>NC_089861.1:13272500-13596500 GCF_036373705.1 Amia ocellicauda | reverse complement strand
CGTATTACCAAATGAGATCAAAGAAGGCAAGCCATTACAAGTGTATCCAGTGCTCTTTAATGTTGGAATAAATCAGCAGCAGACTCTGGCAGAGAGGTACAGTACCTTCTTTCAAGGCTGTCTATTGGGTGCCCTTTTAATGCTGACCTTTTCTGCTTTTTTTGTAAGGGTTTATCAAATGTAACCTTTTGGTGCTCCCTTATACCTAATAACACACTCTATTGTACTAGTAACACACATCATTGTATTTGCCCTGAAAATGAATATCAAATACTTAAAGAGGAGCAATGAAGATCATGAGAAAAGTAATAAACGAGTCTGTGAAAATGAGTGAAGTTCAAAGATGACAAAACATTTGCTATTTGCTTGAAAAGTGGTGCAGTGAAAAACATATTAAACACAATAGGCTTGTGGAGGACTTTGCGCATGTATATTTATGGATGCTGAATACCTGTCAAATGTTGGTGTATAGGGGAAAGGGGCTGAAGGATGTTATGTTTATCAAGCTGATAACTTTTCATCGATGTCGCCACAGATCCAGAAACTTCCTCATAGTTGCTAGTTTGAACAACACAACAAAAATCTTCCCATGTAAATTACAAGAATACACTTGGATGAACTCCATTGTAGCACATAGTTGGCAGGGTACAGTATTTGTGTACTGCGTTGAAGGTTGCATTTTTTTGCATGTCAAGAAAGCTAAAGTACTTGTCTTTTCAGAGACGCACAATAAGTTCACAAAATACACAAGATTCATACTGACCTTTATTCAGAAACCAGTCCACATCTTCAGCAAAACAGTGGACAGATAAAACTGAATATTAACTTACAAAGCAAAGCAATGTCAAATAATGTGAATAAATGTTTGTATATGAAGTGTTGGGTAGTGACAGAATGCAGTTTAATGAATTTCCTCATTACATCAGTTAGTACCCTAGAAGAAAATACAAATACAAGGATGCTTATGTTCTTCCACAGATTTTCCATAGGATTTAAGTCAGGACTTTGATTGAGTTACTCAAGGACATTGATTGTCTTATTCTTTAGCCACTGCAGTGTAGCTTTGGTCTTTTTCTTTGATCATTGTCCTGCTGAAAGGTGGATTTTTGTCACAGTTTTATGTCTTTAGCAGACTGAAACAGGTTTTCTCCTAGTATTTGCCTGTGCTTTGCTGCATCCATATTTTCTTCAATCCTAACAAGCTTTCCAGTCCCTACTGAGGAGAAGTACCCCCATGACATAATGCCGCCAACCAAGGGATGTATATATTGATATATAATTGGAATATATATATATAATGAAATAGTAATTTTAGTTCTAATCACTGATCACTCACTCGGGTGTTGTACTAAATCAGAGAAGGATGACATTTTATTAAAGGTCATAAACACAGTTCTAAAGTTTGGAATGATTCTTCAAAAGTACTGAATAAAGAGGTAAGAAATAGGGCAATGTAAATATACTCAACAAATAAATACAATATAAAATGTTTAAAATAGTAAAAGATTGAGGAGAAACACTGGAGGGCGCCACAGGAAGTGTCTTACAGCAGGTGATTTTATACCCACAGATAAGCAGCAATTAGAATTAATAAGAAGTGGGCATGTGTATATATATGTATATATATATATATATATATATATATATATATATATATATATGTATATACAGTGAGGGAAAAAAGTATTTGATCCCCTGCTGATTTAGTACGTTTGCCCACTGATAAAGAAATGATCAGTCTATAATTTTAATGGTAGGTGTATTTTAACAGTGAGAGACAGAATAACAACAAAAAAATCAGGAAAAACGCATTTCAAAAAAGTTATAAATTGATTTGCATGTTAATGAGGGAAATAAGTATTTGATCCCCTATCAATCAGCAAGATTTCTGGCTCCCAGGTGTCTTTTATACAGGTAACGAGCTGAGATTAGGGGCACTCTCTTAAAGGGACTGCTCCTAATCTCAACTCGTTACCTGTATAAAAGACACCTGTCCACAGAAGCAATCAATCAATCAGATTCCAAACTCTCCACCATGGCCAAGACCAAAGAGCTGTCCAAGGATGTCAGGGACAAGATTGTAGACCTACACAAGGCTGGAATGGGCTACAAGACCATCGCCAAGCAGCTTGGTGAGAAGGTGACAACAGTTGGTGCGATTATTCGCAAATGGAAGAAACACAAAATAACTGTCAGTCTCCCTCGGTCTGGTGCTCCATGCAAGATCTCACCTCGTGGAGTTTCAATGATCATGAGAACGGTGAGGAATCAGCCCAGAACTACACGGGAGGATCTTGTTAATGATCTCAAGGCAGCTGGGACCATAGTCACCAAGAAAACAATTGGTAACACACTACGCCGTGAAGGACTGAAATCCTGCAGCGCCCGCAAGGCCCCCCTGCTCAAGAAAGCACATGTCCAGGCCCGTCTGAAGTTTGCCAATGAACATCTGAATGATTCAGAGGAGAACTGGGTGAAAGTGTTGTGGTCAGATGAGACCAAAATCGAGCTCTTTGGCATCAACTCAACTCGCCGTGTTTGGAGGAGGAGGAATGACCCCAAGAACACCATCCCCACCGTCAAACATGGAGGTGGAAACATTATGCTTTGGGGGTGTTTTTCTGCTAAGGGGACAGGACAACTGCACCGCATCAAAGGGACGATGGACGGGGCCATGTACCGTCAAATCTTGGGTGAGAACCTCCTTCCCTCAGCCAGGGCATTGAAAATGGGTCGTGGATGGGTATTCCAGCATGACAATGACCCAAAACACACAGCCAAGGCAACAAAGGAGTGGCTCAAGAAGAAGCACATTAAGGTCCTGGAGTGGCCTAGCCAGTCTCCAGACCTTAATCCCATAGAAAATCTGTGGAGGGAGCTGTAGGTTCGAGTTGCCAAACGTCAGCCTCGAAACCTTAATGACTTGGAGAGGATCTGCAAAGAGGAGTGGGACAAAATCCCTCCTGAGATGTGTGCAAACCTGGTGGCCAACTACAAGAAACGTCTGACCTCTGTGATCGCCAACAAGGGTTTTGCCACCAAGTACTAAGTCGAAGGGGTCAAATACTTATTTCCCTCATTAACATGCAAATCAATTTATACGTTTTTTTAAATGCATTTTTCTGGATTTTTTTGTTGTTATTCTGTCTCTCACTGTTAAAATACACCTACCATTAAAATTATAGACTGATCATTTCTTTGTCAGTGGGCAAACGTACAAAATCAGCAGGGGATCAAATACTTTTTTCCCCCACTGTATATATATATTGTGAATTTATTATGATATCATAACATTGATATAAGCAGATTAACGGTTCCAGTTAGTGCTACATCTTGTATCACTCATAACTTTGCATCGTTTAACAGACAGCGCTTTCAGATTGAGGAGGAAATGTTCTCACATAGTGTGTTGCCAGACAGATCATGTGACCTCCTTTGATTAGAAATACTGGGCAGAGGTATGTTCTTTATGAGAATTTAATAGACCATTCTAGAACTTAAATGTTAATGATTTATCTGAAATGACTGTTTTAATTTTTCAAGTAATATAAACAGCTTTCTTGAGCACTCATAAATTAGCCATGAATCATAAAGCATGTACTAATATCATTAACTTGAAATAGTTACCCTTTCAACTTACATTCTTATAAGTATACTTTCGTATAAAAAGGAGTACTAAATAAAATATATCTTTACAGATAATTTAAACATTGTTAACATTATGCTACCAATGCTAACTGCCTACTTTAGGAATTTTATTAGGTAAATAGGCATGTAATCCAGTGATAAGGGTGCCTGATAAATCAACAGTATTATCCCTCTCTTAGTCAAACTATTTATCACATGGAAATGTCCACACTTTAGAAAAATGTTTTATTATTATTATTTCAAAAAAACTAAAGGAACTGAGTAAAGGGATTAAATTGTTAATCTTCTACGTAACCCATACAAAAGACTTATACATGTATAGTGTACATACGTATATACATACGTTTATAGTACAATACAGACCCTGTAATGTTTCTCAGCTTTTCTCTAAGTAGCCATACATCCATCTGATATCAATTATATTAGCTTAGCAACACCAGCACACAATCAGGTGGATGGAAAGATGTCTGATTGGAGTAACAAGAAGAAATAGAAAAATAAATTAATGAATCCAGAGCAAAATACAATATGTGACATCACTGAAAGCGTGAAAATGTTAAAATGGCAATGGACTGGACACGTTGCAAGAAGAACAGATCAAAGACAGACAAAGGAAGCTATTGAATGGATACCAAGAGATAACAAAAGACCTAGAAGACACCAACATAAAAGATGGGAAGATGAAATCATACACTATATACATATATATATATATATATATATATATATATATATATATATATAGTAAATATTTTATTCTTCCTTATGGAAAGAGTCCCTACTATGTATTGAAATCTTCCATCGCATGATTTATTGTAGCATTGTAAACCAAAGACACACAGTGATAAACCACTTTAAAATGTTAAAAGTGACTTAAGCTATGACTTATACAAAATGCCCACACAGAAAACAACATGTAAACATATCAAGATTAAATTTAGACTCTGTGGAGCACAAAGTTCATGGACCACAGGATTGTACTGTGCCTGTTGATTTCATTCGTTCTTTATCAGCTGGGAACATTTGAATGAGTCACTGCACATATTAAAATAAATTAATAAAACATGCTGCAGGGATAGTTCTCCACCCATCACTGCCTTTCAAAATGTACATTCTTAAAAAGTTAAAAGCTAAAGAGTGTTACCAGCACAGCTTCCTACCATTTCTTGGTTATCAAACAAATAAGTTTAAAATCCAGCCCAAACAATAATGAGATAATTGGTATAAATAATAGGATACAGTATGTTTGAAAACTAAGATGTACAGACGTGCTCAAATTTGTTGGTACCCCTCCACAAAAAACGAAGAATCCACAATTTCCTCTGAAATAACTTATGGCATCCACCATTGTTTATTCCATATTTAATAGAAATCAGACTTTGCTTTTGATTTTGTTTTTCAACATAATATTGTAAATAATAAAACAATTGAAAATGGCATGGACAAAAATGATGGGACCCTCAACCTAATATTTTGTTGCACAACCTTTAGAGGCAATCACTGCAATCAAACATTTTCTGTAGCCCTCAATGAAACTTCTGTACCTGTTAACAGGTAGTTTGGCCCACTCTTCCTGAGCAAACTGCTCCAGCTGTCTCAGGTTTGATGGGTGCCTTCTCCAGACTGCAAGTTTCAGCTCTTTCCAAAGATGATTGATAGGATTCAGATCAGGACTCATAGAAGGCCACTTCAGAACAGTCCAATGTTTTGTTCTAATTCATTATTGGGTGTTTTTAGCTGTGTGTTTTGGGTCATTATCCTGTTAGAGGACCCATGACCTGTGACTGAGACAGAGCTTTCTGGCACTGGGCAGTATGTTTCACTCCAGAATGCCTTGATAGTCTTGAGATTTCATTGTGCCCTGCACAGATTCAAGGCACCCTGTGACAGGCGCAGCAAAGCAGTCCCAAAACATAACCAGTTTGTATCTCTTTGGCAGTTATCCTTGGTTCTTTTTATGCTATTCGCACTATGCTTCTTTTCAATCTGGGGTCGATGTTCCTCTTGTGGCCGCGCCCAGGGAGGTTGGCTACAGTTCCATGGACCTTGAACTTCTTAATAATATTTGCAACTGTTGTCTCCTCAGACAACTCTCTCCTTTGCTTTCTCTGGTCCATGTTCAGTGTGGTGCACACAATGATACCAAACAGCACAGTGACTACTTTCCTCCATTTAAATAGGCTGAATGACTGATTACAAGATTGGAGATGTGTGATACTAATTAAAGATTAAAGATACTAATTAAAGTTTGGAATATCACTATAATACTATTATTTATTATCTTTTCTAAGGGGTACCAACAAATGTGTCCAGGCCATTTTAGAATATCTTTGTAGAATGAGCAATAATTCATGTATTTTCACAGCTTCTTTGCTTTATTCTATGATATACCAAGGGCATGCAAGTATACATGATGCAATAGCTTTTAATTTCATCACTTTTCAGGAGGAATGAAGCATTATTTAAATGAGCTGTAAGGGTACCAACAAATTTGAGCACGTCTGTATGTATCATATAACTCTTGTTTGGCTTTCTTTTTCATTGTGGTCCCTCCTCCCATACTTGATTTTATAACAGATTGTGGACTGAGAGACCGGGTCATAGTAACCAGCATTAAGAGCAGTTCTGTTACCTTAAGTATGTATTATTTTTTCAACCATTTTCAGGATATTGAGCAAATGTTTGCCGATTTTACTGAGACTTCCGGGGTTCTGGCATTGAGGTGTTCCTGCATCCCCTGCACAGTGTGAAAAACAAAAATAAATGAGCCCTACAACACCATAAGTGATTAAAACTATCAGTAATTACAAGAAGAGTGCTGTCATTTTTTTTTCTTTTGCTAAAAGTAATACAATTAGATAAATCATATTGTAGCAAAGTGGGAATAAAATGAATTATTTTAACTGCTAAGAAAAGCTATTAAACCTAATTTCAGTGTGTGTTTTCAATACCTACACAATTAAAATAATGTCATGTTATGAATAAAGCTTTGCACTTAATTTCCTCACTTCATAAGCTTTTAAAGTCTTAATTGAATAGTCTTAATCTAAGGAATATCAATTAAATAAGAGAATCTCAATCCTGAGGGACATCAATGTTGAAACAACCAAAGTATAATATCTTATTATACTGCATTAGACATTTACACCAATATGCAGACATTGCACGTCATTTCTAAATTATAGAGTGTAAATACATGTGTGTTTCTGTTTTGTATAATTTATTAATGTGGTTAACATTCCAGGCAAGATCAGTATTTTAACTTGTATTGCTCAACCATCTTATGAATGGATGGATGATTTGAAAGTATTCATTCACAGATCTGTACAGTTTCTGGTTATTAAGTATCTCTTTTTAAAGCCTTGGGACAAGTATGAGAAATATACTGACAATACATTAGCCCTTTAGAGGAATGTAAAAAAAATGTAGTTTGCAGTATCTGTTATTTAAATCCCAAATCAGACGAGAGGGTTTGGCAAATTAGTGGATCAATTCATTCATTCATTATTTGTTGAGAGCCCCAGAGATAATGTATTAAAAAAATATATAACATGACATGCAAACCACAAGCATTCATTATTTGTGTGCATGGTTCAGTAAACATCTGTGTGCACAAATTAGTAATCAATATTATGTTGTATTTTTGTTTCAGACTGTCATCTCTGGGGTTCCATATAATTGTTACAAAATTATTAATAATATCATTTTAAATATGTAAAGTCAGTGCATTCTAAGTAATAAAAATAAGTGCAAAATAGCTTTTCCATGTTTCATTTTCCATAACTATGCCATTTTTGTTTTTGTTTATAAACAGGTTTGGGGACATCTCTTTACAAGAACGAATAAACCAGAAAAACTTTGAAATTTTAGATGGCTATTATAAGTCTTTAAGCGAAAAGGTGCCATTGCAATGTAAGTGTCAATCTAATTACATAACAGAAATTCCTGCCTTTGTTCAAGCCTGCTGATTATACCTCTTTCTTTGAATGATATGCTTCCTTCATGCCTTTTTGTGACACATTTGTATATGGGTGGTGCCGTAATTGTGCCTGATTCTGCCTCTTTCAAAGAGACATTAGTACTGCTTTAGTATGAGCACTGTATTCAGAAAGATACATTGATTTACAATTCAAGATTCAAAGGGATAAAAAGTCACACTGGAGTCATGCTATCTAGGGTTAATATATATATATATATATATATATATATATATATATATATATATATATATATATATATATATATATATATATATATATATATGAATTTTAAAACAATATTTTTTACCATGGAGAGATCTGCCTGCATTTTTATTTTTTATTCAAAAGTCATTGTCTTTGCAAGCAAAGTTATTTTAACTCTACCACTGATTTTGTATGGCTGTTATGATTTGTTATAGCATTTTTTTATTTTACTATTGGACATTTTATTATGATGTTGATAATGATGATGATGATTTTTTAAATTATAATAACAACAACAAAATTTTATTATTTTTATTATTATTTACTTCCCAAAGTCAAGTACTAAATAATTTTTTAACCAACTTGATTGTTAGGTTTTTTCATGGACATTCTTTCTTTATTTCTGTTTCCTTTTTAATAAGTAGAGATTATCTTTAACTTGTCAGTCTCCAAACTGTTTTTGCAATTGAATAGGGCCTGAAAATGACATTCTTTAAGAATTACCACTTTTTTAAATTAAAAATGTAAACCCTTATTCTTTTCAGATTTACCTTGTTTCCAGACACAGTCTGACTTGAAAGAATTACTTGAAACTCTTCAACAGAATATTCTAACAAAGAAGAGGAAGAATGTGGAAATACTGTGGCTTGCTGGAACAGTAAGTAGTATGCCTGAACTAGCACATACATTCCCAAATGAATTACAGTGAGGGAAAAAAGTATTTGATCCCCTGCTGATTTTGTACGTTTGCTTATATAAATACTTATTTCCCTCATTAACATGCAAATCAATGTATAACTTTTTTGAAATGAATTTTTCTGGATTTTTTTGTTGGTATTCTGTCTCTCACTGTTAAAATACACCTACCATTAAAATTATAGACTGATCATTTCTTTGTCAGTGGGCAAATGTACAAAATCTGCAAGGGATCAAATACTTTTTTCCCTCACTGTATACACTCACCTAAAGGATTATTAGGAACACCTGTTCAATTTCTCATTAATGCAATTATCTAACCAACCAATCACATGGCAGTTGCTTCAATGTATTTAGGGGTGTGGTCCTGGTCAAGACAATCTCCTGAACTCCAAACTGAATGTCTGAATGGGAAAGAAAGGTGATTTAAGCAATTTTGAGCGTGGCATGGTTGTTGGTGCTAGACGGGCCGGTCTGAGTATTTCACAATCTGCTCAGTTACTGGGATTTTCACGCACAACCATTTCTAGGGTTTACAAAGAATGGTGTGAAAAAGGAAAAACATCCAGTATGCGGCAGTCCTGTGGCCTTGTTGATGCTAGAGGTCAGAGGAGAATGGGCCGACTGATTCAAGCTGATAGAAGAGCAACTTTGACTGAAATAACCACTCGTTACAACCGAGGTATGCAGCAAAACATTTGTGAAGCCACAACACGTACAACCTTGAGGCGGATGGGCTACAACAGCAGAAGACCCCACCGGGTACCACTCATCTCCACTACAAATAGGAAAAAGAGGCTACAATTTGCACAAGCTCACCAAAATTGGACAGTTGAAGACTGGAAAAATGTTGCCTGGTCTGATGAGTCTTGATTTCTGTTGAGACATTCAGATGGTAGAGTCAGAATTTGGCGTAAACAGAATGAGAACATGGATCCATCATGCCTTGTTACCACTGTGCAGGCTGGTGGTGGTGGTGTAATGGTGTGGGGGATGTTTTCTTGGCACACTTTAGGCCCCTTAGTGCCAATTGGGCATCGTTTAAATGCCACGGCCTACCTGAGCATTGTTTCTGACCATGTCCATCCCTTTATGACCACCATGTACCCATCCTCTGATGGCTACTTCCAGCAGGATAATGCACCATGTCACAAAGGTCGAATCATTTCAAATTGGTTTCTTGAACATGACAATGAGTTCACTGTACAAAACTGGCCCCCACAGTCACCAGATCTCAACCCAATAGAGCATCTTTGGGATGTGGTGGAACGGGAGCTTCGTGCCCTGGATGTGCATCCCACAAATCTCCATCAACTGCAAGATGCTATCCTATCAATATGGGCCAACATTTCTAAAGAATGCTTTCAGCACCTTGTTGAATCAATGCCACGTAGAATTAAGGCAGTTCTGAAGGTGAAAGGGGGTCAAACACAGTATTAGTATGGTGTTCCTAATAATCCTTTAGGTGAGTGTATATATATATATATATATATATATATATATATATATATATATATATATATATATATATATAATTAGGGCTGTCAAAATTAACGTGTTAATAATACATTAACGCAAATTTATTTTAATGGCACTAATTTTATTAATGCGCGATTAATGCAGCGCGCATTTTCTGTTTGACCTGTGGCATAGCCCGTAGTTGGAGAAATGGAGATAGCCATAGCGAGCCATAGACAGGAAAGGATGCAGCAGCAAACAGAAATGGAGAAAGAAAAAGATCTTCTGAATGGAAAATTCATATACAAAATGATGTCTGATGGTTCTGTCGACAAGACAAAAGTTGTCTGCATTTATTGTCGAATTAAGTTAACACCGCAGCACATCAAGTTTAAAATATCACTTTATGGCGAAGCATACAACTGATATAGAGAGCTCTCCTCCCCCTCGCCAAAGGCAGACCACACTAGATCATTTGAGAGGGATGGACAACTCCACAAGCAATAGACTCACCACAGCAATAACTAAATGGGTGGCTAAATAACTAAATGTAAACAGGCTTGTGTAAGTAAATTGCTCAGTGCAAAGAGAAGTAATGGGAACCTGGTATTTCTATTTTTTTTTTTTAATGTGTCTGATAGACATGAACAAGTTATTTGAAAAACATCTATGACCTTTGAAACATGTCTAGTCTTCATGCTCTATGTTAAGTATGGTTACACTAATAATAAACATAAAATAATAACATTGCATAAAGCATCCATATTTGTCCATGCCCATGTTGATTAGAGTATTAAAAACTTTAAAAGTATTAATTTAAGGTACATTGAGAACAGATAAAAATGTGCGTTTCATCATGATTCATCCATTGCTCCGTAGTCCAGTTCTGATGCTCACATGCCCATTGTAGGCGCTTTCGGCAGTGGACAGGGGTCTGCATGGTCACCCTGACTGGTCTGCGGCTACGCAGCCCCATACGCAACAAACTGCGATGCACTGTGTGTTCTGACACCTTTCTATTAGAACCAGCATTCACTTTTTCAGCAATTTGAGCTACAGTAGCTCGTCTGTTGGATCGGACCACACGGGCCAGCCTTCGCTCCCCACGTGCATCGATGATCCTTGGCCGCCCATGACCCTGTCCCCGGTTCACTGCTTTTCCTTCCTTGGACCACTTTTGATAGGTACTGACCACTGCAGACCGGGAACACCCCACAAGAGCTGCAGTTTTGGAGATGCTCTGACCCAGTCGTCTAGCCATCACATTTTGGCCCTTGTCCAAGTCGCTCAGATCCTTACGCTTGCCCATTTTTCCTGCTTCTAACACATCAACTTTGAGGACAAAATGTTCACTTGCTGCCTAATATATCCCACCCATTGACAGGTGCCATGATAATGAGATTATCACTTCACCTGTCAGTGGTCACAATGTTATGGCTGATCGGTGATATATGAGATTAAAAAACACATTTCACCAGAACATACAAAATAGTTTAAAAGTTAGAATTGCAGATCAGTTATTGTTTAATGACTTTAATTCAGCAGACAAATTGAAGAATGAGGTTAACAGAAGAGTTGGAAACACAACCATGAATATGCATTAGATAACACTGAAATTGTTGTAATGGAGAACTCACTCTCAGGACATGACATTATTACCCCTGTAATGTCACCATAGAATCTATCACCCTCCTCACTTTGTGTTTGCCTAAGGTGTTTCTGGAACAATATATTGTATCATGATGGGTTGTCATCAAACTTATGAGCCCGTGTTTTTTTTTTCTGTATTTGATATTTCTGAACTTTGCTCAGCAAAAGAGGGTCAGAACTGTAATGCCCTTTGTACTGTGCACAACATTGTTATCAGCAGGTTTTGTAATGAATGACATACACATTATAAGAATGTAATACTAGATGCTAGGCTATCCATCAAAATCCTTAAATAAGGGAAATTGAAAGGGAAATTATGATATGTAACAGTAATATTTTAAATGTAATTATCTAGTGTCTGTTGGGATTTACAACCTCATGTTGTCTCTGATCATGAAATGCAGTGAGGGCCATTGACACCTTCGAGAACAGAATCATAGATTTTGATTGTGTGAGAAAGTGTTAAACTGGTGCCCAGCTTCTCCTGAATGATGGTTTTATGTCAAGATCTCCATATCCCCCCTAAACTGGACTTTACAGTGAACACAGCACATGACCTGCTAGAACTGACCAGACTCTGATGGGTCAAAGATCTAGAGAGGGAGAAGATGTAAAGATTCACACTGTATAACACAATATGCTGGTCACTACATCATTCAAAGAATAACAGTAATCGATTTGCAATTCGATATCACCTGATTACAGATAAAAGATTGAATGGAAGTACATATTATAAAATATGAGATTAATCATCAGATCTCCATTATTTAATTGAGAAATGGACAAGGATTACACTAATTACAGCTTTCACTCTGCATTGTAAAACATTTTGCAACCTGTATTTTGTTATCACCAGCACCAGTTTAATTTACCAAACTCTTCTTAACTTTATCATTGGGGGAAGGAGGATTGTACAGTAATAATATAACATTGGCAGATGTCAGTGCTGATATATTATTTTTTCCATTCCTAGATCTGCCGCAGGCTGAATGGTGTCAGGTTCACTAGCTGTAAAAGTGCCAAAGACAGAACGTCCATGTCTGTCACACTGGAACAATGTGCTCTGTTGCGAGACGAGCATGAACTTAACAAGGACTATTTCATAAGAGCCCTGGACTGCATGCGGAGGTAGGCACTTTCTCCTCATTTTACCTTCCACACATCTGCATTCTTGCTTCATGACAGTCACTATTATCAGTAACCATGCCCTGACAATGTCTGTTATACAGATCATAAAAGATAATCATCAATCCGCAGACAAAAATCACCAGAAAGCCCTAGCAGTGATTACCATGGCTTTCTTATGCACTTTGGTGACTGATTCATTTCCAGTCTCACAGGGCTATTTTACACCACCACCACCAACTACCATTTCCATGATTTGAAAACTCTGCACCATGTCTTTCATTCATTCGAATCAGCTGCTGAACAGCATCATGGGAAAATTCCATTTATAATCCTGAAATTTGGTTAGCAACTGTCTCATTTTAATGTTTGTGCAGTGATGCAAAATGGGAGTGGATCCTATCTCAAGTCATTAACATTTTCTCAGCACAAAAGTGTCTGAAATGTTTAATTGAACACTTTGACTGAGAAGGAGTGTTTTACTAGACATAAATTAAGTGCTTTTGGGAGATTAAAAATATCTGAAATTTTAAAATTTGGAAGACCTATCAAGTACTCAATCCATCAAGATGGATTTCCTTTTTTTTTTTGTAAGGACAGTATATCCCAGTGGCAGCAACCCTATTCCCAAAAAGTCACAATCCTGAATGTTTTATTAGTCTCATAACATTATCAATCACTAAATACCTTATACACATTGTAATTTTGACTAATTAAGACCAATCATTTTATAAATTAATTAGTCATTCCGTATATACCAAGAAAACTGAAGATACTGGACTTCCCGTACCAGGTTTGTCCAGCTCAGAACTATCCAGACAGTAATGCGCAACTCAATCACAAGATTATAAAAAGATCCATAGCACCACAAATCAGTTATTCATCTATTTGAATGGTGTTTTCTGAGGGGGATGTGGAATGACACTAATTGAGATGATTACTGCTTAAATACTTAAATGAATGCTGCCAGAGGCTGTATTGGTGAATCAGCACTGCATGATGAAACAAGGGATACTGTCTGGTGACAGAGGGGATTCATTACACAAAAGAGCAAATGTTCAGGGTTTATATGGTTCCCTTCCTTGGTGAATGACTTTTTTCTTCCCACTGTACGAATGTAACAACACAAACTCGTGCAGCTGCACTACAGTTGCAAGTGTCAGTCACCTTATTCAATGTTGTTTTATGCCATTTTTAATGAAAAGCACATGAGATTCTAAAACCTTGGTTTAAATTGCTCCCTACAATGTTCTAACCATAATTGAATTGCTTACTTCATGCAATCAAAATATAAATGCTTGGCATAGTATAAGCTTGATTTAAAAACGTGTACAATCTGTTCATCTGTTGTAAGTGAAGGTCCAAGACCAATCTGTGCCAGTACAGTACGTGTGAGGAAGAACAGAGAATGTCAATGCCCTTATGTTACCCTATTAACAGCTTTGATATGAATTTTAATGGTTTTATAGTACGAATTGGCACATGATACACGTTGATGTGAGTGATGAACCAATTGCAATATGTTGTGAATGGCACCGTAATGATCTAGGAATTCACCACAGGAGGAACGATGGCAGCAGAAAGGGAAGATTGAACAAAATAGGATTGACTGATTTTCTTCCTTACAACAGTGTTTTTGGGTTTGTTTATTTGGTTAACATAACTGTACATTGTCTTTAGCATGTATTTTACGCATTCAGTTCCATGCTATTAATATAATACATATGAAGGCTTTTGCTTTTCATGTTTCAAAAATAATTACAATGGAGCAGGATAAGTTTCTTTGAATGGTTGCATCACGCTGTGTGACTAGATCTAAATACCTAGAACAGGAGGAAATTTGGCCCAGAGAACCTGTACGAAAGACCATTCCTTCTGTGTCTGCTGTGTTGGTTTTCTATGCTTGTAGACATATATTTGCTTGGTGGATGCCATGTGAAGTTCAGGAGTAATAATATCCCTAGTCCATTCTTGTCCTAACATCAATAATAATGTGTACCAGACAGAAGGCACAAATGTGATGGAGAATGATGTTACAATTGCTTATATATTTTTTAATGATTCAGGGGATATTTAGTAACGTCGTCATACATTGGTCAAACATGAGTGCACACAAATAAGCCTAATTGGTTCCATAGAAACAATTCGACAGTCATACAAAATAATTCATGAGACTGTCTCTTTCCATATTTTTGTCCTCTTATTATACAAATAAATCTATATGTATACCGTAAAACATTAAACGCCCTTGGAATTTATTCCAAATAACTTCAAGAACCACCGGCATCAATTGGAGACCGGTGATTGTAGGAGACTGGCGAGTGTATTAAATGTTCATAAATAAAGACATTGTGAACTCAATTCTAGAAGTAGGCTAATAGGTCAGGCTTTTTTTTGTTTCTTTTTGTAATTATTATTTTTTAATAATTTGCTTTCGAAAAATTCAAACAAATCACATTCAATGTATGGTGAACTATACACTGGATTGAAAACAATATACTGGTAATTCTGTAAGCAGTCTAGGAGAAATAAATTAATAAAAACACAAGTGATGGTGTTTTTTTGTATTAATAGACTCCTGCATTAAAATGACTGAACATGATACACCTCAGACACAATTTGAACACTGACCACTGAAAAAAATATTCCAAAAGTATGTTACTGTCTTGGAGTAATGTATTGGATTAGTTTACAGATTATTTTCAAAACAAGGTAATCAGTATTCTGTAACAGAATACTTTTTAAAAGTAACCCTCCCAACCCTGTATATACATATACATATACACATACATCTTTTATGTGGGTGTCTTCTAGGTCTTCTTTCATCTCTTGGTATCCATTCAATAGCTTCCTTTGTCTGTCTTTGATCTGTTCTTCTTGCCATGTGTCCAGCCTATTGCCATTTTAACATTTTCACTCTTACAGTGATGTCACATATTTTTGTTTGTTCTCGGATACATTATTTTATTTTTCTAACTCTTATTGTTATTCACAGTATACACATTTCCATGTTCCTTTGTGTCGTCCACAGTGTTTGTTGTATTTTTGCATGAAGTGACCAGGTTTCACAAAGTGAGCACTGCTTGTATGCATTGATCAAATACTCTTCTCCTCAGGCAAGTGGGTTGATTTCCTTTCAACATTGTGCTGTTTCTTCCAAATGCACTCCATCCCATTTTTACTCTTCTTTTGATTTCTTCCTAAATCTCTCCATCTGTGCTAGTTAGACATAACTTTTGACTTCTCAGAGTATCTGTTGATCTACTTAAATTTACTTAGATTTAACAAAGCTGTTAAACATTACTTTTGTTTTACTTAGGTTAATTTAAAGTCCAGTTTTCTAGCTTGCATCTGTGAAATTGGAGCTGCAGGTCTTATTTTTGCAAATATGACGATGTCATCGGCAAATCGTAAGTTGTTCAAATAAGCACAGATAAACTTGATTATGAATTTCCATTATTTGTGTAAATAATGAGCAAACTTATGACTGAAGTCCAATGATCTAGTAACCCCACACAACTTTGAGGTCCAAACATGACACAATTGAGTCGATATGATGATTACCACAGTGCTCTACTAATGAGCTCAGGTTAGCAGGGATCTGCATGAATTGCTTTGAAATAATTTATTTATATAGAAGATAAAGGGGTTTTTTTTAAGAAGAGTATTGAAAACCACCAAAACATGCATTAGGGAAATGACAGTGTAAGGCTACATTGGTGAAAACTTGTAATAGCAAGAGGGAAAAATAATCCAGATGAGGAATGTGCTCTCTATCTTATGTTCAGTTAAGATCTACCAATACCTGGTCAGTTATCCTGTGAGAGAATTCTGACCACAGATACCATACAGTTACTCACTAATACTCCCATTTTGGGCTATAGACCCAAAGCATATAAATAGCAATAGCTAAATAGAGTTATGCTACCAGTTACTACAGGTCACAGCCAATAAAAACAAGACACAAGTAAAAGTGATTTAACACTTCACCAACATTCAGTAGTGGGGAGGGCTGGCAGGCGTCATCAGTTGCAGACTTGTTTACTAAATTCCCAGGTTTCTCTTGGCAGAGATGGGTCTGAAACCGATTCTGATGTTGTTGTTCTGATTCATTCTGAGTGTTCCTCCTGAAGGCATGTTTCTGTGGTTCACTCCAAATTGATGAAACCTAGTTTACATTCTCTGTTTTAGACCACAAATGTTTCTCTCTCTCTTCTCCCAATGGTCAGATTGTTGGGTACTACAATTCTCCTGTGGGTGTGTAGTAGAGAAATAGTGGGTCAAAGCATCACAACTCCTTGTCTGTGCATGTTACAGCATTGGCAGTTCTATTTCTTGAATTCCTTGAGTTATTCTCTATCATTGGGGAATAAACTATGAACAGGACTCTAGTCTTGTTCTTTTTTATTCTTTTGATATTTAGAATCCCCTTTTTGATCAGAGTTTCCATGTCATAATTTCACAATTGTATCATTTTGAGGGAGACTGATGGTTCAATCAATGGCTTTTGTGGTGCCCTATTTCTGTTGGCCACTTGGGGACTGCCTTGACTTTCTAAAGGGAGCACCTGTTGACAATAATGATAAAAAAATTAATATTTATGGAATTTGTATTTAAAATATATTTTGGAAAATCTATGTAGAACTTATACTTGTGTAATTTTTTTCTTGAATAATGGCACTTACATTGAATATTAAATCAGTTGGTTTGCAATACCTTACTCTTACCTTTTTGGAAGAACTGTGGAACATTGAAAACATTTTAAAATAGCATGAATTCTTCTCAAAATGCCTCTCTCTGGCGTTAGGTGACTAGGTTGACTATCTTTGTTTGTCAGCATCCATCCTCTGAAATGTTTCACTTATGCTTTGATGATGCAAGCAAGTTTGATTGCATTAAGACATGTCTGTCACATTCATACCATTCATCTTTATATTCATTTAAGAGTGGAGTTATATGATTTGCAAAAGGTATTCCAGGTCTTGAACCTTTTTCAAATTCGGAGTGTTTGATTTAAGTGTCTGCAAAGTACCTGGATAAGTGTGTCTGCTAAGAAAAGGTTCTAACACCAAATGAATTTAACTTTAACTTAACATACTGTATTCTATACTAATATGTTTACATATGTCGTATAACTCATATGAATGTTGTGGCTGAGATTTTAGTTTTATACCTTCACCCCAAAACTTCATATGAATCAGATTCTTCTTTGTCATGTTTCGATTAATGTTCTTTCTGGATACACAGTTAAACTGGGTTCATCAATTAAATGACACCATTATGCTGGTGTGTTGCTCTGTCGCAATTATAACATGATCGCCTGATTGCGATTATTTGAGCTGACCGCAATCATTTTGTGCAATCTTTAGATTTCACACTCATTTGTTTCCATCTATATAAGGCAATTTTACAACAAAGTTAGAAACAAATAGAATGTGAATTAGGTGTGTTTCCATCAGGTGGATGTCTCCCCTACAGGTGCATTTGACAGCTCTAGGGAAAGTTACGCTTCAGACAATTTACAGACAGTCCTTTCCTGCTTAATTTCAATATGTTTAGAATTGTTGTGCAATGCAATTGAACTATAAGCTGGTCTGTCATGTAATATTCGCTACATTATTATTTATTCAACAAACACGTTTCTATCACCTATGTGCCTCATAAACTCTTTATCAAACAAAAGAAAAGAAGAACACCTCAGGCGAGTGTAAAACATTGTTAAAATTATAGTATAAATTATCGCTATAGCTATATTAAGTTTTGTCGAATTGTCATTTCTATCTAGCTTTTCTAACTAGATAATGCACATACAAAAGCTTGGATGGAAACATGGCTTTGTGTTTCCCCATTGCATATTACAGCTGCGTATCAATGCAGAAAATGTGCTTTTCAACACTATAGTGCCCTACACCTAATACAAAAAAATGAGCATTCATGATCAAACAGTGTCTGATCAGAGACCTGGGTTTATAACCTGATCAAGATTCCAATTCTAAAGGAAAGATAGAAACTTTCTGAGCCGATCAGGACAGGCAGATAAGAGCTATATCTGGTGCAAATCTGCTAATAAAATAAATAATGATAATAATATATGATGTGTAGAAAATCACGTTTCAGCAATCAATACGATTATAAATCTTTCACACTAACTGATTTTATTACAAAGCACAGATTGTTCGCTATATAATATTCTGTATAGCCTACTGCATAAACTGTTGGTACGGCGGTTGGAGAAGAAAGTATTTATAACATATTAATTTTGAAGAATTTACAGCTTAAATACCGTATATGTATTTAATTCAAATATTTATTAACATATAATAATTGCACTGACATCTTTATGTATGCTCCACTTTGTTAGTTACATCAATGAACCCCTGTTCCACAATATATTTTAATAAAACATTGTTTTGTTGGGTTGGCTTTTTGTATCACTTCCAAAAATTGTTTAGGATGGGGCAATGATGAATCAAAGTTAAAATATTTTCCAAACCTTTTCCTTAAATTGACAAGCCTCCTCTTTTTCATTGTTTAAATTGCGTATATTATATTGCAGGATTTTATAGCCTAGCCTTCTTTAGTAACCTTTTTAAACCATTGGGTTTAGGCTGAAAATTAAAACTTCAGTGCTCTGTGTGCAAAACCAAAATCAAAACCTTAGCACCTCTCGAGTCTAAACATCTCCCTTGCTAAACACACACCTAATAATAATTACATCAATTAAATAATAATGACAAGTCATAATCCATCATTCAAAAGCAAAGTCCCAATAGCCAAAGCAATCCTTCTCTCAATACTCACACATTGGGGCATTTTGTACAGTATTCATATTTATAATATACATATGAAGACCTTTCAATGCAATAATATGAATGAAGCACTGCACAATTCTCCTCTTTATCCCTTCCAAAGAAACATGACTCTTTATATAACTCATTATGTCAGTTGACATTAAACTTTGCACATCTGTAAACAATTTCTGGACATTTAACATTCTTTAATAGTGTTTGCTGAATTGTACAATTCTGTTTCCCAGAAGCCTGTTTAAAAAGGGATGTAGTTGGAATGATATTCAGCAGCAGAATACAAAGTGCCCCTTCCTTATGGGTGGCTAAATTGGCAACTTTGTGGGTAAAGTGCAGACTTGTTATTGGACTGCTTCTGTCAGGTGCTCTTTACATTATTTTTTGCTTGATGAATGATTCAACTTTTTTTAATGGTTGCAACCAGCTTTTCTGCTTTCTGAAAGTTATTTGCCTAGATATTGATGACTGTTATTGACTGTTATATGGGCATTGGCAGTCAAAAGTACAGAATTTTGGCACTAAACGTCAAGGAATGTCACTGTATGCCTTTACCAATGCATTATTGGAGACAAATCCAGTCAAGAGTAAGTCCAGAGAAACTTAATTGGCTAAAATTACTTTAAGTTGATTGTCCTTGGAGAACAATAAAAATGTGCAAAACATACTGATCTTTTGCATTTGTATACTCGTGAGTAACTACAGATAAACTATAAAATATTTTTACTGGTTGTACAAATGTTATACAAATCAGCAATCTGAGGTAGATCTTCCCTTATCAGTTCATAAATGTACATAGTTTGGGAATATTCCTGAATATTACCACAAACTAATGCTTCTGTACTGAAACTGAAAATAACATCTCATTGGCATTCATCATAATTTTGGAAGAAACAGAAGTTATCCCTAATAAGAACCAATCTCTGTAAGTGCTTCCAGGAATCTCTGCATTGTTTCTCACTGCTCTGGTGAGTCATTTTGACTATACTGGTAGCACACATTTCAATCAGAGTAAATTACAATTTGTGTAGGAAATGGAATTTAGAGGTGGATAGATGTGTAACTGCCTTTCATCATTATTATACTTGGTAATAGTAATTGTACTACTACGGGTAGAAATGTTTTCGTATTCATAGCCACTGCAAAATTATCAGTTTCTCTGGTTTTACTATGTATAGGTATGTGTTTGGGTGAAATTAATATTTTTGTTTTATTCTATAAACTACTGACAGTATTTGAATGGAATGGAACGGCTACTATACATGTAGAGATGCTGATTTAATAAACATTTGCAGTGGTCTCTTATTTTTTTCCAGAGCTGTATATAATGAAGAAGTCTGTAAGATTTCAAAACTGTCGGTAAATTGAAAAAACATTTAAGTCTGTCTTAAGTCTTGATTGCATTAGTATTCACGCCCTTTGCTATGACACACTTAAGTAAACATGCCACATGCCTTCAGAAGTCACATAATTAGTCCACCTGTGTGCAATTAAAATGTCACATGATCTCAAAATTAATACACCTGTTTCTGGAAGGCCCCAGAGTATGTCAGAGAGCATATCCAAACAACCACACCATGAAGACCAAGGAGCTTTCAAAACAAGTCAGACAGAAAGTTCATGGTCATGTAATGAGAGGCATGTTTAATCAACTAAAATAAATTAGAAAAAGAGCATGACATTACACTGCGTGTACATCTGCTTGTATAATTGATCGATTGCTCACAAAAACATTTTATTTTTCATTTTTTAAAGTTTGACATTACTACCTTAAAATCAAATTAAATAACTCAAAACAAACTACCATCAGTGTACACTGTAATGCAGTCTAACTCATTTGCCTGTATAGAGATATTATATTTAGCATGATTTGTTGGTATATAACTTCAGACATGTGTGTGACAATAGTTAGCATTACACACGTCACCAACCTCTTGGTTAATCAATAACACACAGAATTGCTGCAACTACATTATTTTTAACCTCCGCCATTTCTAACGACCTGGTCCGTTTTTTATTACAGTCACAAGTTCTTGTTCAAAGGTGGCTTAACCTTGTTGTGTTGTGGTCAAAACACGAAAATGTGCCCCTATTCTGATTGGTTTCATCAGTTAGCTGATGCACTGCGTCGACAACGCAAGGATGTGACGCGTCATTTGCCGGCATTCGTTTTCCTGCTCCACTTACACAGACCCGTTGCCGGAAAATTGCTGGCAATTAGACTAAGACCCTTGCCAGAAAATTGCTAGTATCGAAATGTCGGCAATAACCCATTCACACAGACCTTGCTGGCAACAAAATGCCACCAAAAAGCCAGCAATTGTTTTTGTGTGAATGGGGTACATTATACAAAAATTGAAAGAATATGGCACAACCACGACACTGCCTAGAGAAGGCCGTCCACCAAAACTGAGTGACTGGGCAAGGAGGTCGTGATCAGAGAAGCCACCAAGAGGCCAATGGTAACTCTGAAGGAGCTACAGAGTTCCACGGCCAGGATGGGAGAAACTGTCCATATGTCATCTATTACCTGGGTGCTCCACAAAGCTGGGCTGTATGGAATATTGGCAAGACATTTCCAAAAAATTTCACTTGGAATTTGCAAGATGATGTGGCAAAAGATTCTGTTGTCTGATGGAACAAAAATTGAACTATATGGCCTAAATGTAAAGTGTTATGTCTGGTGCAAACGCAACATTGCAAATCACCCAGGTAACACCATCCCCACGGTAAAGCATGGTGTTGGCAGCAGCATCTGTTATGGGGATGCTTTTCATTGGCAAGGGCTGTGAAACCTGTCAGGATTGAGTGGAGGAAAACCTGCTTCATTCTGCAAGAGGCCTTGGACTGGAGCAGAGGTTGACCTTTTAGCAAGACATGATCCTAACCAAGGATACAATGGTTTGGTTTAAAACAAGAAGCTGAGTGTCCTTGAATGGCCCAGTCAAAGCCCATACCTCAACTCAATTGAGAATCTGTTGCGAGACTTGAAAGTTGCTGTTAACCAATGGTGCCCATCCAACTTGAGAGAGCTTGGGCAATTTTGCAAAGATGAATGGGCAAAAATAAGACCAAAAACTCACCCCCAAAAGACTTGCAGCTGTAATTGCTGCAAAAAGGTGGTTCAACCCAGTATTGACTCATGGAGGTGAATACTTATGCAACAAACACATTTCAGTTTTTATGTTTAATTGACTTTTGTTTCACAGTAAAACAAATATTTTGCACCTTCAAGGTGTTGTGTATGTGGTGCTAATCGAAGAGAGAAAATCCCAAATAAATCAATATTGTAACGCAACAAAATGTGAAAAAGTCCTTGGTGAGTGCATACTTATGCAATTCACTGTAAATATCTCTCTCAAAATATTTGTCTATATGTGGGTGTGTATGCGTGTGCATGTGTGTGTGTTTATAATTCAGTATTTACCATGTCCTTTTGTAGTCAGACTCGAGGTGCACCGGGAGTTATCACATTGATTTGTAGGATATAATGTATGAATATTATAACTGTAAGGGCTGTGTGTGCTCTGATTGCTGCTGCTAAGAGTTCAAGAGCCAGGGATAAGCCCATGGGGGGGGTGGGCGCACTGACTTGCTGGGAACAGGTTGTAGGCCTCCTTACATAAACTATTTACATATTTATATATATATATATATATATTATCTACACATGCATTCACTACTGTGTCTACATCATGTAGATATTAGTGCATGTCATTGCAACCAGGTGTCCAGTTACACCTGTTTCCTCCTTATCAATTTTGCAGAGCCCAGTCTGGGTGCGGTACCATCCATACAGGTCAGGAGTCCTAAGTAAAGGAGGATGAAGACCACTGCAGGCATCATTATGGGAGATCTATAAAGACAATTGTTATTTTCCATTGCGTGCCACCCTCCTGCAATGAAAAATCATATGATACATATAGATAGTAGAGGGAGAAAAGGAAAATGGAGATGAAATGAGCATTTCTTTTGTGGAATATTTTCATTTGAAACCAGTGCGCCCATCTAGCTTTCCCTTCTATATATAAGGTTATACCAGGATCAGTGGTCATTAAAACAATATCTGGCTCATGCCACTTTGAATCTGCACCACCTTGCTTGCCACATTGTGGCAATTTAATAGTTTCCTTTTCTCTTTCTTGTTCAGTTTCTCAATCTCTGTGCTGTTTAGCTTCACTGGTGCTGTTTCCTACAATATGGTTAGTGTGTTAGTAAGGTCTGGTGAGTTTTATATGTTATTATGGTGATAACACCAAGTCCTGATCATTCCCAGTCCAAATGCTTTCATGAAGACGGGTGCGGCGCCCAGTCATTAAACCCACGGCCCATGAGGGCGCAGCTCGTAAGGTGAAGTGCAAAGCTTTAGTTCAACCATTCCCCCAGATTGCCATTGTTACAGTTTAGACAGACACTTTACCATTACAGAACTCTGATGATGGAAATTAATATCCACAGGCCCGGCCCTGAGCAATTTGGCACCCCAGGCAAGATTTTAGCTTGTGCCCCTCGCATCGCAGCCAATTCCACCACCGAATATACACCCCTGAATATAAAATTGATTTAAACACATACACACATACATATTCCACAAAAACTATGCAACCCAAAGGATTTTTTCCACAAAAACTATGTGACCCGGAAGATTTTTTTTCTCTCTCCCAGCCACTACTTGTAAAGAGACAGTTTGCACACCGCACCGTGTGACCCGTAAACTCCGAGTTACGTACTCGCCCAATCCACCTCTAGTGATCAGGTTTTATACTCTTTCGCCCGCTACAGTAAGAGAGACAGTTTGCACACCGCACCGTGTGAGTGCATTAAGAACTAATAATTAAAGCAGCCCACAGAGCAGAGTAAATACAAAATAATGATTGCTTTATAGACCACACTGAATTAGCAACATGAAACAATTAATAATATATAGAGAATATAAAGGAAATAATAAAAGTACATTTTCCCACTACAACAATGATGCACGACACTGTATGATGATGCACTGTACATTTCTCCATCTTAAAGTAAAGGAAAAAACATGCCTTCTGTGGCAGCTGCAACAGATTTAATTTTGTAAATTAGCGATACCCCATACAAAAAGCAGGGTACTCCAACTAAATTGGTTTAATGCATATATAAAATACTTCCATTCAAAAACCTTTTCAGCATTATGGGAAAGACCAATTAGAATGTGGATTTTGCTAAAAAAAGGTCTAGTGCTTTCTGCCACGTATGTCTTTGCTTGAAAGGTTTACAAATTGTTCATTATAATTTCCTTGTACCAAAATAACTTTCATGTTATGTGCCTGGAGTAGTATCATATTCTTTGTTATTGAAAAACATATATTTCTATAATGATATTCAGACTAACCATTTTCATATATGTTTCAAAAGCAGAGCTTCAAATCTCCATCAGATTGTTTTCTTTTTGACTCTTTACACATTGACCTGTAATTTCTTTGCATCTGTAATTTGATCTGGCCTTAATGTTTTATACACATTTTCATATCTGTATGTAATAAGGTTAAATATTGACATGTGGTCCAGTGTGAATCAGTGACAACAGATGTTTTCTACGCAAGAGAGCAATGAAAAACAGCTATTTCTTGGATACAACTCTTTCCATATGTTTGCCAGTGTTACGATTTTAATGCGCAGCTAAGCTTTAGTTTGTCTGATCTAATCTTCAGCACTATGACAAATGTTTTGTGTTCCCGGAAAAAAATGTAGTAAAGTCAAAAGAATTGCATTATAAATCTTAAAAAAAAAAAAAAAAAAAAAAAAAAAAAAAAAAAACGACATTTGCAGTATATTAACTCTGCAATATAATTATACTTAATCAAACATTAATCATGTTACGGAGAAACACATTGAGATTTTATCACCCCATTATATAGAACTAGATTTAGATTTAACCTGATTTCTTCCTCCCAAACACTATGTTGGGGATTCAGATTAAATCTGAAAAATTGAATCAGTGGAAAACATGCATAGCTGTCTGCCTCTATTATCAAAATTGTGTTTAAATCACAACAATTGCCCAGAATGGCACTAATGGTGACAGTGTTTAATTAGGTTCTGTACAGATTTGGCCACGGATTGACCTAATATAGCAATGTGTAAATAATTGTACAGCTCATGAGTTAGACAAATCAGCATTCATGACATTATACAATGTTTTATTATTTCTGCATCAGCTTCCATTTGCTTTACCCGCAGACCACCTGGAGAACCGTCACAAACCACACTTTGAGAACCACTGGTTTAAGTAATTCTCAACTGAAACCTAAAATTATACAGAAGAAATATTGTAGAACCTGTCTCTGAAATAAGTGGAAAAGTCATTGAAATAAAGCAAATAGAATTTTAATCAAGCCGGCTTGGAAGCCCCACATAAGAAAATCCTTCAGTGTGAACTTAATGTTTACAAACATGAGTGAAGCTTTATAGGAAAAATGACATAGAATCTTGTGGCCGTTCATCCAATCAGAAGCTCCAAAAGATGCAGGCCCTGGAAAGTTTGTAGGCTGCCCTTCCCAAGGGAGGAGGTCATCATAGAGGCAGATGTCTGGTCCTGTTACAGCATACAAACGGTACGATCTTGTGGTTTCCTTACAACAAGATAACATCTTTAGGTTTGAGAGGAGAAACAGGAAATCCACACACAGACAAACCCATAGGCGATACATTCAGAGAAATCCATTTCTCTTATCATACAAAAACAGAAGTGGAAGCAGAGAGAATAATTTCAATAGGATGCATCTTTAACAACCACTTTGTTGGTTTTGCTAGGCTAGATAAAGCTAATTTGCTCAGTCTGTATACAAGCCATTTCTAATGCTAACATCAATATAAAACATTATATAATTATCACAAAACACTTTCTTCAACTTTCCTATACAGAGTCTTCAAATATTATATACAATGTTATGAAAAATTAAATATACAATAGAATGTTTTATATAATAGGTCATTAATATTATATACAGTAGTGTATTTGCAAAAAAAGTTAAGATAGATTTTCTCTACCTCACATCTCTGAATCAGAAGTACACTCCGTAGTAGAAGATGTTTATTAAAACAAATATTTGAGTGTGTGTGTATATATAAAAATTATGCTTAGAAATCACATTCAACATTACATAATTCCAGTAATTAAACAAACTACATTATGCAATGTTAGACTGTATCCAGCACATTACCAATGTATTTGTTAACCTATCCAACATGCCATTAATATTCATTAACCTTTCTGGAGCTATAATTTTGTTATGGTTTTCAACTTAGAGCTGATATGCCAATGTAAATCTATATCAATCTTTCACAAGGGTGTTAAGTGGAGAAATAGTTCAGCAGCTAGATTTGCACTAAATCCTTTTGTAATGCCTCAGTCCATATCTAATTTCTGTTGTTTGCATGATACAATGTAATGGGCTTCTTCTTCTCCTCTATGTATTGATAGTAGTTGAGTTTTCACTTCCCATTTCTGAAACAGGATGGGTGTTGCCTCTGTTTTTATTATAATCTTATAGATTCCACTTTGTGACCTGAAGGTGGAACTGGCATATTTTAAAATGTCATGCCAGCCAACATTCAACTGAGAGTAATCATTTAGATTTTAACTGGCTTATTGGCCATAGTTTAAAATACATTGACCTGCACGATACTTCAGATTATTATTCTTTTTTTTTCTCTCTCTCATTCTATGCAAATATCCCCTTCCAAGGACTGGATTGATTTCAAATGGGTAGATAACAGATGTAAAAGACTCTGACTTGTTTGTTGTAATATACTTTTGGCAATCTGGAGCTCAGTTTTAAAGGATTTATACTTAAGACAATGTCAGTTGGTCTCGAGTCAACAGTGATTATTTTCTTTGGTGTTGTAAGTCTTTGAAAGCCTGTAAAATGAATGAGAGTGGATTCCTGCTGACAAGTTGTGGGTACAGTTTCCAACAACAGAGAGGATTTGACATTTTGGAAATTAAGCTACCACTGCCTTACCCATCCACACATTATTTTCCAATTGCTTACTTCAACTTCTTGTGTACTTGGCTGGCTGCTTGCATGTGGGAAATCAGCTGTGCTGTAAACATGCTTTTGGGCGGATGGACACATTGTTCTTTGGCAAGAAAAACAACCCTGTGTCTGAGCTGACCATCTGATGAAAGCAGGCAGCATTTCAAATGCTGATTCACAGTCTCTTCATGCCTTGCATGTCACTGTTCATCTCAGCTTCATATTCAAGTGCCCTGCTGTTGGCCTGTAGTGTATGCGCATCTGTGCTGAAAACGTGCCTGTCCATCCGTCCATCCATGTGTCTGCCTGCCCGCCATTCTCGCCTGCTGGATCTGTCCAAGTGTGAGTGAACCTGGACTTGTGTTACTAACCCGCCGGTGTTCTGTCTGTTCTTGACTCGTTCAGCAGTCGGCACACCCAGGGAGAAGTGAGTCAGTGGGATGACCCTGAGGCAGGCTCTGTAGCAGATAACAAGCCAACTTCCCGCCACTTCTATCCTGTCGCTCTACTGCTTATCAGCTCCCACTTGCTGGTTGTGTGGCTTATTTTAAGTCTGGCTTTACTTCTTGCCAAGTATCAATGAACTGCTGTCTTTACCTTGGTTGTTTACAGTGCAGCTTATATGGATGAGTTACCTTCTTTATTCATATGTTGATTCTACATTTAAACACTCTAATAACTCAGTGAGAAACACACAGAAAACTATTTAATTTTTTATGTCATTGAAAGTTATTTTGTATTGCTTTTTCTTAGTTAAAAGGTTTTAAAAAGGCAAGCATGGGAAACAATATCATATTTTGCATTCTCTTACTTAAATGGATGGCACATGTAAATTGGAAATATGTTTACTGTATCAAGCAGTTCCATATGATATTTGTTAGTTTCTATCCTTCTTTTGTCTATGAAAAACTGCAAAGGTGCTCCTCAGTTTATGCCATTATGAATGGACCATTTTTGTCAATTTCATTTTTTTAACACTTCTCAAATGTTTGTGTCATGAAAACTGAACGGCTTTAAAAATAATAATAATGATAAAACAAATACATGTGGATTCTCTGTATATAATATGCAGTGCTGTGTGGATCCTAGCAGAAATTTCCATTAAATTGAACTTCTTTTTATGAACTTGTTTATTTAGTTGTCCATTCATTTGCAAAATGGAGGATTTTTTTTTTTTTGCTTCATTAATTAACTGTAAAGATATACTTGCAAGGAGTTTGCAATGTGCTTGTGCAGTTTAATTGTGTGTCTAAGATTTGTTTCACTTTCAGAATGTCCAAAATCACATTTCCTACTGAAATGAAGGCAGTACTTCCATGACCCACTAACGGGAGGGAAGTACAATACTGAATTTGTTATTAAAAACATGCAATTGGACAGGCATTAATATACCAAAAAAATATTGGACAATTGGTCCAATGTGGGAGCTTTATTAATTCATGTATTTGTATTATATCAATAATATGTATATACAGTGGTAAAAAGTATTAATTACCCAGCAGATAGATTTTCCTTTGCCCAATAGATAATCCAGAAATAAACCTGTTGTGCAGTCAAAAGTGTCTTCTTCTTTTTTAGCTTCTCTTTGTAATAATAATGCTGTAAAGTAATAATAATGCTGTAAAAGCCAAACAATATCAAACACAATCTTTTCAATACACAGATAAAGAAAAGTGCCTTGGTTTTTTCTATCTACCATGCACTTTTACGATAGGGTGGAATTCTGGCATAAACTTTATTAATATGAATTCTGTTATGCTCCCGAAGTCCAAATGATAGGCTTAAGGTTTGTGGTTTGTGTTTTTGTTTTATTCCATTAAAATAGTGTTAACTGAGGCCACCTATCAGTGGAGCTGAGGTTGGTGATTTTGTTTGTTAATGAGGCAGGTCAACCATATGTAAGTTTACTACGGTAAGTTCACACCATGATTCTGCAGTTTTCCCTTGGTTTGCTAATACTTCCACTATTGTGTTTGTGTGATTTTCCATTTGTTTGTCCTATGGGTGACTATGCTGCATGCTTTACCATATTTTAGCTTTATTATACTCTATTTTGCTTTCACTGTGGTGTTGCACAATAAGAGCTCTTCAGCTGGAAAGTTCTGATGTATACTACAATAAAACTTGTGCTGAAGGCTTACTTATAAATTGTGGGGAATGTTCAAGGGCCGACTAGACTGTTTATTATTTACTTGTATGTAGAATAAAATGCAACAAATATGTACAGACGTTTTATGTTTAGGCATATTTCGTAGAGAACACTTACTCAGAGTAAGATGGTTTTTAAATAGTGATAAACTGTTTGAGGGCAATGCAAGCAGACATTGAGATATTTCCATAGTCTCTGGCTACGAGAGGGCATTGTCAATGTTTTTTATATTCTTATACATTTTTTAAAAAGTAACATAAAAAGCAGATATAAAAATTATTTGTATTACCATGATCTTTAAACATTAAGAGCACAAATCATGCATTGTAGGCAGCACTGTGGAGTAGTGATTAGGGCTCTGGACCTTTAACTTGAAGGTTGTGGGTTCAAATCCCGGGTGTGCAGCGCTGTTGTACCCTTGAGCAAAGCCCAGCTGTATAAATGGGTACAAATGTAAGTTGCCCAGGGTAAGAGCATATGCTAAATGACAAATAATGTGATTGTGTTTATGTCAAAGCCTTTCCAACACAATACAAAACCCAGTACTTTAAACTGCATGGAGTCACAATGCCTTGGTGAAAGCCTAATTGAAACTGTGTTACTCATTGTCAATGTCTTTTATATTCTTATACATTTTTTAAAAAGTAACATAAAAAGCAAATATAAAAATTATTTGTATTACCATGATCAATCCATAATATTTCTATAGAAGCAAGTGATTGTTGGCATTGTAATCCAGCTGTTGAGTACACAAAACCCTTGGTTTTAAGATTGTAAATGACAAATTCAAATAGAGAAGCAAATCATACATTTACATGCTTCTGTGATTCATAGGTGTTGCCTTTCTCGTTTTTTAAAAATCTAGGGCAGACCGAATGTGTTTTGGTGATCAGAAGAGTTGTCGTAAAACTATGCATCTCTTTGGGGTGTTCTGTTTTAGTTATCTCTGAAGTGAATTGTGTCTGTATGTTACCTGTCAGATATGTATTATTTATTTAATATACACCTGGTGTCACGAGTTGACTTTGCCATCTATGCTCTTTCAGAAGCGTAATAAACATTTTCTGTTGTGCATTGTGGAATAATTTGTTGTTAGAGGTATAAGCATTGAGTGCGTGAGATGGACTGTAATATTGAGGAACTAATGTGAACAAGTCTTTTTCTGTTTCCATGGTATGAGAATATTGTACTCACCTGGCCTCATTTAAATTAAGGTGTAGCCTAGGTGGCAGTTCATATGCAAATTAGCCACATACAGGCAATGTTTTCATGCTATTTTGCAGCCAGGTTGGGAAAATGTGATTTTCCTTGTAACAATGGCGATGGATTTCCCTGTTGTTTTTTTCTTTTTGTCACCAACTGGATTCTCCCAAGTCATCAAGTAATTCTTCCAGACATGCATAATTTTGCATGTACATTGCTACTTTTGTCATTATTTTGAATGCTATTATTATTTAGTGAATTGGAATTTAATATAAGAAGTGCACCTGTTTTCACAGAACTTTGTGTTTTTTTAAATATGTACAAATAAATACGCTAATGAAAGGGACCGAGAAGCATACTGGGACTTGGCCTAGACTACAAGAGAAAGTGATATATTTACTTTTAGACATGATACTACAAATCTGCCAGGCAGCCAGACAGACAGACCAAAGCAAAAAAAGGAAGGACATTATATAGAAAAGAAAGATCTAACAAAAGATGGGTGTTTTTAATTTTACAATAAGTTTTTTGAAGAACCAAGAATTACGTGTGTGGGAACTGTAAAGACATTTGTGTGGAATTTGGGACTGCAGACATAATTTTGTGTTCTCTTTCTAGAGTAGGCTTTCTATACAATGTGGAGTTTACCAACATGTTTGAAAAGGCTGCGTCTACAAATTAACTTTCTGGCAGCATTGAAATCCAGGTTATGTATGATCATCTTAGTTTCCAGGACACTTATTCTAAGGGTATAGTCTCTGAGATCGATTTTCATTTACTTAAAAATCTCCTGCACATATATCTCAAAATTTGCCAAAGATGTGCCATATATATATATGATTCCTTGTTGGTGTTCCTGATGCTACTTGATTCACTTATGTCATGGCAGTGGCTGGATGATTTGGTGTTCTATAGTTGTGTGACCTGCTTTATCTAAACTGCAGGACAGTACCCCTAGAACCACCAATGAGGCTAATTAATGATGACGCTAATCTGTAAGATTTAGTTGACTGGACCAAAATAGTCCAAAGTGCAATGCAGGCTTACTCCTCACAACACGTGCTGGCCGTATGTCTCCACTTTCGTTTGATATGTTTTAATGTTATTTGTATTTGGTTTATTTTATGATAAATAGTGTGGGGGGATGGAATCATGTTTATTCAGTATTTGCTGTAATGACGTTGTACACAATTTGACATTAGAAAATGAATAAATAATGCGTGTGAAAAAATAATTCAGCATATGTGATACTACAGAACTTTTTTAATAATAATACAGAAAATATGAATAATACAATAATACAATAAAAAATTTGAAGACTTTCAATAAACATACATTCAGAGATATGTATATATGTTTGCACTTTGTGTGTGTGTCTTTGTGTGTGTGTGTATATATACTCTATATATATACAGGTTTTCATAGAGTTGTTAATGTAGTGTAAATTAATATATAGTCACACAAAGGCAAGAAGATAAGAGTGACCTTTTCATTAGCTGAATGTTAAAAAATCGAACATGCAAATGTGCATATGAGGTGATACAAGCTTTTAACTTCCTCATAGGGATATATAAATATACCTTTTCAAACAATACTTGTTTTATACTTTGAAAAAGAAAAGCATGATGGTTTTATCAGAGAGCTTGTCACAATTGCCTTCAGGGCATAAGTGTGCTGATTTAGATTTCCTGGTTTGTTTGTTTTTGTACACCGTGTCTATGATTCAACAAAACCAAACAAACTAGCACAGCCGGTTCTGGCACTGTTCCACTACTATTTTTTTTTTAATTAGGATTAATCTGTGTGGAGCTTTGCTTTATGTATATGTATGTATGTATATTTCCAGCCCCTATGGGATCTAGTGCCAGATTAAATCAAAACCACCGCTAATAGAAAACTACAGAACTTTACTCAGTTGCGGCTTCATTTTTAATAAGAAGCCACTTTCTTCTAATCATAAATGTAACCACTATGATGTACAGGTTTGTAGTTTGCTATTAGCGGGTGGGTCAAGGTTTTGATTTAATCCGGCCCCTAGTCTAGTGGGGAAGGTCACAGAAGTTCTTGAATACAAAACCATGGTGTTTTAGTTTTTGGAACCTACTGAAACAAATCAATTTCACTAACTTCAAAGGATGTTTTGGTTTCAAACAGATTTTTTTACCAGAAACAGACCCATGTTGTGCTTTCCTGAAACTCAAGTTGTACATTGGAAACATTCCACGTACTTAGGATATATATGAATGAATTGTTTGTTTTTTCAGTCTGATTTATCTGATCTGTTCACATTCCACCTACAGCCTTTTGTTTGAAACAAAGCATTAAGTAGGTGACAATTAACAATCTTGAAAGGCTATTGAAATTTAATTTTGGAAGAATGATTAGCAGTCTTAATTGGATATTACATTGTTCCTAGATTTAAACAGCCCTGTGTCTGAACTGAAAAATGATGTCAGAAGAGAGCATAGCACTATGGTGATTCACAGTCTCTTCATGCCTTGCATGTCACTGTTCATCTCAGCTTCATATTCAAGTGCCCTGCTGTTGGCCTGTAGTGTATGCGCATCTGTGCTGAAAACGTGCCTGTCCATCCGTCCATCCATGTGTCTGCCTGCCCGCCATTCTCGCCTGCTGGATCTGTCCAAGTGTGAGTGAACCTGGACTTGTGTTACTAACCCGCCGGTGTTCTGTCTGTTCTTGACTCGTTCAGCAGTCGGCACACCCAGGGAGAAGTGAGTCAGTGGGATGACCCTGAGGCAGGCTCTGTAGCAGATAACAAGCCAACTTCCCGCCACTTCTATCCTGTCGCTCTACTGCTTGTCAGCTCCCACTTGCTGGTCGTGTGGCTTATTTTAAGTCTTGTTTTTCTGCTTGCAAAATACCAATAAACTGCTGATTATGTCATAATTAGAGTCTACTGTGTAATTTTCTTTCTTTGACTGGTCTTTATAGGTGAACTGAATTGTATGTAATGAAAACATAATGATCAACAAGAAGCATTGCATTTCCTTTCTTGTATAAAGGTGATCCAGCATTTGTTTGTTATAATGTGTTCTGGAGATCCTGTTTGAATGATTAATCATTTAATAAATCCTAGCTATATAAACCATCACTGCACACCTTTCACTGCCAAATTACGCAACCTGTAGGGAGCAACTCAGCGCCCCTAAAACTCTTCAGAAGTGATTGATCACTTTGTTTAAAATAAAGTTCAGCTTTGTCCAGCAGCACTTGGAGTGTGGAGACAGCAAGGATTTTGTTTTCATTAAAATGCGAGCTCCAGACCACAACGTGAGAAACAAGAACTACATCAACTTAATTCTAATAAGGAAATACATTTCCTTTTATCAATTTTATTTCACAAATAAGCTTTACATTTTATCTGTAGCTATTCTAAACACACATCAGAGCTACCCATATTATATAAATATTTGTATTGACTAAAATCTCTTAGTTATCTGTAAACCAATGCATTTGGCATACCATTAAAAAAATTACAATGTTGTATCCTGCTAATTTGATCATATATTTTTAATTAAATATATATATATATTTACATATCGCTTGTAACATAGCATTACTTACCACTCAAATCCTTTAAATGTTTTATGTTACACTTAGTTTTTTGAACTTCCTTTTTAGAACTAATATATCGATATTTCATATAATCTGTCTGTACTGTGTCTTAAAACCATTTTCAAATACCCTTACAAAAGTCGACATGTTATTGTCCAGTTTTAAGTTCCACAGCTTTGTCTGGAACATTGCTTGACTGTTACCTAGAAAACCTTGTATTGGCAGATTTTTAATAAAAATACTATATAATTCTAAAAGACATGCCAGAATAAAACTTCCCATCTATCCAGTGTAGAGAAATGGAAAGAACAAGACATCTGATTAATAAACAATAGGATCAGGTGAATCCTAAAACACATGCCTTCATGGTTAGGAAATCTTTAATATGTTTTCTGTGACTTTCTGTTTCAAGATATACAGTGGGGGAAAAAAGTATTTGATCCCCTGCTGATTTTGTACGTTTGCCCACTGACATAGAAATGATCAGTCTATAATTTTAATGGTAGGTGTATTTTAACAGTGAGAGACAGAATAACAACAAAAAAATACAGAAAAATGCATTTCAAAAAAGTTATAAATTGATTTGCATGTTAATGAGGGAAATAAGTATTTGACCCCTTCGACTTAGTACTTGGTGGCAAAACCCTTGTTGGCAATCACAGAGGTCAGACGTTTCTTGTAGTTGGCCACAAGGTTTGCACACATCTCAGGAGGGATTTTGTCCCACTCCTCTTTGCAGATCCTCTCCAAGTCATTAAGGTTTCAAGGCTGACGTTTGGCAACTCGAACCTTCAGCTCCCTCCACAGATTTTCTATGGGATTAAGGTCTGGAGACTGGCTAGGCCACTCCAGGACCCTAATGTGCTTCTTCTTGAGCCACTCCTTTGTTGCCTTGGCTGTGTGTTTTGGGTCATTGTCATGCTGGAATACCCATCCACGACCCATTTTCAATGCCTTGGCTGAGGGAAGGAGGTTCTCACCCAAGATTTGATGGTACATGGCCCCGTCCATCGTCCCTTTGATGCGGTGCAGTTGTCCTGTCCCCTTAGCAGAAAAACACCCCCAAAGCATAATGGGGTTTCCACCTCCATGTTTGACGGTGGGGATGGTGTTCTTGGGGTCATTCCTCCTCCTCCAAACACGGCGAGTTGAGTTGATGCCAAAGAGCTCGATTTTGGTCTCATCTGACCACAACACTTTCACCCAGTTCTCCTCTGAATCATTCAGATGTTCATTGGCAAACTTCAGACGGGCCTGTACATGTGCTTTCTTGAGCAGGGGGACCTTGCGGGCACTGCAGGATTTCAGTCCTTCATGGCGTAGTGTGTTACCAATTGTTTTCTTGGTGACTATGGTCCCAGCTGCCTTGACATCATTAACAAGATCCTCCCGTGTAGTTCTGGGCTGATTCCTCACCGTTCTCATGATCATTGAAACTCCACGAGGTGAGATCTTGCATGGAGCCCCAGACCGAGGGAGACTGACAGTTATTTTGTGTTTCTTCCATTTGCGAATAATCGCACCAACTGTTGTCACCTTCTCACCAAGCTGCTTGGCGATGGTCTTGTAGCCCATTCCAGCCTTGTGTAGGTCTACAATCTTGTCCCTGACATCCTTGGACAGCTCTTTGGTCTTGGCCATGGTGGAGAGTTTGGAATCTGATTGATTGATTGCTTCTGTGGACAGGTGTCTTTTATACAGGTAACGAGCTGAGATTAGGAGCAGTCCCTTTAAGAGAATGCTCCTAATCTCAGCTCGTTACCTGTATAAAAGACACCTGGGAGACAGAAATCTTGCTGATTGATAGGGGATCAAATACTTATTTCCCTCATTAACATGCAAATCAATTTATAACTTTTTTGAAATGCGTTTTTCTGGATTTTTTTGCTGTTATTCTGTCTCTCACTGTTAAAATACACCTACCATTAAAATTATAGACTGATCATTTCTTTGTCAGTGGGCAAACGTACAAAATCAGCAGGGGATCAAATACTTTTTTCCCTCACTGTATAATGTGTTCTTGAAGCATTAGCTCACAAACTTATTTCAAAATATCATCTTGCAATATTCTAAAATGTAGGCTACTCATTTAATGGCGCAGACAGTGTCTATAAACTTTTGAATTGAATGTCAAACGGTTATTTAAAAATGTCTAATGAGTTTTGATGCTGAATTTGATGGTGAAAAGTATAACTGTACATAATAGATATTACATAAGAAAGTTTACAAACATTTATTTTGTATTGCCTTGAAAGGTGTAATGGTTTTACACTGTCTATCTTCATTTTTCAATAGGTTTTTCACATTATTTTTTATTAAAAAAAACCATCAAGACTAGATTTATATTTAACTTTATAATGTGATTGTATTTTTTGTGATTCAGTTATGCCCATTACATAAAAATAGATTTGTACACAAATAAATGCATGATGCTACTTTTGTTTTTAATTTTAGACATTGTGTCTTTCTGAAGCTAAATTAGTTGCTGAGCCTTCACCAGTGTTACCTGAAGTAGACTGTTGAACCCACCTCGGAAATAATTGGAAAAGTTGTTGAGATAAAGCAAATAGAACTTGGAAGCACCATGTCAGGGAATTCCTATAGTGAGAACTTAGTTTTTACAAACACGAGTGAAGCTTTATAAGAAAATGACGTAGAATGTTGTGGCCGTTCATCCAATCAAAAGGTACAAGTCCGAGTCTGTTTGCGATCTGTCTTCACATGGAGAAGTGTTGGATCCAAAAACCCGATGTCTTTCTTTGATGTGCACTGGGGAGATTCGATCCCACGGTCGTCATTTATCAACTGTCAATCAATCAAACAGTTCCTGCCTATCTGGGGAATCGATTAAGTCCACAAACAGATTTTCAGCAAACTGCTGTGGGCTATTTCGGCACTATGTGATCTTTTATTACTAACAGGAATTTCTAACAAATGAACCTTGTTGACCTTTTGCTTAGCCTGATAAATCTAATTTGCTCAGTCTGTATACAAGCTATTTCTAATGCTAGAATTAATATAAAACATTACATAATTATCACAAAACACTTTCTTCAACTTTCCAATATAGGGTCTTCAACACTGAGAAGCATAAATGTACAAAAACACACTGGTCTGCGTAAGAGTCTTTACTGTATGGGAAAATAATTATCCCTATTAAAGTTAAATTACTTTGAATGTGCTTTTGAGATAGTATAGAGATGCAAAATGATACACATTACTTCATATGGCTGTTTTTAATAAAACATTTTAAACATTACTTACAATAGGTCATTAAAAAAAATCTTAATATCACCAATTTGGTCTGTGGGCAGTGTTTTGTACAACTTTTTATTTTAACTTTCCGAAGAATAAATCTTCAGCATTCCCCTTCTCGGCCATATCTTTGGGCTTGTTTGTAACTCCCAATATATTTAAAATGTTGTTGCTAAAAGTAGTATACTTTTTCTGGTTTGTTACACCCAAGGCTTTTAAATAACAGTCAGTGTGACAGATTTGGTTGTATTGTAAGTTAAGGTTTTACACCTAGAAGCTTGTATGTGTTAGAAATCCAGTATAACACTTCTGAGATAATTGATACATGTAAGCATGTGTCATTATCCTTATCAATGGAACCATGCTCTTTCATTTTAAATCTTCTTTCTGTATGAGGTTATTTGTAAAACATTTTTTTTTATGATCTCCTGTTATTTTTCCCCCATTTACCAGAGAAGGATGCCGTATTGAGAACGTGCAGAAGAATATCAAGTGCAGAAAATATGCATTCAACATGCTCCAGTTGATGGCTTTTCCAAAGTGCTACAGACCTCCAGAGGGGACCTATGGCAAGGTTGACTCATAAACAAAAACAAAGCATCCTGGGTTTAGAAGTGTGTGTTACACATATATGTATAGAATATCTAAGACACACAGATATAAACACTGGTATGCTTACAGTTTGTACACAGGCAATATTTAATGCTGAAATTGATAATTAAGTGTAGTGTAAACTTCTTATGCTTTGAAAGTTTGTTATTTGAGCCAAGTAGTAGCTTTCCTAATTCATTTCATGAGAACTATTTAACATGAAGAAAAATGTTAGTTTATTTGTATTGCTTGTCTGATTGTTTGTTACATAGTGGCAGTTTGCCAAGTGCATTTTGTTTTCTTCAAGTTACATACGCTGCCATTTAAATCACTGTCCCTTTTCCCCTCAATATTATACCAAACAATATGATGACAGAATATGATGACATGCAATTGTCATTTTAAACAGGCTAATGTGGGGAAGAGTTTTCACTGAAGTTGTTTTGAAGTGTGAGAGAGAGAGAGAGAGAGAGAGAGAAAGTATTAGTTTTCCCATTCCTCAGTGTAACACATAAGCCCCTTAAAGTCAAGCTATGTGTTGCAACACAGACATCTGTTTGTTAGATCTGACAGTATGTGAAAGTAAATATTTCAGCCAGCTGGCTTTAGCAAACTAAGTGCTGCAGTTGATCAGCACTAGGAACCACCATAGACAACAGGGAACCTTTTAAACAGAGATCTTGATCAGTTTGCTCTATTAAAAATAAATAAATAAATGGTGCTACACACAACACGATCAACTGTATACATTTTTTAATTGAAGTGCCAGCCGAGCACATGCCCAATATAAGTCTGGCTCCCTAAGCATGAAAAGAACAGAAGTCACAGGGAAATGTGAAAGGTAAAAATAATCTGAGTAGCTTCCATCATTGTATAACAATTAGAAATACAGGCTAGAGCAATAAGCACTTCAGTCTAAAGCTTTTCACCCAGAACCTTCGATAACTGAAATAGTGTTACCTGTAGAAATATGGGGTTATTTTTGTATGTTTGTTTTTACTTTTTATTTCAAGTTACCATTGTGTTTTTTATTTCAGTGTATGGTTATACAATGTGATTCTGCTTAGTTTGGGATATTGTCTTTCCCTCAGTCAGAAAACCAAAGAGAATGAGAGAGTGTCATAATTTGACATCATTTCATTCTTACACCTTCCTATTCCCTTTAGCAAGAGTTCTGACATGTTCAGCTCAGAAAACATAGATTTGCATGGCTAGAAAGTTTGTTTACAGCTCAATCATGCTAAGGGTCTACGGACCAGGACTTAATAACTGATATAGCATGGAGTTTATTTGCTCTCAATCTCTGCCAGATTACCTCAGATTCAGGGAACAACACCCTAATTTTGAATCTCAACTCCCATCTCACTCTCTGTCTTATTTATTGCAAAATCACTTACAGTTAGAGCTACAGAAAGCAGCATAATAAACAAACTCCACTACTAGTGGACTCCTCTACTTCCCCAACAATACAAGTATAATAATAGCAAGGCATTCTGCCCCAGAGCCACAGGCCAAGCTACCAGCTTCAGATTTATTTGTGTTGCTGCAAGATTTTAAAAAGAATACGTACATCCAGAATTAATCCAGGACAGTGCTGAGAGTAACATTGTTGGGGGACATTGCCAAGCTATAAAAAGACATTGGAGCTATCAATCTGATTTTAGATAATGTAATATATATATATAAAAAACTGTATGTTATTTGTTTATAATGTTGTTTCTCAGGAATATAAAAGCAATTCTGTAATTACTGCTAAAAAGTATGAATATGTGTTATTGATTTTATCTTCCTTGAAACATGCAGAGTTATTTTTGTTCTGTTGAAAGTTCACAGTATTTTATCAAGGAATGCTTGCTATTTTTTCTTCCTCCATATGTAAGTACTTATTTGCATTTCGGTACCACATTTCTGAAACAAAAAGTGTTTAAAGATGTTTAAAGATGAGGTATTTTAAAAAGAATAAATTAATATAAATGACAAAAAGATTGTAATACTGTATTGAACAAAACTGTACCAGGCACTACAATGTATAAACACAGATCGCAGTGTTGTGTATGAGTCAACTTCCCTTGCCTTTTGATAGCTGTGTAGATTGTAAAAAGAACAGAAAAAATAGCTGTAATTTAATGCACGTGTATGTAGAATGTTATTTAAGCACTGTTGTTAATGAAAGAATCTTTGTGTTTTGAATTCTTTCTAATGCATAGCCCAGCAACCCCACTTTGTACTTTAGGTGCTGTTACATCTTCAATTTTAAAATAATTACAAAGGTATTTATATTTTTTTGATAGTCAGTTTTACAATTTATAATGGCACATTTTATAGTTGTTTTATAGTGTTATTTTGTTTTAGTTTTTTATGTAGTAAGCTATACAGACACAATTCAGCAGATTAATTTTATTATTATTATTATTATTATTATTATTATTATTATTATTATTATTATTATTAGATTATTACATGAATTGATAGCCTTGGCTTTTAACAGGTTTTTTCAGGGTTCACAATATGGGCTATTGCTTCAGTGACACCTGAAAGAGAATATCAGCATTTTTTGCTGAGACTTAGTCAGCCCTCTCTACAGTGCAGCAACTGTATGAAGGCAAGTTTGTGAAATTCAAAACTCAAAACGACCTAGTTTAGGCTTTATAAGTTTGGCTACTGTACTATCAATCGGCTTCAGGGACAATTTAGCCAATTTGTTAGCTCAAAAAAATGCAAATTATAAATGCAAAGTCAGATTTTCCATCAATGCTTTTTTTGTTTTGTTTTGTTCATTTTCTATTAAAAGTCTACATTTGTAAATTTCACGTTTGGCATAAAGTGCTGTACAACTTTTGCATGTGTTGAATTCCTTTTCTATTTAAATAAATTTGATATGTTTTTTTTTCCTTTCTGTGTCATCAATCTTATGGTGTTCTTTTCTGTTTAGTGTCCTATTCATGACATTTCTGCACCTTTATATTTTGGGTGGAAGTCAATTGAATAGAGCACAATTTTAGAACTGAGAATCAAATTGGATTTAAGGATATGTACAATTATTCTTCTAAATTAGCATGTTCTGCATTTACAGAATATCATAATATTAGCTGCACCAGTGAAGACGCTTGAATAGATTTGTAAGACACTAGTTTTGCTGGACACAGGCAGGTCTTTCCACCACTGTAGAGCAAGAGAGTACAAAGAGCAAATCCAGGCGGTCTGTTACCCAAGGGAAAACATGACTAATCAACCTGTAGAAGTGGAGCAGAGAGCGTGAAAGGAGATATACAAAGAGACAAGAAACTGGACAAGGAGCAGCTTTGTAGACAGAGCAGCAGTGACACACAGCAATGGAATCTGCTATGTACTTGCTTTTTGGTTTCGATACATATATACACACATGCATACACACAATGTTATAGATATTTTAATTTCACACAGAGACTGGCAGAAATGGGGTGCCAATATGAATTTCCATTTAAACCATGATTATGTAACTACACCTTATTAAGGCCAACACCTAGTAGCACCAGAAATGTACATACCGAATCATCAATGAATATAGCACTGCCTATTATCGTCAATGTGTCATTTTATCAAGATTCCTACTGTCAAGGGCCGTATCTTGGTTTCATTCATTCAAGTGATACAAATAAAGCTGTTAACTCTATTCATCCCAACTATGTTTCAATATCCCACCGGCGGGATCTGATTTAAACCCATTTAATGAATGAATTTCAAATCGCAAATTGCTGGTTCATAATTGATTACTTGAATAAAGAAAATAACTCCCCAAGAGGAAAATGGCACGTTAATAACACAGTTGCTGATAGGTCTCTATGCTGTCACTCAGGCAAGCCCCACTTGCTTGCTTTATCACTTACAGTACACAGATATAAGTCCTTTTTTGTCAGAATCTAAAGGCTCACAAACGGCCTTGCAGCTTTTGGATATCCTGTGTCTAGGATTATTAAATATGTAGGTCATTCCCCCAGCATGCTTTTCATACTCAAAGAGAATACAGCATGGAGGAACAACCAGAAAGATAGAGTCACCGTGGTCGCATTCTCATAGCGCAGATTTCCACAGTTCTGCGCAGATCTGGGCCCGATATTCAAATTGCGCAATTTCCACACAATTGAGTGCTGCACAAGAAAAATGCGACTTGGCCAAAAAAGGAGAGAGATTCAAATATGGCACAGATCTTTGCACGACATTGTAATATAGCATTGTTTGGACATATCCAGAATGCACACCTTCTCCTCTTTCTGTGAACCAAATCCAGGTAAAATGGATTTGAGCTTAGTCTCTGTTCATAATTTAATTCTCTCCTTACTAATTTATTTTCACAGAAGCAACCAAATAAATGTCCGGGCACTAAACAAGGGGACATCAGGAAGACTCAACGGGAAAATCAACGAGCTTCATAACCAGCTGAAGGAGAAGGAGGACACCAGGCCTTCAACTGGAAACTGTATGATGTCATCGTTAATTGCCCCGGGGCAGATGGCGATCCTGTGCCGTTTTTATACAATCGCACGTCGATTCGTTTATTGCATTTGCATTGTTTTGTTTGTTCAAACCAAAACGTGTTTCTCTTCAGTGGACATGTAATACACAGGAGCCTAAAGGGTTAATGAAAAACACATTGTGGTAATTTTGTTTTTTTGTATTTCATTCATCATACATTTAAAGTTTAAAGCAAGTCATCTGGTACCTGGAAAGAGTTTTCATTTTTTCATCTGGAGTGTGTATGTAATCAGTGTGTATGTTTTATATTTAAAAGTGTTTACAATATATTTAGAAGTTTAAAATGTATACATATAAAATATTATGTATTTCAATATTTTATGTTTTAAAAATATATTAATGTATTTCACAAAATATATACAAACATTTTAAACAATTTATATATTTTAAAGTATATTGCAAGATATATTACTGTATTACTGTAATATATTTTCCAGAAAAATTACAATATATTGTAATAATTGTATAATTCTGTGATTGTTTGTATTATCACATCCCTGTTTATATTATGTTTTATTGTATTACTCTGTTGTATTGTACATGTAATGGCAACACCAGAGCTAATTTGAACTTGAATTTTAATTTGATGTATTTTACAAAACATCTCAATATACAAACCCAGCAATCATTTATATATTTTAAAATATATTGTAGTTGTGTATATTGTATATTACATATTGTATGTTCCAGGAAGATAGGACAATATATTGTTACATATATGGTAATATATATCGATGTTTTATAATATATTTATAATATATTGATATATTTTGAAAAATATATTACAATATACAAAAATGGCAAAAATTTACATATTTTAAATATATTTTCCAGTAATGTATTGTTCACAGATATTTTAAAATATATAATATTTTCCAATAACATATTTTGAAAAATATATTCTGCATATATTTAGTTTCCGTAAGGGAAGAATGCAACTGACATGACAGTGCCTTCAAAGAAAAACGGTATTCACAATATTGAGGTTAATAGCATTTTGTTACCTCAATTGGACTTTTATTTCTGTTTTGAAATGGAAACTCAAATGTGTGGAACTTCCCAATTCAAGAGTCATAATGTATTGGCACTGACCCCAGACTGGCTGAATAATAAGCCCAAGTCATTGGCACAGGAAATTCCACGGCGGACACAGTGTTCTGACTGTGGTGCACTCTGATTTCACTTGAAAATTTGCATATTTAATGAGTAAATACATAGGTCAGCACTCCAGTGGGAAACACACGTTGCTTTCCTGCTGAGTTACTAGGAAAAGTCCTGGATTTAAAGGAATAAAAAATAATCTGCAAGTCAGTGTTTTTCTCTAAAACTATGTGTTTCTGTCGTGTGATCTAGGGCATGTAACTGTTATTACTATACTAGATTTAAGTGCTTCTTATCACACAATTGAGCATTATGTCCTAAAACACTGCTTAGAATGTTTCATCGACATATCTCATCAGGTTCTATCCTGGATTAAATCATACAATTTGCAAATTAATTAAATTGTTCTAATTGATCTGAGGTTAAGTGTGAAGTACCGATATGTTTTGTAATCCATTCCTGGTTTTATGAACAGCTGTAGGCTTGAGCCATGTGTGCATACTTATATTAATCAGGACTAATCAGGACAAGTCCAGGTGCAATCTCCTTAATCTCCATTGGATTAGTTAATCTCCATACTCAAGGAGTAACTAATCCAAAATGAAGCTTTATTTCAGAAAGCCACTTTTTAAATCATAGTTAACTGTTCTAACTTAAGGCCTATCCCTGGCTTAATTCATAACCTTTCTGTGAAACTTTCCCTAAGTGTTTACTATATGCCAACAGGACTAAATAACTTTACGCGAAATCTTAAAGCCTTTGAGCTACACATTTAAAAATTGTTGAGATCATCCTTCCTCCAGTTTAGACATATTGCTAAATCAAAGCCTTATAGTTTATTGCCTGTCACTGAGAAATGAATACACTCATCTGTTACATCCAGATTGGTCTGTTGTAATGACATTCTGTCAGATAGCCCAAATAGAGTTATTTCTGCACTTATTCATTTAAAACAGTGCTGTGAGGATTTTTACCAAATATATATTCACCATGTATTAAATTATTTGTTTAATAAGTAACACTTCCTAGGATGGAAGGTAACCATTAGGCTTAGTTAAGCCTAATAGCTTAGGCCTTAAGAGATGTTTTTCTCCTATAGCAGTGCCCATATACAAATGCCTTTAAGTATAATTTGCAGACCCCTTGTGCATTTCTCCTTTTGCATTAAAAGGGACAGAGAATTTACTTTAAGATATTTTTTGCTTTTGAATTTTCAATTGAAATCCCTTTTGTAACATTTCTATACACCTTTTTGGTTGAGTGTTTTGATTTATTGTGGCATACTGCTGTGCAGGGCAAGAAAATGCCTCCTTTTTATGTTAATAGAGCTAGGCTTCAAGGCAGCACCATTACTGTACATAATTAATCACCTTCCAGTGCACCATAACCCGGCCTGTGTGTGATCCCTCTAGGCCCTGCCTATCTATGAGCCTGGGATTGAGTCCATCCCCAAGTAGTGCCAAACAATACTTGACTGCCCATGTTTATATCAAAAAAATCTTGTTTAAATTAAATTAATAAAAACAAGAGGGAACACAAAAAAATAAAAAGAAGAACTTTCATGTAATTCAATGTTTAAAAAAAGGAAGTGTCCCTGCAGTTCTCGTTTATAAAACTCCAAATACATGTTTTTCTATCCAGATGAAAAATGATTTCAATGGGTGTGCTTAAACACTGAAGTTCCCAATCTTTTATTCATATCAAATAGCACTAATATTTGACTGTGATTACAGAAGACCTGGACACTTATAATTGACATTTGCAGCAGTGGTGGTCTACACAAGAAGAATCCCAGGAAACCCTCTCACAATGGATACCCCACAGCTGACAGAAGATGAAATGGCAGAGGTCAAAAAGGAAGTTCTTGAGAGGTTGAGGCCGTATCTGTGTGAAAAAATCAAAGCTGACCGACACTTTGATTACTTGCGCTCCAGGAAGATTCTGACCAGAGAGGATACGGAAGACATCAGCTGTCGAGTAGTGAACAGCAAGAAGACCGGAAGGATGTTGGATTTTCTGGCAGAGAACCCCAAAGGTCTCGACACTCTGATTGAGTCCATCCACAAGATAGGAACCCAGGATTTTGTCATTACCAAAATAATCAATGAAATACAGAAGGTGAAAAGTGAAAGAAACAAAGCAGGAAGGTCACCTTCACCCAGAAGCACCTTTGCAGTTGATTCTGGTGTTAACATTGACACCAGTTCTACTCACAGCTCCTCACTGTACTATTCTGAGCAGCAGTGGAATCCAAATATAACATCTTTGGACTCTCTGAATCTGAGCAGCGGGGCTGGAATGGAAGTGGGAGCCCCACTCCGGAGCATCAGTCTGTCCTCAGCAGCCAGCCTCCCCAGGCCTGGAGATCTTGGGGCCCCATTGATCCCTGAAGACTCAGAAGCGGTGCCACACTCATGGAGCAGCAGTGGCAGTGATGATCAGTTTCAGACCCTGCGTTGCCATTCCCTGTTAGCTCCCTGACAAGACTGGACTTTCACAACACTGGCTGCCTTGGACAGGTCTATGCAGAGGACACCTGGGTAAATCCTCCAGCTCGGTGTGTAGAACTTGCACTTATTGTCCATTACTACTACTGCTCTCTGTTATCCAAATTAATGACCCCAGGAACACTTATCCAATTCAGAAAATATTTGTACAATTGAAGTTTAGACTTCAGCAAGCCACACTGTTGCTTTGGTTGTTCTTTTAGTGATGTTGTTCTTAATTGTTATATAACTCAACTGGTACACGAGTCTCATAACCTCTGTGAATCATATCCTGTTTTCCTTTGTATATAGAAAGTAATGACTTTCCTACATGCTATCAGCAGTCCCCCAGGAGCAATGTAGGAAAAGCTCCTTGTGGTTAATTTGCCAATGACCATATTATCCACAAAACTGAGAGATTTGAGTCTTAATTCCATACTATATCTCCATCACTCCCAAAATAACTCCCCTGTAATATTTAAGCAGGGTTGATTTCAGTATGTTAGATTGTACAAGTTGTCAAGAAATAAGCAGACTGTGTTTGTAATTTTACAGGTGGAGCTCCATATGTCTATGCATTAATGAAACTGAACTGATCTCATTCACCCCAGTCAAATAAACACCTATAAACTGCATACTGACTCTATGTCTCAGTGACTATTCTTTGGCATTTGCTCTTGATGACCTACATAAACATTATCAAATAAACAAATCATCCCTTTGTTCCAATGGGCACTGACTTGCAGGTTTAAAATGTCTCTTAAGTGAACAACTACAGACTTGGGAAAAAAAACAGATAAGACCATTATGGACAGGTAGAATGGGTTTATTTATATTGTGTTATTTTACACACAAAACACCAGTGAGTGCCACTAAAAGCTTAAGCATAAATGTTTAATTTTACTAATTTTAGGTCACACTTTAAAGTCATAAAAGCGAGAAACTTGCTGTTATAATGTAGTTATATAAGACCTGGCTGAAGTGTTCAGTTTAATGAATACATTATTTGGAGTGAAAACTCAATTTGTTTGTTCTGTTTTCTTTTGGTAAATTGACTGCAGTTTAAAGTACAGACTTCTTGATAAACAGCTCCATGTAGACTGTTTAACTTGGGTGTAGCTTATGTTCACTAAGAATATTAACATAAAATTAAATAAATGTTACCAGGAGAAAATAGCAGACACAGGAAGGGAAAGGGGATGTAAATGCTTCCTTGTTTAAGTGTAGACTCATGCCTCGGTTCCACTGGCCTAAACGTTCCTGCCATCCTTGGACGCGTTCCAGAGCTTTTTGTAAAATCTGGCCATCGATGGAAGTCCGTCCCCCGTTGTGGGAGGAGCAGAGCGATTGTGGGATAGGGTTGTGTTTCATTATCAAAACAAATACAGAAAACAACACTATGAGTGCTAGAGCCTGACATGGAAAGGACTTTTTGTATATTTTATTCTTCATGCCTTACATGACTGTAGACAGTGTAATAAATACAAGTTTCTGTTAAGAGATATTAGGAAGAGCTGAACATGTATTGACAACATTTTATTACATTACCATAAGAAAACTTTTCCATGTGCAACAATACAAAATAATATTTGCTATTTATTATTATTATTATTATTATTATTATTATTATTATTATTATTATTATTATTATTATTGTAACCATCATCACAATATGTGCTAGTAGATATGTCTTTTAAACAGCACAACTTGACTCCCTTAAATTATTACTCTTACTACAGATTTGTAACTTATGCTGTAAGTCGCCCTGGATAAGGGCATCTGCCAAGAAATAAAAATAATAATAATAATAACTGCAGACAACACTTTTTTTCTGTATTATTTTGTATTTACTTTGCAGATGCCCTTAACCAGGGCAAGTTACAGTTTAAACGATGAATCATACAGTAACAGCAGCTACAGTATGGCAGGTAACAATTTAACTAAAGTGTGCACGTCTCAGTCGTGGCATTTATGGACAAATTATGCAGTCCCAGTTGTTCATAAAATATTAATACAATTATGGGATCATGGGATCTTGGCCTGCCCCAGTTGTACCAGCACTACATTTTCCAATGGCTATAATAAGATAAGAAAGTGATATACTGAGCTGAACTTGGGCACAATCCTTGCTGTAAGGGGAGGAGTCAGAAATGTGTGTATGATTTAGTATTTTACATAATGCCAACCCCAAACTTTCCAGTAGGATGTGTTGGGAAATTATAACAGAATTGAAAGTGGGCACAAAGGGATTAGACCAGTCAGAATGAATACTGTAAATAATTATAATAAGTAAATCATAATTCTCCTACACAAAACCTACTTCAAGACCAAAGAAGACCCAGTTGAACTGACTGTCATTCTGTCATGTCCCTGAATTTTTCAGCAGAAAAAACACACTAACAGCTAGCTACTAATTTACATCACCAGAAAGTCTTGTGACAATACCTACACATTCTCCTTCACATTGGCCCCGACAGACAGCACCACAGACTTTCAAGTGCCCACTCATTTTCCACTGGTATTTAGAAAACAGAATATTCCAAATATACATTCTGCCGAGTAAATAGCATTGTTGGAATATGACAGGGAATATTCTACGCCTGAATATTCTCAACATTGAGGGTGGGATATTCCTCTAGTATACAGAAAACTAAAGGCATATTCTGAATTTGAGACAGAACCCACATGGATGCCTGTGTTGAAAGAGTTAGTGTGATGGTCGGTACTTCAGGGTTATACCCCCCAGTCAATACTGAAATTATATTCCAATGTACAAATACGTAAAATTCCAAATTGTTGAGCCTGGTAACTGTACTGAATGACTGAATTGTGTATTTCTTGTGTGTGCAGATGAAGATTCCAGTATCAAAATCACTCCATTGATAAAACAGCAGATGAATCAGTCTGGACAAAGTCTGCCTGTTTAAGACAGGGCTCTGGAGCGCAGATCAGTGGAGCAGCAGGTTTTTGCCTAGAGCTGGAGAAAGGAAAATTTGGCCTGCTCCGCTGCTTCAGCATTATTTCAACATTATTTCCTTTTTATGTTTGACCATTTTACATTTGATTTTAGTTTGACTGACTGCTAAGCTGCTTTTTAACAGCCTTCGGCAAATTGTGTTACTTTATTGACCACTACTTGTTTGTGGTAACCAGTTATTAAATATAGCAGGCATGGGTGGTTTACCAGTTTTACAGTTTAGATACATTACAGAATAGATACTGTTCTTGTTGTGCTGCCCTGCGATTATTGTAATTACAGTATACATAGTATATGACCATTCTGTGACATGAGCCCTACTGGTCCTGCATTGCTTAAATATGGCTGGATTGAGCACATAATTATATAATCCTATACAGTGTAAATAATACTCACCTAACAAAGATTACCCAGGGGGGCGATGGCTTGTGAAGTCTGGGTACCAATAAAGTGCAGTCGGGGTGGGGGGGGCTTGCCAAAGTGTGGTCCAGGGTGGGGTGGGGGATGGGGGGAAGTTGTCAATGTGCCACATGGGAATTGACTGGATTAAATCCCACTGAACTAAAAAATGGACCGGCCCTTGCCAGAATTGCCAGTCCGCCTATGGTTACTCCAACAACAGATTGTGATGGATGGCAAAACTGACTAGGCCTAAACAAAACAAAGCAAAAAACAAATCAAATCAATTCAAATCAACAAACACAAATCAGGATATTTGAAACTTCGTAACACACTGAGGATCTTCTCCTATCCCCTCTTTCTCCTTGAATGAGCTCTGTGCCAAGCTTATATCCTTTATAGGGTCTGTAGCTCCTGCCATTGTGCTGTACCAATAACACAGGTCATAGCTACAATAAATATGTAATAACAATTTACATTCCCTTATTATCAGCGTTCAAATATAGTGGAATAGAACATTTCTGGGCAACAAAATGTCGTTTGAAGCACATATATACACTCACCTAAAGGATTATTAGGAACACCATACTAATACTGTGTTTGACCCCCTTTCGCCTTCAGAACTGCCTTAATTCTACGTGGCATTGATTCAACAAGGTGCTGAAAGCATTCTTTAGAAATGTTGGCCCATATTGATAGGATAGCATCTTGCAGTTGATGGAGATTTGTGGGATGCACATCCAGGGCACGAAGCTCCCGTTCCAACACATCCCAAAGATGCTCTATTGGGTTGAGATCTGGTGACTGTGGGGGCCAGTTTAGTACAGTGAACTCATTGTCATGTTCAAGAAACCAATTTGAAATGATTCGACCTTTGTGACATGGTGCATTATCCTGCTGGAAGTAGCCATCAGAGGATGGGTACATGGTGGTCATAAAGGGATGGACATGGTCAGAAACAATGCTCAGGTAGGCCGCGGCATTTAAACGATGCCCAATTGGCACTAAGGGGCCTAAAGTGTGCCAAGAAAACATCCCCCACACCATTACACCACCACCACCAGCCTGCACAGTGGTAACAAGGCATGATGGATCCATGTTCTCATTCTGTTTACGCCAAATTCTGACTCTACCATCTGAATGTCTCAACAGAAATCGAGACTCATCAGACCAGGCAACATTTTTCCAGTCTTCAACTGTCCAATTTTGGTGAGCTTGTGCAAATTGTCACCTCTTTTTCCTATTTGTAGTGGAGATGAGTGGTACCCGGTGGGGTCTTCTGCTGTTGTAGCCCATCCGCCTCAAGGTTGTACGTGTTGTGGCTTCACAAATGCTTTGCTGCATACCTCGGTTGTAACGAGTGGTTATTTCAGTCAGCTTGATTCAGTCGGCCCATTCTCCTCTGACCTCTAGCATCAACAAGGCATTTTCGCCCACAGGACTCCCGCATACTGGATGTTTTTCCCTTTTCACACCATTCTTTGTAAACCCTAGAAATGGTTGTGCGTGAAAATCCCAGTAACTGAGCAGATTGTGAAATACTCAGACCGGCCCGTCTGGCACAAACAACCATGCCACGCTCAAAATTGCTTAAATCACCTTTCTTTCCCATTCAGACATTCAGTTTGGAGTTCAGGAGATTGTCTTGACCAGGACCACACCCCTAAATGCATTGAAGCAACTGCCATGTGATTGGTTGGTTAGATAATTGCATTAATGAGAAATTGAACAGGTGTTCCTAATACTCCTTTAGGTGAGTGTATATATATATATATATATATATATATATATATATATATATATATATATACACACACACACAAATTAAACATGCTCTAATATAGGTTCACACTCTACACATTAAATACCGATGTCTATTAGCTACGTTCATTTCCGTGCCACCCCGTATACATACACACAAACAGCACTACACCATTAGCATTTGCACTCGCAAAGTTCATAACTAGGGAAGGGGGAATGTGTCCTGGTGTTGGTTTATATGTATTTATTTGAGATATTTATGTGGTAGGCGTAACCTACCTGGTGCCGAATGAGATCTTACTTTTTCTGTTTTCAATACGGAGCCACAAAGTCACCCCAAGTCATGCTCTCGCTCTCTCTGGGTTTGACTCTGATCGAAATGCAGCTCTAGATTTTCTCAAGTACTGTGTGTGAATGTTGCTAATTGTGCAAGCTAGGCAATTTATCACCTAGATAAGCCATAGTGAAAATTTGGTAAGCCTGCAATACTATATCCTTCAGAAGCTGGAATGTTGCTGATACAGTTAGGTCCATAAATATTTGGACAGTGACACAATTGTAATCTTTTTGGCTCTGTATGCTACCAAAATGGTTTTGAAAGGAAACAGTCAATAAGCTCTTTAAGTGTAGACTTTCATCTTTACTTTGAGGGTAGTTACATCCAAATTGGGTGAACGGTGTAGGAATTACACCCATTTTTATATGTGGTGCCCCCAATTTTAGGGGCTCAAAAGTAATTGGACAAACTAACATAATCATGAATTAAATTGTGAGTTTCACTACTTGGTTGCAAATCCTTTGCAGTCAATAACTGCCTGAAGTCTGGAGCCCATAGACATCACCAGATGCTGGGTTTCTTCCCTGGTGATGCTCTGCCAGGCCTGCACTGCAGCCGTCTTTAGTTCCCGCTTGTTCTTGGGGCGTTTTGCCTTCAGTTTTGCCTTCAGCAAGTGAAATGCATGCTCAATTGGATTCAGTGCACATCTTTTGAAAGCTTATTCTCTTGGCTACCAGCACAACAGAGAATGCTTCACATCATTAGAAAGCTGAGAGTCTCAGACCAGTAGTGTATGTAACTTTCATTCTACCTTCTTTCAGTTTTCATAAAATCTTTCTAAACCTCATCTTGGTGACTTCATATAAACCCTCATTAAGTAGTCTCTGGCTCTGCTTCAGACTGACACAATCTCGTATTCTCTAGTTATGCCTGCCATCCTTTTCTTGATTGTATTTCTCCCATTGAAATGTGGATTGGGCCAGAAACAACAGAACCACTCCAGCTGGGCTCTCCTCTTGTTATTTCCTTTTTCAATCCTGTCCCCCTCAAGAGAAGGTGTGTGGAATCTCTCCCTCTTGTAATATATCTACTGGGTGCCAGGGTGAAGAAAGCTCCAAAGGAAGGGAAATAGAAAGAGCACTAAAAAATTGCAAATAAAGGCAAGAAATACAGTACAACTGAAGAGCCAGGAGGAAATGCTAGTGGGACACAAGTATAGTGAGGGCAGGAGAGAAGACTCACTTAACCTGAATCCTATGCAGCTAGACATTAGTATAAAAGATCAACAGAAATAAGCAATAAGGTCTCTTGTGCACAAAGAGGTCTAATAGTAAATACAACATGTTTGTGACAGGTCATCTCTGTCAAGGCACAGCTATTGATGGGGGTGGGATTGCTTCTCGTCAGTGACGGCAACTGCCTTCCGCAAGGAGGATGTACTTTATTTTATCGCTTTCTTTAGTTTATAAACTGAATTGGAAATGCCTTCCGGCTAACCTTGAACAGTCCATGTCCATTTCCATTTCAATGCTATGGTATGCTTTACAAGGACCACAGGAAGAGAAAAATTTACTCAAAGTCCAAATGGAAAGTGGCCAATATTTCACACTAATAGTACTCTCTACTAAAACCTCTGAGGTTCAAGTTGCCACTCTCCATCCCATCTCTTCATTCTCACTTCCTCAGTCAGCTTTCTTTTACTCTCACCTCCTATCTCTGCCGTTCTCTGCAGTGAATTCTAAATTCACCTTTACAATCCTTGATAAGCAGCTTCCACACCTGCGAATTACCTCTAGTGTTTCCCTCTCCTTTCCTCTTCCATAGGTCAATTAATCCTGCCTTCCCTCAGGTGTCAGGCTGCCTGCTTCTCTCTTTATCCTCTCTTGACCCCATAGGGTGCATCTGTTAACATTACACCATTAGACCAGTTAAACCTCTTCTTATACCTTAATTTAATTCACTGTAATGAGTATCTTATTTCATAGTGGTATTGTTACCCTTATAATATTATGTAAGTGTTCTGCTGGTTGACAGCTCCTCAGACTGCATGCCTGTCTGTTGAGTTTGCATATTCTGCATATCCAATGGCTGCATTGATTTTCACAAGGTACTTTGTTTTCCTTTCACATCCCAAAATCTTGATGCTTCAATACTACAGCAAGAGGTCAATAAAGGAGGAAGTTAAACAGCTAAAAGCTAAAAGTGGAAGTATCTTAGAAAATGAACAAGATGTTTTCAATGAGTATCTCACAGAGGTTTTTACGAAAGAAAAAACGGATAACATGCCACAGGTTAACAATCAGTCCAGTCAAACCCTAAGAGAGATCAGGATAAATGAGGAGGAGGTACTAAAGGGGCTAGCAGAATTAAAAACAAACAAATCACGTGGGCCAGATGGTACAGTATATTTCCTACAGTACTAAAAGAAATGAGGGAAATTATTTATAGGCCACTAACTCAAATATTCCAAATGACACTTAGAACAGGGGATGTGCCAACTGACTGGAAGACAGCAAATGTCAAACCAATCCACAAGAAAGAGGACAAAACTGATCCAGGAAATTACAGACCAATCAGTCTTGCCTGCATTAGTTGTAAAATGTTGTAAGATATTAAGCAGAAAATAGAGGAGCATCTTAAATGAAAACCATATTCTTGGAGATAGTCAACATGGGTTTAGACGAGGCAGATCATGTCTTACTAATTTATTAGAATTTTTTGAACATGCAACTGCAGCTGTAGATCATGTGAAAGCATATGATATGATATACTTAGATTTTCAAAAAGCTTTTGATAAGGTTGCACACCAAAGCATTCAGGGTAATGTAAGTAGATGGATTTTGAACTGGTTGATGTATAGGAAACAGAGGGTGTCGATTAGAGGAGTCGCGTCTAACTGGAGTGAGGTTGTTAGTGGAGTTCCACAGGGATCAGTATTAGGGCCTTTGCTGTTTCTAATCTATATTAATGATCTGGACTCTGGGATAGTTAGTAAAAATAGGTGGCTCAGCATATATAATCTCGACAGTTCAGGTTATTCAAAGGGATTTAGATGATATTCAGTTGTGGGCAAAGTGCAAGCTGTTACATTCAGGAAATATAAATGTCCACTATAATTTCACTATAGGAGGAATAGAAATAGAAGAAGTAACACATAAGAAAGACCTAGGAGTCTATGTGGACTCCTCACTTTCCCCATCCAAACAATGTGGGGAAGCAACAAAAAAGGCAACTAAAATGTTGGGTTAAAAGTGTAGAATTGAGAACAAGGGCAGTGATGTTCAGACTGTACAATGCACTATTTAGAGCTCATCTGGATACTGTGTACAGTTCTGGGCTCCACACTTCAAGAAAGATATCGCTGCTCTAGAGGCAGTTCAGAGGAGAGCAACCAGACTTATTCCAGGTCTGAAGGGAATGTCCTACTGAGAGACTGAGGAACTGAACCTTTTCACCCTGGAACAGAGGAGACTACGTGGGGACTTGATCCAAGTCTTCAAAATCATGAAAGGCATCGACCACATCAAACCAGAGGAGCTTTTCCAGATCAGCAGGGACACACGCACCCGGGGACACAAATGGAAATTGGGCTTCAAGGCATTCAAGACGGAAAACAGGAGAGTTGTTACAATCTGAACAAACTCCCCAGCGATGTGGTAGAAGCTGAAAATTTGGGAACATTTTAAAAAAGACTGGATAGGATCCTTGGATCACTTAGTTATTAATAGACAGCAAACAAGCACGATGGGTCAAATGGCCTCCTCTCGTTTGTAAACTTTCTTCTTATTAATTGCTGAATTTATAAGATTGGCTACTCTCGATTGCCCTGTAGTCATGTGTGTGCTGCCCTGTGATAGACTGGTATTCTGTCCAGGGTGTACCCTGCCTTGCACCCTGTGTCTTCCATGTTTGGCTGTGGCTCAGTGCGACCCTGTACAGGCTGAAATGGCTATTGAAAATGCATGGATGGATGGATGGATGAATGTTAACGATTATTAAAATATGTCACCTTGCATAAAGGTTTCTGCTACATAAATTAATATTAACTTCATAATAACAATAATATAGCATTCCAGCAACCGTCTATTTTTCCAGTTTTCTCTGCTCTGACACATATGTGGGTTTACTCTTAATTCACAGAATTGGGTTCTGTTGTGTGCATAGTTTCCTGATTGCTTTCAATTAATATGAATAGGTAATTATTGGTAAGTAATTGGCCTTTCTTTCTCTTTTTTTGTTTGTTTGTTTAATATATCTGGTGCCGGTAACAGGTGTGCAAAGCAATAGTTTGTACAATTTCCACACACAAAAAAAGTGTCCCCTCTCATTCACAATTGTAGTTTATTCAAATCATGTATAATATTGTATGGGTTTTATAGTTTTAAGTTTAAGTTGCCAATGATTGCTGAGTAAAAAGCTGACAATTCATTTTGAATTGAAATAACAACTATATGCAGCAGAACCTAATTGTATGATTAAAGAGGAGAAACTGATTCAATTGATCTGTGTCAGGTCACTAAAAGACTGACACAAAACTTTGACCCACCCGCTAATAGAAATCTAAAAATCTGTACATAGTAGCGGTTACATTTATGATTAAAAGAAAGTGGCATCTTACTAAAAATTAAGCTGCAACTAAGTACAGTTCTGTAGTTTTCTATTAGTGGGTGGGTCAAAGTTTTGATTTAATCTGGCCCTTAGGCTGGGATAAAATTAAATCAAATGTGCAATTCCCAGGGGTGTAAAACGTACTTGGCAGTCATACTTGAGTAAAAGTAAAAATATTCTATCAAAAACTAAAAAGTAAAAAGTCTCCCATTCAAACAGTACTTGAGTAAAAGTTAAAAAGTAGCTACTTTTAAGAGAACTCAAGTACCAAAAGTAAAAGTAAATTGTGATTTTAGTAATAAAGAGAAATAAAGTGTTTGTGTGTGAGCCTCATGAAGGGGGCACACAAGAGATTAATTTGATGTTTTAATCCAACATTTTATTTTCCATAAATTATCACGGTATTTTTACGGTTCCTCAATTTTATCTTGAAAAAGGCTGACAAAAAGAAATGTTATTAGGCTCATATCTGGATATTACTTTGGTGTGTGTTAACAAAGGGTAACTGGGGGATTTATATATATTAAAAAAAAAAAAAACTCACTGTCCACACACACATACATATATCCCAAACAGCTGTATAATAATACACAAAACAAAATCAACAATATAGTGATCACGTGTTATAATGTAATCTATTGCACTGTGTTGCAGAAGACAGGTCTGACTCTCAAAACTCAAAATGATCCATCTCTGAACAGACACAGCCTAGCGGGGGGCTCGGGGAGGGCGATCGGGACATAGGGGGCACTTGTATCTGAATATAACTTAAAGCAGGCAATAAGGCAATCTGCTGGTCCCTCAGGAAACAGAGACCCGCCTCTGATTATCACGGTTATCCCGTGTGTCTCAGTGCGGAGGGTCCGCGGGTTCGAGTCCATCTTTGACCAGGAAGACAAAGAGCTACTGCGCTAATGGATGAGAGGGTTGGCTCACCACAGCGCTGCTCATTATGCTACAGTGTGATTGGTCACAAGTATCAAGCAAAGCTGAAACATGTTCGTTCCGCGTATGTGTGTTATTCCTCTCTCCAATTATAATAACAGTAACGAGTCGTCTGTGGGAAATGGAGTGGAGTAAAAAGTATATTATTTTGTTCATAAATGTAGTGGAGTAAAAGTAGGCACAAATAAAAAATACTCAAGTACAAATACTCGAAAAACGTAGTTAAGTACAGGAATTATTTGTACTTCGTTACTTTACACCCCTGGCAATTCCTAAAATGATGGTTTCATGCTTAACACACTATTTGCATTGTAGTGTATGCAAATGTAAAGTACTAGTAGAGACCACTTAACATTGATTTCTGAACTTGGAGTGGTCTCAAGTATTTCTAGAGCTGTATATATAAATATATACTAAATAATAATAACTAGAGTACTGGAGCATGTATTTGTTAGTGTATTAAGTATTCTTATTTAAATGTTTTCAGTATTATTTATAAACAAAGCAATATGTTTATTCAAACACAACGTTCCTTTCCTATTTAGGAGTCAGTTGCTGAGTTTCCTGAAAAAGGAAGAGCCTTCCTTTTCTTGTATTAGGTTAAACAAATTAAAAATAAACTTGAAACTTGTCTCGGTCAGTTTAACTTCAGCTGGTGCATGGTCTTGTTACACTACCACTCTTGATCCTTTGCGTGATAACAAAACCCAGCAAAATACTATTGTATAAAAAAAAAAGTTGTTTCATATTTAAAACCACTCAGACCTAAAATCAGAGACAATAAACAATATGTCAGTTTTTGTTTCAACCTTGAGATATTATCTGTCACTTTTAACTAATTATTTACTTTGTAGGTCACAATCGCCATCTCTCACAGTAGGTGATATATAAAACAATGTTATAATGTTATAAAAGGGCGTAAGCACACAATTGGCTTCTGGTCAAACAGGCATAGTCAATATCTATAGCAACATATTAATTATATTATTGTTATTGGGGGTGCAATTTAGCAGATTACTTTATTAAAGGCCACCTATTTCATTCTTTATTTTATTGATTTTGTATTTTATTAGCATCCTTTATTTTATTTTTTTTGTCAGACGTTGATGGTGTACCATTTTGCAAGCAGTGGGTTTTGCAAAAGGGGGCGTGGGTTTTGTCCACAATTGTGGACTGACAGTGCACAGCAATCATATTGAGAACAAGTTCATGAAATGATCGTATGTTGCACAGAAATAGTCTCATACTCTGTTTAATAGGAATCAACAGATCCACTAGGTCCCAGTGTCATGTTTAAATATGTACTGTGTGTAGTATGTCTTAACCTATGTGAACTTTGTATAATCAGTTCTACCATTGTGGAGATGGAAGTATGATTTCCAGTAAATCACATGCAAGCTGACTACATACCAGTGACATTCATAAAACCTGAGCCAAACTAAGATGAACATCACTGCCAACACCCAGTTTAGATAATGAAGATTGTATTTGAGCAAGACACTCTACTAGGGTGCACAAAAATAGGAGCTGAACATGAGTTGTATAGGAATGTATTGTTGAAAGTATGCACACCCTTAATCTGAAACAATGTTATTTGCTGATTCATCAAGTTTGTAGAAAACTGATCCACCTCGAGAAAAATGTAAAGATTACAGTTGATTGAAGTGCATTTAAACCTCATCAAACCTGGCCACATTCAATATGATCACTTTTTCCACTTATTCAATTAGCATTTACTGTTTCATCAAATTAAATAAGATCGATTGTGTATAGCTTTTATTTACAAAAAGAAGTGTATTCAAAATATATAATATATATTCCTCACAATTCAAAAGTCTACAAGTTTATGACCCAAAAGCCTAAACCATCTGCCAGTTGTAAATTCAAACCCAAATCCTACATGGCAGCTTTGTGTCTGAGAGCCTTCTTGCATTATGCTAAGGGGTTGCTGTCAATAATAAGGTCCATGTAAACCTATCAATATATGAATATATGAAACATACTTATGTTTCAGGTTCCACAAGTGATTGAATGTGATTTGACAGTAATTTTCTAAAAATCTGCATTCTGGAGGACTTTCTGGAGGAATTTTAAACGACTTGTAAATGGAAACACGTGTCAGTCATTTCAGTGGCAATCGACATGTGCTCCTCCAGTAAGAAAGGTCGTTGGAAGTGACCTTGTGACCTTGTGAGCAAATGCAAATATTCAATCCTAAAGGAAACTTCACATCCTCAATTATTATTTTATTATTATTATTACTGGAGCTGATTTTAAATGTGCACTAATATATTCTGTGTCTGTGCTACAGTTCACAAGGACTGTTCCTATGATATTTAAATATTTAAAACTCTGAAACGACAAGTACATTTATAAATCATTTCAAATTGCTCTGCAGGGTTTACATTTTGGAAAAACTATCAAATCACTTTAAATAATTTGCAGTTCCTGAAAAAGTAAGTTATATTATAATATTATGTAATATTATATGGTTTATATGAAGAATTGACGTTTTAGTTGTAGAATTTGTGTGTTTTGTGATGAGTCCAAAGTTAATGTAATCCAAGCTTATGTACAAAAAACTATTTATTTTATACACATTTAGTAATAAATAAAGAGATTAAAAAAACATGAATCACATTAATTCAGCATACTCGTTCATTAGATAAAAAATTCAAAAATCTCTGGAACTTGGAAAGAAATGTTTCTGTTGACTTCTCTTCATATTCTTCACATTTTTTGCAGCTCAGACTGTCCTAGGAATAAAAAAAAATTAAAATAAAAACATTAAATTCTTCTGCACACGAGTTAAAAACAATATCAATATCAAGGTTATTTTAATGCTAGAAATACACAAGGCCTATAATCACATCTTTTATATTTTTTAAAGAAATATTTGGTGCAGCATGAACTCTGAAATTTCCACAAATTCTGAGGAAACGGAAACATTTAGAAAAAGCACAAACAAACATTTACAAAGCATGCTCAATCCGTAATACATACCTGTGGCAATGGAATCAATTCATTGTCAATCTATATATATAAAAACAAAAAAGCTAAATTAAAATTTTGAAAATAGCAACAAACTGGCAATTGCATGATATTTTCTGAAAAATATCAGCAATGTTTAAGATACTGCAATCAGCTGTACTTGGACACTTCTGAAAAACATTCCATGTTTCATGATTATTATTTATTACACAACAGTACTTGATTAATGTGTTTGAGTATATTAAATATTTGAGCAAGGTGCAATATACCACCAGGAATTGTGCAATAAAGATTGTAAGGAACAGGGGAAGTAAACATGGAAGGTAATCATGTAAAACTTAAGCATGTGCATGGTTAAAATATGGCCAAACCGCGAAATTTCAGTGCAAATACTGTAGGCGTAATCTGACCTACTGTGTAAAATGAAATAACAAAATAGGGGGCCTTTTTTCATCTTGGGCCACAGAATAATCTTGATTTGAATTCTGAGGATGTCTGAAACCTTAAGAAAAATACCACTACACCATTTATTACTCGACAAAGCTTACCTGCTCTTTAAAACGACTCAGATAACCTTCAAGATTGCACACAGAAGATAGATACACACAGTCTTTATTCTCCAGCTCAAAAATAATAACTTCCATCTCCAAAATATAGCATTGGAACGATACATTGACACATTTCCTCTAAAAAACAAGCAAACAAAAAATGTAAGCCACAAATCTTATACATAAAACAAACATCAATACGTTATCCCCATTATCAGATGTCTTTTAGACCACTTTATATAATTTTAATTGTAACCAAGATTAAATCAAAACTTCAACCCACCTGCAAAAAGCAATTTACAAACTTGGAATATAACTTAATCTGCATGGAAGCAAGAAGCCTCTGTTAAACAAAAAGCCACCATCAGGTTTGTAATTTTCAAATAGCAAATTAATCAAATTTTGAATTTTACCCAGGCCTTTTTAATTTAAAAGTAAAATCTCGCTAAGATAATCATACATTGATAATCATTTATAATTATTAGAAACATAATCTGATATTCCAAACATCCATTTACACATTATTTGATTAATTTCTCAAATCAAAATATTTTTATGGCGATTTGATTTAAATAGAAATATAGTTCTACTTACATCAGTTGGTATTTCAGGAGTATACAAATAAGCAGTAGATTTCTAGAGAAAAAGAAATATAAACACAAGAAAATATGTATTATAGAAGTAAAGACTAGGCAGCTCTAGGTACGTTATCTGTAAACTCTTAGACTAGGATTGATTATTTGCTTTTATTCTGAAAAGGGTACAGAAAACTATTTACATATTGAACTAGTTTTTGTCCTTTTTGCAAGATGCTCCATCCTTTTGAGAACTGCCAATTATGTCAGCCCAACACTACAATTTGTGAGCAATGGGATTTTAAGAGAATGTGTTGGCAAATGAGATCAGATCCCAACACCCTCCAGAATGTGTTCTCCGTTTAATTGTGCCAGAAATGCTTTTCAGACATTTTCTGTGTCTGATAAATTATTTTGTGAAAGCAGATCAAAATGTATAGTACCACAGATAATTTGATACAATTTCATAAATAGTTCAAGATTAAAAATCAATTTGGCTGATCATTTTCTCAGCCACAAACTAAGGACAAGGTATGAAAGCTGTTTTAGTCTGGCAATTGAAACATATTCCCTGATGGATATGCTTCAGCCAAATTAGACCATTGTTCTGAAGTATAAATAATCTTTCCACATTAATCCACATGTATACAGTAGCCTTCAAATGTATTCAAATCCCCAATGCAGTGCAGCTAAAAGTTGCATATATCGGCAATCAGTGTTTTTAATATATTGGAATCCATCTGTCCACAATTCTAACAAGAGTCAAAAGGATGCAAAGGGAAAAAGATGTCCTTCCCAAGTTGAGCCTCCCTTTATCTTGCACTAAATAGGCTGCTGGTCTATGGGCATAAAACCAAAACCCTTGAATTCACCAAAGAAAATCTGTGTTACTCTCAAATCAATTTCATGGATGCTTTTGGACATGCAGTACACCTGGTGCTACAAACTTGAGGTATTGTCAGAGAGAATGCTATACCCACTGTGAAGGCTGGGCACAGATCTGTTTTGCTTTTGGTCCATTTTGCATCCACAGGTTCAGGTGAACAGTATCAAGGAACATATGGGTCCCAAATACACTCACCTAAAGGATTATTAGGAACACCATACTAATACTGTGTTTGACCCCCTTTCGCCTTCAGAACTGCCTTAATTCTACGTGGCATTGATTCAACAAGGTGCTGAAAGCATTCTTTAGAAATGTTGGCCCATATTGATAGGATAGCATCTTGCAGTTGATGGAGATTTGTGGGATGCACATCCAGGGCACGAAGCTCCCGTTCCAACACATCCCAAAGATGCTCTATTGGGTTGAGATCTGGTGACTGTGGGGGCCAGTTTAGTACAGTGAACTCATTGTCATGTTCAAGAAACCAATTTGAAATGATTCGACCTTTGTGACATGGTGCATTATCCTGCTGGAAGTAGCCATCAGAGGATGGGTACATGGTGGTCATAAAGGGATGGACATGGTCAGAAACAATGCTCAGGTAGGCCGTGGCATTTAAATGATGCCCAATTGGCACTAAGGGGCCTAAAGTGTGCCAAGAAAACATCCCCCACACCATTACACCACCACCACCAGCCTGCACAGTGGTAACAAGGCATGATGGATCCATGTTCTCATTCTGTTTACGCCAAATTCTGACTCTACCATCTGAATGTCTCAACAGAAATCGAGATTCATCAGACCAGGCAACATTTTTCCAGTCTTCAACTGTCCAATTTTGGTGAGCTTGTGCAAATTGTAGCCTCTTTTTCCTATTTGTAGTGGAGATGAGTGGTACCCGGTGGGGTCTTCTGCTGTTGTAGCCCATCCGCCTCAAGGTTGTACGTGTTGTGGCTTCACAAATGCTTTGCTGCATACCTCGGTTGTAACGAGTGGTTATTTCAGTCAAAGTTGCTCTTCTATCAGCTTGAATCAGTCGGCCCATTCTCCTCTGACCTCTAGCATCAACAAGGCATTTTCGCCCACAGGACTGCCGCATACTGGATGTTTTTCCCTTTTCACACCATTCTTTGTAAACCCTAGAAATGGTTGTGTGTGAAAATCCCAGTAACTGAGCAGATTGTGAAATACTCAGACCGGCCCGTCTGGCACCAACAACCATGCCACGCTCAAAATTGCTTAAATCACCTTTCTTTCCCATTCAGACATTCAGTTTGGAGTTCAGGAGATTGTCTTGACCAGGACCACACCCCTAAATGCATTGAAGCAACTGCCATGTGATTGGTTGGTTAGATAATTGCATTAATGAGAAATTGAACAGGTGTTCCTAATAATCCTTTAGGTGAGTGTATATGTATGGTTGAAAACAGAAAGTGAAGAGCGATAATGTAATTTTCAGTTTGGAAGGGTAAATGAAAGATAATTAAAAATATAATATGTATTTGATGCAATATGTGCAGATAGCAGCTCAGTAATAAAGAATGAAAAGTAGTATTATTTCCAATTCATATTTTTATCCCAAATCTATGTATGAACATTTCAGTAAATAAAATTAAATAATGCCAAGAAATATTATTATTATTATTATTATTATTATTAATAATAATAATAATAATAATAATAATAATAATAATAATAATGATTATTAAGATGGAAGTCACAAGACAGCAAGGCACATTTTACACTGATTGTTGCTTTTTTTTTTTTTTTTTTTCCAGTTGTTTTGTAATTTTGTTGATCTTGCTTAGTCTGAATGTTTGCCTGTATATTTGGTGGCAGTTTGAAGAATACATATATTAACTGCCATTTTTGTTAAACACAGGGCTTAAAACTTTTATCCACAATGGGAGATCGAAACATATGATTAAACCAACTACTATATCAATCTTGAATAATAAAAAAAAATGTCTATATACCATGTATTGCCTCATGATCTACCTTTGAATTTATGACCAATCAATATTACATTAAATAATCATTAAAACAGATTAAAATTTGCAGTCAAATCTTTCAGGCTTTACGATTTGAAAATGAATTTGTCTGTGATCACATTTAAACGTGAGTAAATGCACATAACTCCACACAAATACATCCATTTCCACATTTGTAGGAAATATGCCCTCTTGATACTGCCCCACCTTGTGGCCCCTCTGATGTCACAAATTGAACTTATATTGGCGGTTCTGGTGTCTTATTTACAAAACAAACTGCTTTATTAATTTCAGATGTAAGGGGATAGGCTAAACAGTTTAGGGATGGAAAAGCTATCCTTGTCAGGGGGGAAAAGTGCTGCCCCTCCAAAATGTAACTGCATGACACCTCTGTAATGTCGATTTCTATTTCCCTGATTAACTGATTAGACTAATCAAAAAATTGGATACGGTGCACGCACACAAATAAATAATATTGAATAAGATGTATTAGTAATAAATGGATGCATGAGTAAATACAGTATTCACTTTTTCCACATTTTGTTATGTTACAGCCTTATTCCAAAATTGATTAAATTCATTGTTTTCCTCAAAGAAGTTTGTTTGAAATCATGCACATGTACATAAGTATTCACAGCCTTTGCTCAATACTTTGTTGAAGCACCTTTAGCACAACTACAACCTCAAGTCTTTTGGAGTATGATGCTACAAGCTTGGCACACCTATTTGTGGGCAGTTTCTCCCATTCTTCTTTGCAGGACCTCTCAAGCTCCATCAGGTTGGATGGGGAGCGTCGGTGCACAGCCATTTTCAGATCTCTCCAGAGATGTTCAATCAGGTTCAAGTCTCAGCTCTGGCTGGGCCACTCAAGGACATTCACAGAGTTGTCCTGTAGCCACTCCTTTGTTATTTTGGCTGTGTGCTTAGGGTTGTTGTCCTGTTGGAAGATGAGCCTTCGCCTCAATCTGAGATCCAGAGCACTCTGGAGCAGGTTTTCATCATGGATGTCCCTGTACATTGCTGCATTCATCTTTCCCTCGATCTTGACTAGTCTCCCAGTTCCTGCCGTTGAAAAACATCCCCACAGCATGATGCTGCCACCACCATGCTTCACTGTAGGGATGGTATTGGCCAGGTGATGAGCAGTGCCTGGTTTCCTCCAGACATGAGTTCAATCTATGTTTCATCAGACCAGAGAATTTTGTTTCTCATGGTCTGAGAGTCCTTCAGGTGCCTTTTGGCAAACTCCAGGCGACCTGTCATGTGCCTTTTACTGAGGAGTGGCTTCTGTCTGGCCACTCTACCATACAGGCCTGATTGGTGGAGTGCTGCAGAGATGGTTGTTCTTCTGGAAGGTTCTCCTCTCTCCACAGAGACACGCTGGAGCTCTGTCACAGTGACCATCGGGTTCTTGGTCACCTCCCTGACTAAGGCCCTTCTCCCCCGATCGCTCAGTTAGGCCAGGTGGCCAGCTCTAGGAAGAATCCTGGTGGTTCCAAACTTCTTCCATTTATGGATGATGGAGGCCACTGTGCTCATTGGGACCTTCAATGCTGCAGAAATGTTTCTGTACCCTTCCCCAGATCTGTGCCTTGATACAATCCGGTCTCGGCGGTCTATAGACAATTCCTTGGACGTCATGGCTTGGTTTGTGCTCTGACACACACTGTTAACTGTGGGACCTTACACTCACCAAAAGGATTATTAGGAACACCATACTAATACTGTGTTTGACCCCCTTTCGCCTTCAGAACTGCCTTAATTCTACGTGGCATTGATTCAACAAGGTGCTGAAAGCATTCTTTAGAAATGTTGGCCCATATTGATAGGATAGCATCTTGCAGTTGATGGAGATTTGTGGGATGCACATCCAGGGCACGAAGCTCCCGTTCCAACACATCCCAAAGATGCTCTATTGGGTTGAGATCTGGTGACTGTGGGGGCCAGTTTAGTACAGTGAACTCATTGTCATGTTCAAGGAACCAATTTGAAATGATTCAACCTTTGTGACATGGTGCATTATCCTGCTGGAAGTAGCCATCAGAGGATGGGTACATGGTGGTCATAAAGGGATGGACATGGTCAGAAACAATGCTCAGGTAGGCCGTGGCATTTAAATGATGCCCAATTGGCACTAAGGGGCCTAAAGTGTGCCAAGAAAACATCCCCCACACCATTACACCACCACCACCAGCCTGCACAGTGGTAACAAGGCATGATGGATCCATGTTCTCATTCTGTTTACGCCAAATTCTGACTCTACCATCTGAATGTCTCTACAGAAATCGAGACTCATCAGACCAGGCAACATTTTTCCAGTCTTCAACTGTCCAATTTTGGTGAGCTTGTGCAAATTGTAGCCTCTTTTTCCTATTTGTAGTGGAGATGAGTGGTACCCGGTGGGGTCTTCTGCTGTTGTAGCCCATCCGCCTCAAGGTTGTACGTGTTGTGGCTTCACAAATGCTTTGCTGCATACCTCGGTTGTAACGAGTGGTTATTTCAGTCAAAGTTGCTCTTCTATCAGCTTGAATCAGTCGGCCCATTCTCCTCTGACCTCTAGCATCAACAAGGCATTTTCGCCCACAGGACTGCCGCATACTGGATGTTTTTCCCTTTTCACACCATTCTTTGTAAACCCTAGAAATGGTTGTGTGTGAAAATCCCAGTAACTGAGCAGATTGTGAAATACTCAGACCGGCCCGTCTGGCACCAACAACCATGCCACGCTCAAAATTGCTTAAATCACCTTTCTTTCCCATTCAGACATTCAGTTTGGAGTTCAGGAGATTGTCTTGACCAGGACCACACCCCTAAATGCATTGAAGCAACTGCCATGTGATTGGTTGGTTAGATAATTGCATTAATGAGAAATTGAACAGGTGTTCCTAATAATCCTTTAGGTGAGTGTATATAGACAGGTGTGTGCCTTTCCAAATCATGTCCAATCAACTGAATTTACCACAGGTGGACTCCAATCAAGTTGTAGAAACATCTCAAGGATGATCAGTGGAAACAGGATGCACCTGAGCTCAATTTTGGCTCAAAGGCTGTGAATACTTATGTACATGTGCTTTTTTGTTTTTTTATTTTTAATAAATTTGCAAAGATTTCAAACAAACTTCTTTCACGTTGTCATTATGGGGTATTGTTTGTAGAATTTTGAGGAAAATAATGAATTTAATCCATTTTGGAATAAGGCTGTAACATAACAAAATGTGGAAAAAGTTAAACGCTGTGAATACTTTCCAGATGCACTGTAAACACACCTGTAGCTTTTGCCATTTAATCAACCACCAATGTATCTTAACAGAATGAGAAATTGAGATTATTAATCAATAAGTGGTTTAATTAAGCAGACTACATGACCACCTTGCAGTGGGAAGAATGAAGTGCAGCCTGATGAAGTATTGCTAAAATTAAAGTACTAAAGTAAAAACTATAAAACCTCTCTTTTGTAGATATTACTGTTAAATCTGTTGTCTGATAGAGCAGAACAGTTTATTCAAATATAATTGTAATTGTTTATAGTAACTAATCTAATCTATACATTCTCCTGGAGACCAAGTGTGCCTAGACTATTCAAAATCTTAGTTTACAAGGAAACATTTAATGTAGTTGTATCATTTATTATACCCCACATTTTGCCTTGAAAAATCCACCTGCAATCTATAAAGTCTGCTTAATTCCTGCTCCAATAATGATCATTCCTACTCTATGATAATTTCTTCTTAATCTGCAGACTGTATTTTACTAGTTATTTATATCAGCCTAATCAGTTAATTTGATAAATGGTCAGTCTAGTAATTTATTAATGTTCTAAGGTCAAAGTTAATTGAGGTACAAAAGCAGGAGACACAACATTACTCTTCAGTTTCATGCAATACCCTAAGGAAGGTATTTGCAGGGTGAAAGAATTTAAAATGAAATTAACACAAAGCCACACTAGGCCATGATCCCGTCCAACAGTTGTAAATTCCATTGTTGGCAGCTTTTTATTTGGAAGAGGAAATGTCTTACATACTGCGAACACACCTTCAAGTACTGTGTGTTGTTTTTGGCATTTGGGTTAGTTTTAATTTGTCCCAGACATGAATATGGAAACGAAATATCAACTTGTTGAAACCGATGCACTTGTTTTCCAGTCCCCTGACCTTGAACAATTACACTGAAACTGGCTTTAACTCCATACTCCATTATCTAATATGGCTGCCCCAATTACCAATCATATTTTACTTTGTAAAGTAATCATTGAAGCAACATCTTCTTGTAAAATATTACATTCTTAGTTCTTACTGCGCTGCTATCTGCACATATTACATCAAATAAATATGATATCTTTAATTATAGTTCATTTACCCTTCTAAATTGAAAATGAATTTCTCTCTCTTCACTTTGTGTTTTCAACAATGTTTGGAATCCATCTGTTCATACTGAAAAGGGCACCTAAACTAAAGGGATGCAAAACATTGTAGTGCCAGATATACTGCTGGATAAGACATATTAGTAATAATGGGATACATGACTAAATACAGTTAGTTCCATACATATTTGGATAGTGACAGTGAAAGGAAACAATCAAGATGTGCTTTAAGTGTAGACTTTCATCTTTAATTTGAGGGTAGTACTGTACATCAAAATTGGGTGAATGGTGTGGGAATTACACCCATTTTTATATGTGGTCCCCCAAATTTTAGGGGCTCAAAAGTATTTGGACAAACTAACATAATCATGAATTAAATTTTGAGTTTCAATACTTGGTTTCAAATCCTTTACAGTCAATGCAAATACTTGGTTGCCTGATGTGTGGAATCCATAGACATGGGTTTCTTCCCTGGTGATGCTCTGCCAGGCCTGTACTGCAGCTGTGGTGGATGACAGAAGAATTCTTTCCTGGTGATGAATAACTGGTTCCTTGTATTTATTGATGTGACTGCTGACAAAAGCAGCAGGATGAATTCTGAAGTGTTTAGGGTTATATTATCTGCTCAGATTCAGCCAAATGCTTCAAAACTCATTGGACGGCGCTTCACAGTGCAGATGGACAATGACCCAAAGCATACTGCGAAAGCAACCCAAGACTTTTTTTAAGGTGAAGAAGTAGAATGTTCTGCAATGTTCTGTAAATCACCTGACCTGAATCCAATTGAGCATGCATTTCACTTTCCGTCCTCCACCACAGTTGTTTTCCATGGTCTGGTCCTTTTGGTGTTCCTGAGATCACCAGTGCGTTCTTTCTTTCTGAGAATCTACCAAATAGTTGATTTGGCTACACCTAATGTTTTTGCCATTTCTCTGATTGGTTTGTTTTGATTTCTAAGGCAAAACACCCCAAGAACAAGCAGGAACTACAACCCCAATTCTGAAAAATTTGCGACAGTATGGAAAATGCTAATAAAAACAAATAGGAGTGATTTGTAAATGTACTTTGACTTGTATTTAAAACAAAAAACATATAAAGACAAGGTATTTGATGTTTTACCTAAATCAACTGCATACTTTTTTGAAGGTAAACATTTATTTTGAAATTGATGCATGCAACACGTTCCAAAAAAGTTGGGACAGGGGAAATTTAGGACTAATAGTGATGTGACAAGTTGAAATAAGAAGGTGATGTGAAACAGGTGAGGCAATCATGTAATCATAGTATATAAGGAGCCTCCAACTTCTCTGGGCTCGGTCTCATCTGAGATGGACAGTAGCACAGTGGAATCGGGTTTTGTGGTCCGACGAGTCAACATTTCAAATACTTTTTGGACAAAACAGCCGTCGTGTTCTCCGGGCCAAAGAGGAAAAGGACCATCCAAGCTGTTATCAGTTTCAGGTCCAAAAGCCAGCGTCCGTCATGGTATGGGGGTGTGTCAGTGCCCATGGCATGGGTAACTTGCACATTTGTGAGGGCACCATTAATGCAGAAAGATATGTACACATTTTGGAGCAACATACGCTGCCATCCAGACATCGTCTTTTCCAGGGACGTCCCTGCATTTTCCACCAGGACAACGCCAAACCACATTCTGCCTGGATTACAAGCGCATGGTTGCGTAAGAAGAGAGTGCGGGTGCTAGCATGGCCTGCCTGCAGTCCTGACCTGTCTCCCATTGAGAATGTGTGGCGCATTATGAAGCGCAAAATAAGGCAACGAAGGTAGAGTTGCACAGCTGAAGAAATGCATAATGGATGAATGGGGGAAAATTCCTCTTGCTAAACTTAACCAACTGGTGTCTTCAGTGCCCAAACGCTTAATACGTTATTAAAAGAAAAGGTGATGTTACACAGTGGTAAACAGTCGACTGTCCCAACTTTTCTGGAGTGTGTTGCAGTTATCAGATTTGAAATTAGTTTATATTTTCAAAAATAAATTCAATTCACAAAGTAAAACATCAAATAATGTGTTTTCAATATAATACAGGGTGAATTGAATTTTCAAATGACTTTTTGTTTTTTTGCATTCTCCATACTGTCCCAACTTTTTCGGACATCTAAAGTACAGGCCTGGCAGAGCATCCCCAGGGAAGAAACCCAGCATCTGGTGATGTCTATGGGATGCAGACTACCCTCAAATTAAAGCACATCTTGATTGTTTCCTTTCAAATCCATTGTGGTGGCGTATAGACCCAAAATTATGACAATTGTGTCACTGTCCAAATATTTATGGACCGAACTGTATGTATAGTTATTGTCAGAAAAAACATTTCTTTCATGTTTCTTTTTAATTTCTGCTCTTTGCATTTGGGATAAAGTCTAAACACATTCATGGCAGTAACATCTGGTGTGTCATAGTGCAGACCGATTAAGAAAAACAAACAAATATGTAACTTACGTTAAAATAGCTCAGGCTTTTGTTCAGGAAGATCTGCATTTCTATTAAATTCTGGTTTGCTTCAGTAATAGGCATGTCAGCACTCAGACAACTATGGAAAAGTAATAAATGTAATGTGGTCAAAAAAACAAATAACTGATCAACTTTTGTCCCGAGATTGGTGGTTTGGGTCTGGGCCATGTCACATGTTAGTGTGACCAAGTAGCAGTAACAAATAGGGCAGCAGTGTGGAGTAGTGGTTAGGGCTCTGGGTTCAATCCCAAGTGGGGGAGACTGCTGTTGTTGTACCCTTGAGCAAGGCACTGTACCTAGATTGCTCCAGTAAAAGCCCAGCTGTTTAAATGGCTAAAATGTAAAAATAATCGGATATATTGTAACATTTGTAAGTCACCGTGGATAAGGGTGTCTGCTAAGAAATATAATAACAACAAACTATTGTATTAGGTAGGTTTGTAATCATCCTTGGTTCCAATACCACAGCGACCACAGTCCACATTTAATGTCTTTACTGAGAACTGTATTAGGCATGCCTTAGCTGTGCTGTATGCTTGGTGGACTGCTGTGTCAAACAGGTTTTGTCATATAACACGTATAGGATGTAAGTATTGCAGAGGACAATTAACACAATTAAATACCTCAGTATGAAGAGTGAAATCCAAGCCTCACTGTTAGGAGAGCGCTCCAGGAAAAGGTGGAAGTAACAGGAGACATAAACTTTTCTCACTTGACATTTCTGGAAATAGATAAAGCGAAATAGTAGAAAATGGAAAATACAGACCTGTGTTATTTTAACAGGGCAAAGAAAAACAAGTAGAACAATTTTCTTTTTTAGATAAGGGATGTAGCAATTAGACAATAAAAAAGCAATTTTAAAGCCTTAGTAAGTTACTTCTTATTTAAACTTTTTTGTTTTATTATTATTATTTATTATATATGATATATATGTAGATTTGACAAGAAACATGAAGGTCTAACATGTACTGAAATAATAAATTAAAGAAGGAAAAAATGAAATATTAAATTAAATCAAAACCATTAATTTGGAAAAAACAGAAACAACAATGCTGTGTGGGGCTTCAAAAACTCACAGCTGCGATCCAAAAATTTCAGAGCTGTTTTAATTGAAACTTGATTAATATGGGTATGGTACCTTGGTCAATGGCAGAACAGCAGTGTTTCAGCTGTGATTGAAACTATTCTGCTTGAAGTCCAGAACCATATTAACTATTGCACACCTGTCTACATGATAGCTTGATGAATTTAAAACCAGTTCATTTTTAGTAAGATGCCACTTTCTTCTAATAATAAATGTAACCACTATGATGTACAGGTTTGTAGTTTGCTATTATTGGGTGGGTCAAAGTTTTGATTTAATCCGGCCCATTGTCTCCCTCAGGTGATATCCGTCAGTTTGTAAGATTTTAATGCATTGAAATGATCATGGCATGCCACTGACTTTCCCATGCTGGTGACGTCTCAAGGCTGTTTACACAGAAGTGTGACTTCGTAGAAAACATTTGCAGAGAACAATGTCCTTGGAATATCACAAGAGTATCACTGGAAAATCTGAGTCAGGTCCTCTCATACATGAATCGATTTACTGATTAAAGGAAATCTTGAAGCTGATACAATAATCCTGCATGACTTCACTTCATGACTTATCTTGTATATAAACAACTGAATGGTATTGGCACTTGATGTAATTTAAAAGTTTTAGAGACATTCTGAGTGCATTAAATAACTGACTGTTTTGAACAGTCATGGAAGTAACAAACAAATTACTATTATTACTCATGAAGCCGGTGAGGAGATGGACAATTCATTTTCTACCCTTAAACCGCAAGTGTGAAATTCACTGTTCTTCATTGAAGACATTTATGTTGACCTCAGACAGCCTTCTCCTATGTATGGACATACATTATCACTTCAAGATTTAGGTCAGTCATACATATACAAAATGAATTCTGGTAAGCCAATCATAAGACAACTACTTAAAAGAGTTCTAAGTAACTGCAAATTTACTTGGATGTGTTCAGTGTGTAATAGCAAAAATGCATCTGCATCAAATTTGGTCAAATGTGCAGCTACTTAGAACTATTTTAGTGAATATGTAATATACATATTACAATAAAACTCATTTAAGGTTCAGAAGGCATTTTTACTTTTTTAACAGACAAGACATTTCATTCTTATTTAAATCTCTATCTCAGGAGTGAGAAGATCTGGCATTCATGCAAATTGCCTAAGTTTTCAACTTTTTTGAAACACAAATTAACAGAACAACCCTCAGGCATTAGCACAAGGAGTACACACTTGATGACATAAATGCAGGTTTAAAAAGCACATCTGAAAGCCTCTAGAATTTTTTAAACAAGTTTATTGTTTGGCTTCCAATATCAACAATAATATCCCAATCTTAGTAGTGGGCCAGCAGTAGGAAGTTTTTTTGTTTTTTTTCCATAGAAGGGTGAGGTCACTGAAACATTACAGCCAAAGGCAAAACTCAGAACAGACTTCAGTCAACTACAAGAAGAAGGTTGGGACAAGCCCTGCAGACAAGACCTGTATGTGTGGCTCATTACAAGGTGAATTGAATGCAGAAATTTTTAAACATTTAAAGGACAGTTGGTAATCATTTAAAATAAGCTGACCATCAAATAAACCTGCCTGATATTGTGGAATCTCAAATTAAAGGTTGATTCATACATACCCTTTTTACAGCCATGTACAACCCCAATTCCGAAAAAGTTGGGACAGTATGGAAAATGCTAATAAAAACAAAGAGGAGTGATTTGTAAATGTACTTTGACTTGTATTTAAACAAAAAACATAAAAGACAAGGTATTTGATGTTTTACCTAATCAACTGCATCGTTTTTTGAAGGTAAACGTTTATTTTGAAATTGATGCAAGCAACACGTTCCACAAAAGTTGGGACAGGGGCAATTTAGGACTAATAGCGATGTGACAAGTTGAAATAAGAAGATGATGTGAAACAGGTGAGGCAATCATGTAATCAAGTATATAAAGAGCCTGCAAAAAAGGCCTAGTCCTTCAAGAGCAACGATGGGTCGAGACTGCAAACAGATGTGTCAGCAAATAATCCAACACTTTCAAAACAACATTCCCCAAAGACAAATTGGTAGGAATTAGGGGATTTCACTTTCTACGGTGCACAATATAATTAAAAGATTCAAGGAATCCGGTCAAAACTCGGTGCATAAAGGGCAAGGCCGAAAACCAATTCTGAATGCGCGTGATCTCGGATCCCTGAGACGTCACGGTCTTAAAAACCATCATGAGTCTGTAATGGACATCTTGACATGGGCTCGGGAATACTTTGGTAAACCTTTGTCAGTCAACACCATTCACTGCTGCATCCACAGATGCAAGTTAAGGCTTTACTATGCAAAGCAGAAAACACTGTCCAGAAGCGCCGACGACTTCTCTGGGCTCATCTGAGATGGACAGTAGCACAGTGGAATCGGGTTTTGTGGTCCGACGAGTCAACATTTCAAATACTTTTTGGACAAAACAGCCGTCGTGTTCTCCGGGCCAAAGAGGAAAAGGACCATCCAAGCTGTTATCAGTTTCAGGTCCAAAAGCCAGCGTCCGTCATGGTATGGGGGTGTGTCAGTGCCCATGGCATGGGTAACTTGCACATTTGTGAGGGCACCATTAATGCAGAAAGATATGTACACATTTTGGAGCAACATACGCTGCCATCCAGACATCGTCTTTTCCAGGGACGTCCCTGCATTTTCCAGCAGGACAACGCCAAACCACATTCTGCCTGGATTACAAGCGCATGGTTGCGTAAGAAGAGAGTGCGGGTGCTAGCATGGCCTGCCTGCAGTCCTGACCTGTCTCCCATTGAGAATGTGTGGCGCATTATGAAGCGCAAAATAAGGCAACGAAGGTAGAGTTGCACAGCTGAAGAAATGCATAATGGATGAATGGGGGAAAATTCCTCTTGCTAAACTTAACCAACTGGTGTCTTCAGTGCCCAAACGCTTAATACATGTTATTAAAAGAAAAGGTGATGTTACACAGTGGTAAACAGTCGACTGTCCCAACTTTTTTGGAGTGTGTTGCAGTCATCAGATTTGAAATGAGTGTATATTTTAAAAAATAAATTCAATTCACAAAGTAAAAAATAAAATAATGTGTTAATAATGTCTTTTCAATATAGTACAGGGTGATTTGAATTTTCAAATGATTCTTTTTTTTTTTTGCATTCTCCATACTGTCCCAACGTTTTCGGAATTGGGGTTGTACTACAGTATACTCAATATATTGTACTGTAATGTTATATAGTACATGTAATATTGTACACTTACATTTTCATTTGTATACATACTATAATAAGTTACACTACTGAAGTTGCCTTATAGAAAACTACAATTCTATCAATTCTACCACATCAATGCATAGGAACTCTGTGCCTTGTTCCTGGGCTGGGAGGCCTATGGTCACTGATGCTCAACCGCCTGGCACACCAACTGCTTCTGTGGGCCCAGCTTTGGGTCTCACCCCTCATGTTTGACCAATACAGCAACTGGCCTTCTCTCCAAAAGATGCTCTCTGGCACCTTCAACCTCAGGTGGTACAGCACATTTGGAACTGGTTCCGACAGTGTCTACTAATTTTCCCTTATGGCTCTCTTTCCAAAATTCAGCTTTTTTTCAGGTAACCAGGTAACCAGGTTTATGCAACCAAATTTTTTTTAGTGTCCTTCTGGTCATAAACAATGAAATACAAAATGTATTTGACTATTTATCTAGCTAATTTATACAATCCTCTTAACTAAACAATTTACTTTTTCCACATTTCCAAACCACACTCAACATATAGACTACCAGTCTACATTATAACTCATCGGAAACATACCTGTGTGTTCAAGTTCCTGTGAATATAAATTAAATAGCAAATTGCCATTGTTAATGAATAGCCGTATGTTTGACTATTCAGACTCATCGCTAACCAACAGAAAAGTAGAGGTGCCGGCTTCCTAAAACTACATGGCACGGAGGAAAATAATTATATTTTGTTGTAACTGAATCTGTTTGTTTAGCTGCAAAACAACCCCAGGCCTCCATATAACTATCTTCATTGTTAATGGTAAGCCATACACAACACTTTGACAAATGTCTTATCTGCTTTTTATCCCCTCACACAATGTGCCTGAATGTGAAACATTGTTCCTATAACACTCTTATCTAAATCCAGGTGCTATTTAGGACATGAAAGATTTCAAAATCCCAACATAGCTGCAGTTCTCCCTATCCAAAAAGTCCCTAAGAAAAGTATCTTACCTTTAAAGTGGAAGGAACTGAAGGAGCTATTAATCTAAAGACATAATTCTTGAATCAATTTGTGGGCAAAGAGTGTATAATCTAACAATATATCAAATATAATGACTATGAACAGAAAGTCTACACCTAAATGACAAAGATGTATGTGTTAGTCTTAAAAGTCCCTTGTCCTTCACTTTAAAATGCTACAGGATCAGCATGATGCTGGGGGGGGGGGGCGGGGGGGCGGGGGGGCACAGAAACATACCATTGGAAATAGCTAGGACTGAAAACCGATAATGATGGTGATTGTTATTTTATGTAGTAGATGCCTTTGTCCTAGATGACTCACATTCATAACATAAATGTGAAAAGTTTCATGGTCCTGAAATTACACTGCATTATATCCAACAATTCATTTTATAACGCTTGAATGGCCTTTGAAGTAAATGAACAGTATAATGTCCTCTACTTCATATTCTTGGCAGGTTAATACATTTCCAAGTGAATCAATCTACAGATGCCTGATATTTATTTCAGTTGAGTAAACATTATTTCTTATTTAATCCTGTGGCTCCCATCTCCATAAACTCTTCCTGATCATACTTGTTTTTAGCTACTAGGCAAGAACTGAAGCATGGTGTTCCAATTAAACAAAAATGTCACTTTTTAATTCTGCAGAAATGTTTTGGGAATCATTTTTAAACATTTAATAATGACACAATATCGGTCTGTCTTAAAAATATGTTTTTCTATTTTGGCCTTAACTCGAAGGTACATTTCTATTATTGTTTTGTATTATAAAATAAAAAATAGATTATATATTATAGTTCTCAATGTTTTCTGCATCCAAACTGTTACAACAAATCCTTGAGTGCAGATTACTGTGCTCTAGACCAGGGCCAACAATCACTCATGTGTAGCATGTATAGAGTAAAATGCACCCACCTGTCTCTCTACTTATGGCCATATCCTGGCCAGTATTGTTCATTGGTTCCACCCATTGCTTATCCTTGGTCCCCCATTGGTTCATGCAAACGCACACCTCCTAATTAGCCAGCACCTGTATAAAAAGTGATTATGTTGTGCTGTCTCTCTCATTTTGTTCTTCTTCAACTTCTTTTGTTAGATACCGGTTTTGCTGCAATATTACTTAAATAACATGAATAAAATGTTGTACCTCTATTGTTTTTCTTTTAATTTATATTTATATTTTGTCTACGTTTTTCTGTGGTTTCCTTGTTACCGGTCAAAGTTTTGTGTCTGTTTAATGTCTATTGTTTTGTTAGTAGCAGTCTTTCTTTTCTGGTTATTTTAATCTGCACAAAGGACAGCTCATCATTCTAAACATCACTACATTCTAAACATAATTTTCATCGTGATCCGTTTTCTCCACCATCATAACTGAACAGTTACTCTTGGTTTTTCTGGACTGGTTTATTTAATTTTGTGTTTAACTCTTAATATAATCAGTTATTGGGATAAAGTATAATTTCTCACCATTTTATTTGTATTGTTTTTTCATTTCTGAACATTTGTTACTATCTGTATGCAACTCAATTGTTTATGAACCTTGACACCTTACATTATTTGTCATTATTATTAGCAGACGCTCTTATCCAGGGCGACTTACATTTGTACCCATTTATACAGCTGGGCATTTTACTGGAGCAATCTAAGTGAAGTACCTTGCTCAAGGGTACAACAGCACTGCACATCAGGGATTTGAACCCACAACCTAACCACAGTGCTGCCTATATGCCTATTTTGCCATCTTGATTCTTGGTGACTCATTTAAGTAAACTCATTTAAATCAGAAGGAGTACAGTACAATTGCTTAATATTTGCATGGAGTGAACTTTTACACAATTCCCTGCTCACTATTTATAGAACTACAACTGCTTTCAAAATAATATGCATACATAAAAAAAAAAAAACTCTCTACCGCTCCACATGATTTGGAAACTTGTCTTGGAGTTTGAAAAGCATGATCTCTCTGACTGCTGTAGTTAACAGAGAGCCCTATTAGTTATATTAAGGCTGTTAATGGCTTAAAGCATTTCCTGTGGTGTAATTCTGAGCACAAATCATTGTAATATATTCAAATTAATCTTTGCCAAATAAGGGAGGTGAAAGTATAAATTACTTATGAGTATCTTTTGTTATATATTTTGTTTTGTTAAATTTTCAGTGTCGTCCTCCCTTTCTCTGCTTCTGACACATCATAGCATGCAATTAACATTAAATGCAACATATCATTAGTATATTTGTACATTTATGTTAAAAGTCTGTAAAGCACTCTGTGGCTACCCTATGAAGGGCACAATACAAATAAAAATTAATTGATTGATTGTGCAGAGCGAGGTGCTAATCTGAAACTGTTGTGATCGATTCCACCCACACGTCTCTCCTCCCGGCGCTGAGACTCTGCTCTGTGTGCGCATGTGTGATGGAGGGGGCGTGGCTTTGGAGACGCCTCTGAAGCGAGGGCGGCTCTATGCTTTCAAAACAAGCTTCGCTAACTGCTGGCCTGTCAGGATTGCATACCCTAGCTTTAAAGGAGACAATTTTAGCACAAACATCACATTTTAAAAATATATATCAAATTCCACTTGCAATGCTTTCTTGAGGCACAGGCCAGACCCAATAAGCACTCAATCTGTTGTAAACATCTACTGACCTAGTTCACCAACTACTCGACTCGCCTGCACTACTGCTACTCCCTCCAGGCCGGCCTGCCTGCATCCACTACCCGCCGCTCCAGCTCATCCAGAACTCTGCGGCTCGTCTGGCGTCTCTCTGCCCCGATTCGCACACGCTACCCCACTGCTCCGCTCCCACCACTGGCACCCGATACCGGCACACATTCAGTTCAAGACTTTGACCCTCACCTACCGCTGTCTCGACCACACTGCACCAAGCTACCTTCAGTCACTCGTCTCTCCATACATCCCCTCCAGACCACTGCGCTCCTCCAGCCCTTGGCCCTTGACTGTGACCTAACATCTTGTCTGCACTCATCAGCTTTTACAATCTAAGATGCAAGACCTCATATATTGTTTACTGTATATCTCGTATACTCTTGTGTAAATTGGAAGTTGTAAAATGTATTATGCCTCGTTGAATTGCACTGTATTATTGCACTTTGTATTGCTCTTATATTTTGTACAGTAAGTCTTGTGGGACTTCCCTGGCAGATGCCCTTATCCGGAGAAACAGTTCCCACAAGCAAGACTGAAACCATTAAAAACAAAATCTTTCGCTCTCACGCTGGCCACTTTTGTTTTCATTTTACTACAGATCATGGATTTAAAATTTCACATTGAGCATTACACAGAACTGCACCAGAAAGACCCAGCTCCATATTGCTAGGAACGTCTAGTTTGTTTGAAATTGTCAGAAAGGAAAGGGTTAAAAAAAAAACTGCCATAAATTGGTGCGCTTGGAGACCCATCTTTAGAAGGGTTTTGCAGCTGTGCTTTGGACACGGATAAACATTTTACTTTTTCTTTGAAGAAATGAACAACAGTCATTCAGACTCTTCCAGGCATTGAAATCCTGAAAATACAAACAATCTAATGAAAATATCCATCTGGACTGGCTTGGTCAAGGACACTTTCAACTTGGCTTCAGAACCTTTTCAGGCATTTTTTTTAACACATGTAAATGACCTGAAATGTTATGTAGCACATTTTAAACAGACAGATCTCCCCTAAATAGCTGTCTAATCTTGAACTAACATAAGATTAAGTCTATCCTGGAGTGAAGAGCTCTATAGGCATGTAACTTCTGAGCTCTAGCCTAACCTTGGTAACCACACGGTTTACACATAAACAATGCGTTAACAACAGGCTTCCCGTAAGGTTACTCTCACTCTTTGAAAGTGTTACGTTGAAACACGAGTCATTCAAGTTCACCTTTTTGACGATGCAGGCAAACATGTATGTCAACAGGAAAAGCCTCAGCTGTGCGTCTTGAATGTCACCTGCTGGCGCTCCCAACCTCCGGGACAAAATGTGCGTCTTCTTGCAGAGACATTCAGTACAATTGCGTTTTGCTCCTGAATATGCAGGGCTATGCATGACAAAAATACAAATAAATAATAAACGAAGCTATACATGTTGAAACAAATACACGGATATAACATGTATATTTTTATTTAATGCAGCGTTTATTGATTCGTGCATTTATTTCAACATGTATTGAGTGGTTGATCCGTTTTTTTTTATTTTTGTATTTTTTGTATTGGGCATGGATAGTCCTCCAGATCTAAACGCATCTCCATACATATAACCCGTCCTGTGGATGTGCTGGGACTTTGCTCTCTGCGTTACTACATGCACCCTGACGTCTGCAACTTTGGCATGCCATTCAAATGTGCCTGCCTCAGCACTTCACAGAGCAAGACTGCATGAACCACTGCGATGTGACACGCATCTGCTTTCAAATTTGATCCAATGCTTCTCTAATGTAAAACCTGTACAATCACTACAATCATGCTTTGCCGGATCAAAAAGTGGGCGGTTTTCTCTGGCTGAACAAATATTGCGTGTCTTGCAAAGTCATTTACGCTTTCACTTTTGTCAGGCAGAGGCGCTGCGGCAAATACAAAGGGCCGGGGGTCGCGACAAACATCTGCTTCTGCCCGGCGAGAGTACGCATGCGCAGTGAACACGCCCGTCACATCAATCTGTTGGTAATAATAATGATGTGCATTTCAAATGGTTTTGCCCGTGTCACCGTGTTGAAAAACAGCTGGTAGCCAATTCAGACAAGTTGTGTATGTGTGACGGGATGAGCTGCCTGATGTTTTCAGTCGAAATAGACAGCAGGCTAATCTTGAACCACACCCCCCCCCCCCCCCGGGTCGCACTTTAATGGGACCCAGACTTCACCGGCCGTCGCCCCTCTGGGTAACAATCCCGGGCCGGTTTTCGGTCCCTCCGCCCTTGGTTCATGCGATGTCCTTTCGCTTATCCCAACCGATATTTCAAATCAAGAAATGCATGCAAATGTGCTCTTTAATGGATTGCGGGTGCATTTTAAGAGCTACACGCATATAAACCAACCACCAACACTTCGAAATGGACTTGACTGGTTTCAAAGAAGGTGAATGCGACAGATCTATAATTATTCTAGTAGTAGTGGAAGACATGCATGAACGGGGATCCACAACACAAGCCTTCAACAGCAGCAGTCATACTACTACTACTACTACTACTACTACTAATAATAATAATAATAATAATTTACCTTTGACGAAGAATCCCGGTGCAGTTTGACAAGTTTAATGAAAGTGAGAGAGAGCAGAATCAAAAAAGCGCTCATCCGACCAGAGTTGTTTACCTCACTACCAGCGAGTGAGGCGCACGAGTATTTTTACCGTTCACCACCATTATCGTCTATGGGGAAACTGTTCGGCTAAATCTTGAAACAAACAAACAAATAGCAGTTGCAATTTAAAGGATAATATTGCACTGGAAATATAAGTGCTCAGTCCTAAAAGGCTTTCGGGTGCGTGTCCTGAGACGAGAGCTCCGGTCCCTGCCGCGCATTGTTTCGCTGTGGCAGCCCGTGTGTGCGAGCTGCCTGTTTATGCGTGTGCGCTGCGACGCTCCCTCTGTGGTTTGCAGAGAGCTGGCACAGACCTGGTGCATGTTTTAACCCCGTGTATTTGTAATAGCACACTCGCTTCTAATTATTCTACTTAGGGTTGCAGATGAATACGTAATGCACCCCTGAAGGGTATCTTTTATATGTTTTTGACCCTTTCTTTGGTTGTCCAGATGTGGATATTTCATTTACATGTGTTGCTATATCATACATTGAATTTGGAACTGCTCTAATCCCTGACAGATATGCAGAATACAGTTCTTGGATTTTGGGGAAAATGCACTCAAAATCAAAATACATATTGTGTCTGATGTTCACATTTTGTCAGGTCAGTGCCTCGGACTTTCATGCATTTAAATTGCAGATTGTGTTCCTGTACACCACACTCTTATGGTGAATATTCTTATTATGGATTATTATTATTCAAGGCCTTTGGACTATTTTTATTATGCCCATCCCCTGGTTTGTGCCTATCAGCTTAGTTATTTTGAACTTTGTTCTTTTGGTGCTCATGTTTGAGACTTTGCTTTGAAATTAACTCCCCAGCAAAGGGAACCTAGAGGAACGGCTGAATGTATCCTGAAATCATGGGAATCACGATTTAACACAGGTGGAGTGTGATTTTAAACGTGATTGGTTACACCTGAACTAATACAGGATAGCTCAAGTGTATCCACATGCTTTGTAATGGCTAATATTGCACGATGGGTCGAATGGCCTTCTCTCGTTTGCAAACTTTCTTATATGGGATAGCTATTGCAAGGTGTGCGGACACTTATCCAAACAAGCTATTTCAGTATTTATTTATTTTTTAATACATTTTCTACATATTTCACTTGGAAGTTGTGGGATAGGATGTGTAGATTAAGAAAAAATGATAATGCATTTTAATTCTAGGCTATAAGGTAGGTGTAGACTTTCTATAGGCACTGTAAGTGATCGATATGGAACACTGCTATTTCTGTGCAGTTTAAGACTGTGCAGCTGACCCTTTTGTTTAGTGATTATATTTTACATTTGCCAGAGTTGTTTTGGTATATTTGGTGGCCATTTGTTGAACATTGCAACATTTCTAAAAGATTTACTTTCAGTTTCTCTTTACTTCTTTTTCTGATGGGGTGCCTGCCAGTAAAAATTATTGTCAGCATGTGTTTGTGTATTCAGAATTCTTGGACTTTTCTGCAAACAGAAACTGTGAAAGTGAAAAGAAAAGTGCATGATCCAGTGATTGTAATGACCAGTGCAGCATTTCCATCTTTTTAATTAACGACAGGATGATTGTTGAGTTGAAATGTGAAATGTACAGTGCATCCGGAAAGTATTCACAGCGCTTCACTTTTTCCACATTTTGTTATGTTACAGCCTTGTTCCAAAATTGATTAAATTCATTATTTTCCTCAAAATTCTACAAACAATACTCCATAATGACAACGTGAAAGAAGTTTGTTTGAAATCTTTGCAAATTTATTAAAAATTAAAAACAAAAAAAGCACATGTACACAAGTATTCACAGCATTTCCTCAATACTTTGTTGAAGCACCTTTGGCACCAATAACAGCCTCAAGCCTTTTTGAGTATGATGCTACAAGCTTGGCACACCTATTTTTGGGCAGTTTCTCCCATTCTTCTTTGCAGGACCTCTCAAGCTCCATCAGGTTGGATGGGGAGTGTCGGTGCACAGCCATTTTCAGATCTCTCCAGAGATGTTCAATCGGGTTCAAGTCTGGGCTCTGGCTGGGCCACTCAAGGACATTCACAGAGCTGTCCTGTAGCCACTCCTTTGTTATCTTGGCTGTGTGCTTAGGATCGTTGTCCTGTTGGAAGATGAACCTTCGCTCCAGTCTGAGGTCCAGAGCGCTCTGGAGCAGGTTTTCATCATGGATGTCCCTGTACATTGCTGCATTCATCTGTCCCTCGATCCTGACTAGTCTCCCAGTTCCTGTCGCTGAAAAACATCCCCACAGCATGATGCTGCCACCACCATGCTTCACTGTAGGGATGGTATTGGCCAGGTGATGAGCGGTGCCTGGCTTCCTCCAGACATGAGTTCAATCTTTGTTTCATCAGACCAGAGAATTTTGTTTCTCATGGTCTGAGAGTCCTTCAGGTGCCTTTTGGCAAACTCCAGGCGGGCGGTCATGTGCCTTTTACTGAGGAGTGGCTTCCGTCTGGCCACTCTGCCATACAGGCCTGATTGGTGGAGTGCTGCAGAGATGTTTGTTCTTCTGGAAGGTTCTCCTCTCTCCACAGAGACACGCTGGACACGCTGAAGGCCCTTCTCCCCCGATCGCTCAGTTTGGCCGGGCGGCCAGCTCTAGGAAGAGTCCTGGTGGTTCCAAACATCTTCCATTTATGGATGATGGAGGCCACTGTGCTCATTGGGACCTTCAATGCTGCAGACATTTTTCTGTACCCTTCCCCAGATCTGTGCCTCGATACTACAGACAATTCCCCAGATCTGTGCCTCGTCAGGTCTACAGACAATTCCTTGGACTTCATGGCTTGGTTTGTGCTCTGACATGCACTGTTAACTGTGGGACCTTATATAGACAGGTGTGTGCCTTTCCAAATCATGTCCAATCAACTGAATTTACAACAGGTGGACTCCGATCAAGTTGTAGAAACATCTCAAGGATGATCAGTGGAAACAATTTTGAGTGTCATGGCAAGGGCTGTGAATACTTATGTACATGTGCTTTTTTGTTTTTTATTTTTAATACATTTGCAAAGATTTCAAACAAACTTCTTTCACGTTGTCATTATGGGGTATTGTTTGTAGAATTTTTAGGAAAATAATGAATTGAATCCATTTTGGAATAAGGCTGTAACATAACAAAATGTGGAAAAAGTGAAGTGCTGTGAATACTTTCTGGATGCACTGTATATGCCTCCTCTCCACTCTCCTTCCTCCAGAGCCACTCCTTTTCATCCCTGGCCCCTAAGTGATGGAAATTCCCTGACCTCCTTCCGGTGATTACTCAAGACACATCTGTTCAGACTCTACTTGTAATTTAGTCTCCTGTAAGATTGCACTTATACAACGTTTTGTCATACTCTTGCCTTTGCATTACTTGCATTTGAATTGTTTATTTTGATTTCCCCTATGCTCCCTTTCCCTTTGCTTCAACTTTGACTTACCATCTTGTCTGCACGTATCAGCTTCTTTATACTAGGATGTAAGACCTTATATATTGTTTACTGTATATCTCATACACACTTGTGTAAATACACTTCAGTCTTATCAGTGATAGTTCAGTCAATACAATTAATGGGGCCATGGGGCATCATAGGAATGAAGTGACTTCTATTAAGCAGATGTTTCTAGCCCTAGATCTTTTCAGAAGCTTATCTACTTTATCTACATTGGAACTCAGGCACTACTTGCATGTGAAAAAACAACCTGTGCATTTTCCAGTAATGTTGATATGATATTCTAAGAGATGCTTGTGAAGTTGTGCCAAGAATTGTACTCTATATACATTTATAGAAGTTCAACAAAAGTGAAGACAGATTGCCTAAAACCATTCCTGACCTGTGGAAACCAGAGACGTTGCTAGGAATCCAAACTGAAAATAGAGGGGTCTGCGGGCATTCTCCCCCAGAAGAAAAAAATGATTTTGAAAAGTTAAATGTATTAATCTGGTGCACTTTTTAATGAGTATTAATAAAAAAAAAAAAACATGAACTAAGATTTTGGACAAAAAAGGAAAGAAAAACTGATCTGAAAAAAATCTCCAGCCAGCAGTTATGTTAGCTAGCTAGCTAGACTTATACATTGTCAATCAGACATCAACTCTTTAGCTGTACTTCTGATATTGTTCTTGGAATATTTTCATTAAATCATAAATATGTAGCTTAACTATAACCACTCACATTGTGTGGAAAAAAAACACCCTAATGTCTACCTTATGTCTCTTTGCTGGTTTCATCTTGATGCTTAGAAACAAATTGGCTAGCTAGCTGGCTACCTCGCCACATTCAACGTCGTTAGCTGGCATAGGCAGTCTCACTACCGCCGGCAGTGCTGAGGTAAACAGACCGTGCGAGTTTTCTAGCAGCAAACAACCTTAGAGCAGTGCCTCCGTTTGAGAGAACCCAAAACGTACAACGTAAAATGAATATAAGATGTGAGACACTGTGCTCTACCAAAAGGTTCCGGTCAGGTGCGTAGGCTGGCTTTCACAACATGAAATCAATATAAACAAAATGAGTGTTTCAATCGCCAAATCAGTTGCAGAAATAAGAAGAATATATTAAAAGTTTACAAACGAGAGGAGGCCATTCGAACCATTGTGCTCGTTTGGTGTCCATTAATAACTAATGCCTCGGTTCCACTGGCTTAAGCGCCGTGTCCGCCATGCTGTCCTCAGACGCGTCCAGAGCTTTTACTGCAAAACCAGCCGCTGTGATACGTCCCTCTGATGGAGGAGCAGCGACTGTGGGTTTGGTTTGTTTGTGTTAAAAACAGAGACAGAGATCAACACTGCGAGCGACACAGCCTGACGAGGAGAGGACTTGTGTGTCTGTTTTATTATTTGTGCTTTACATGATTTTAAACAGCGTAATAAATACACGTTTCTGTTAAGAGATATTAGGAAGAGCTAAACGTGTAGAGACAACATTATATTCACACAAGCATGTTCCCATAAGAATACGTTTCCATGTGCAACAATAATACTAAATAGCGAATATGTATTGTTATTATTATCGTCATCATTTGTGCTAGTGTATATGTATTTTAAACGGCACAGCGTGACTTCCTTCATTTATTACTCTTACTACAGATTTGTAACTGCAAACAATACTTTTTGCCTTATTATTTATAATGTACTTATCAGACGTCCTTAACCCGGGCAAGTTACAGTTGAAACAAAATACACACTTTTCACGATTAATCATCCAGATACAATATAGCAGGTTTAATTGAACTAAAGTGTGCTCGTCTCAGTCATGGCGTTTATGGACGCATTTATTAAACCAGTCCTTAATGTTTTAGAGGGAAACCCAGATATGCTGTATTAATTTATTCATTAATTTATCTTGGATACGTTAACTGAATCGTGTTCCTTCACACTGACTGTCTCTGGATTGTCCTGCACACATTCACACACACAGCCTGAACACCGGCCAGCTGTTCATACAATATCGGCTGCTACGATCCGATTATTATCCTTCAGTTTATTTTAACTAGTCAGGCGCTGCACCGGTCCTGTGAAATCACAGTGTTTAATGCAGTCAGATATTAACTGTAAACAGTCATTGTTTCTGTACGTGGATTTCACTCCATGCTGCTAATAAACTTGTAATTTCTTCGTGATCGCACACGGCACTTGAGATTATATCTTCTGACACAATGTCTCTGATCTCCTCCCTGTGTCTCAAGTCAAACACACTCCTCCGCTCTGAAAGTGAATCATGTCCTCAGTGGGGACGGACGCTTACGGACACGTCTAGCACCAGCAAGTTAACCGGCACAAAACTCAGCCAGTGGAAACACCCGTTTAAGCGTCCGGGGCCGGAAACGGGGCATAAGTGATCCAAGGATCCTATCCAGTCTATGTTTAAATATTCCCAAATTTTCAGCTCCAACCACATCATTGGGGAGTTTGTTCCAGATTGTGACAACTCTCTGTGTGAAGAAGTGTCTCCTGTTTTCTGTTTTGAGTCATACATATGCTTCAGGGGAAACGGATTATGGCTTGAAGACTTATCAATTGGATTTTACAAAAGCAAAGTAAGGTCATCCCACTTTCTTTCTATGCTCAGCCCATGTTCCACAATATCACAGTGAGTGCAGGCTAGCTAGACCAGTGGTTCTCAAACTGTGTGTCGTCACACACTGGTGTGCCTTGGGAGCTGGCCAGGTGTGCCTTGGAATTAGTCTTATTTAAGATGATTTACATAGCTATAATCATATGTAAAGGTGTGCCTTGGAGATACTTGTTTTCATAAATGGTGAGCCTTGTGACAAAAACGATTGAGAACCACTGAGTTAGATTAGCTAGCTAGCTAAAGAGCCCTCGTCTTCACCAACCTGAGCTCGTAAGGTTAGATGAGATAGTGGCACTCTCACGTCCTGACTCATCTGCTGCTACAGTTACAGGAGATTACTTGTCCTCGTCCTCGTCCTCCACCTCCTCTAGCCTCACCTGCACCTCCTTGCCTTCGTGATCCTTTTTCTTTTTGAAAAAGCTTCTTATATCCATAGCTGCCCTTCAACTCAAGTCTTGCCTTAGTGAATTAGCTACCACCAGATGCCAACAATGATGAGCCCTGTAACCGGTGCAATCTCTCTCTTTCTCGGCTCACACAAAGTGCGTGCATGCCAAGCAATGTGAAGTAGATCTGCTGCTTGAATGACACACAGAGGACCCAAAACATACTTGCGTTTTTGATCAATGATATCATATTATTTTCCGAGACTTTAATGCATGATCAGAATGACAGATGAATAGATCCCGGGCTAGTTTTTTTTTTCCATGCATCTGCTGCACGTCTGTATGTTTGTATCTTGATTAGGAACATTGGAGGCCTGTTCACATTGCTTCAACATTACTCAATAGGCCATTGCATAGCGATGTTGCACTTTTATTTAGTTTAGCATGAAGCACTATGTCTACAAAGGAAATGGCCATATATGGAGTAGCAAATTATATCAAGTATTTATATCAAATATTGGTGATGTAGACCAGACCACCAGACCAGATCAGACCAGGCCACCTTCTTCCATTGCTCCGTGGTCCAGTTCTGATGCTCACGTGCCCATTATAGGCACTTTCGGCAGTGCAGCGCTTTCGGCAGCATGGGCACCCTGACTGGTCTGCGGCTACGCAGTCCCATACGCAACAAACTGCGATGAACTGTGTGTTCTGACACCTTTCTATCAGAACCAGTACTTTTTCAGCAATTTGAGCTACAGTAGCTCGTCTGTTGGATCGGACCACATGGGCCAGCCTTCGCTCCCCACGTGCATCAATGAGCCTTGGCCGCCCATGACCCTGTCGCCGGTTCACCGCTTTTCCTTCCTTGGACCACTTTTGATAGGTACTGACCACTGCAGACCGGGAACACCCCACAAGAGCTGCAGTTTTGGAGATGCTCTGACCCAGTCGTCTAGCCATCACATTTTGGCCCTTGTCAAAGTCGCTCAGATCCTTACACTTGCCCATTTTTCCTGCTTCTAACACATCAACTTTGAGGACAAAATGTTCACTTGCTGCCTAATATATCCCACCCACTGACAGGTGCCATGATAATGAGATTATCAGTGTTATTCACTTCACCTGTCAGTGGTCATAATGTTATGGCTGATGGGTGTATATTATTACATTCTCTCACAGTTGCACTTGTTCCGCTGCTTTCTCGATTATCAGACATGAGACACATTTGACAGAAGTATCGAACCGTTTTAGTTTTTTGGTATCGAATTCTTGCTATACCATGCAACACTACTCAGTACAGACTCTACACTACCAAACAGACTCAGCAAATATATCAAATTAAGTCATCATTATTTTTAGAATGAATTAGGTAGCATTAGCTAACACATGTAACTTAAGTAATCAATAACGTTAAGTACGTGACTTTTAAGGGATTGCTAAAACAATATTGCTTACCATTTTCTCTCTATGGACCTTCTTCACATTTGGGCAGAAGGATCAGATCTCCAAGTTTGTATGGCTGCAGTCTTGATGTCCCTTGAAGAACTCTTCATGTGATCTGAGGGAGGGGAAGTTGCGTTCGAATTTCCATCTCTGGCTGCTGCACCCATCTCAGGAAGTCTGACGTATTTGTGCCATATGTAATTGGAAAACCCCAGATTGTCTCTGATAATCAATCACTCAAACAGAATGCCGTAGATAAAATGTAAATGGAGGTCTTCCAGATGGCATAGTGACAGCATAGTAAGATACAAGCAGGCCCTATCCTCTGCTAGGTTTGCCTACTATTCTAATTTAATAGAGACGCATAAGAATAACCCGCACTTTCTTTTTAACACAATAGCGACACTCACTAATCAGCAGTTATATCATTCAGAGATCATCCCTGTCCTGGTTTAAATCATATGTCAAACAGACTTCAATATGTAGAGATTCATGAAAACTACTCAAATTTAACTGAGGTTAAGTACAGAGTACCACAGGGATCAGGTCCTTAGACCTATACTTTTTCATTGTGCATGTTCCCATTAGGAGATATTATTCAACAAAATATTGTTAACTTTAACAGTTATGCAGACGACACACAATTATATTTGTCAGTAAATCCTAACAATAGCCATACAAACACCAATCTGCTGTCTGTCCGAGATTAAAACTTGGATGGAAGTCATTTCCTTATGCTTAATAAGTCTCAAGTCCAAAATGTTCATCATGCACTGACAAAACCCCTGTGATCATAATCTATCCTTTGAATCACACTTGCAGAATGTGTTGAGATCTTCCTTCCTTCCAAAATGTAGCTGGCTGATTATCTTTTTTCATACAGATGTCTTTAGATAAGGCATTTAATAAATAAAAAAAATATAATAGACGTTCAATTTTTGACATAAGAGCAGTCTTATTAAGGTTTACAAATAATGTGCAAATATCATATTCACATCCCTATAATCAGTACTTTATGCACCTTCCTTTGACTTTTATGACATTAGATTAGGAATGTAAATAAATAATACTCCAAGTAACTAATATTAACATTTTTTGGTAATATAACATTAACACTTTCTCTGAGTAAAATGGGACGTCTGTTGATACAGATGTGTACAGCAAACCATCTGGATGCGTCAGTTCACATCCTTTGCTGCAGATTCAGACTTGTAAGCAAGATAAGCGTTTGCTACTGAGGGATGTCTTTAATCCCATTTGAAATATACGATAAGGGCAGATTACACTGTGACAAGCAATCAGAAACCTCTTCAGGAATGTTACATTTATATTGTCCACTATTAATACATTTTATAAGAGTATGTATGGGTTTCTTGTGTTTAAGTATGTGACATACAATAACACAAACCATGGACACCATGTCTGATTTGCCTGAACCTAACTTAAGTTCTCTTACAGCAACAAACATAGGTTGACACTAAACACTATCAAGCTTTAACACTTTATCTAGTCGATATGATTTATTGCAAAGGTCTTATCTAGAATTATAACACCTGTTATTATGACCGATCAGTAGTATGATCAGCTAAATCATATGCTCAATTAAGTTAATTTGGCACCACTGTCATTCAAAGTAGCGTGTGTGACAACAAGCTTTCCGGAAAGGAGTGTGTTTTAGTAGATTGAATGCTTTATTTTTTTTAAATATGACAACAAAATCCAGTACTAGATTTACAATTTGTTTTAACTACATTGTAATGGGTTAGGGAAGATAAAAATAAGCATCATCAAAATACTTCACATTACTAAACAAACTTGGATTTTGAACACAGTGCTCACTGAAGGTTTGAGATCAAAGAGAGCACCTGCAATGGTTTAAAAACAGCTTCCTCTAGTTTTGAGTTTCCTCATAGTGGGCGTACCCACTGGCGTAGGTCCGCCCGAGGTTCAGCTCGGAGAAGGGTTCGGACACCTCGGCGTCAGACTCCTTGTCCTCATCTTCCTCCTCCTCCTCGTCTTCGTCGTCATCGTCCTCATAATCTTCCTCTCCGTAATCCTCATAGTCGTTGTCTTCTCCGGCTCCCCCTCCTCCGGATGCCAGGTTCTTCCAATAGGCATCGTATCCAGAAGCACCATCACTGTCTGCCCCGCTCTGGCGGCCAAACTTCAAAGAGCGAGCTGTGGGGTGAACGTACAGGTAGTAGTCAAGTTAACTAAACTGGAAAGTAAACAATACTGGGAGAATGGATGCCAGGAACTAAACAAACCAATGCAATTTTACAGACCTTTCCTCACCCCTCCACATGCATGTAGTTTTAGATTTTGTGTATAAAAAATTTTGGATATGGTGATCGGAGATTCTCATACATGAAAGGAGTTTCATTTTGTTTCCTTTGATTATTTATTGATGAATACTTATTATATATACTTAACGTACATGTACTATAGTCTGCAGTCAAAAAGTTATTTATATTCCTTTGTAGACCATTGTAGAGTCTTTAACAGATTGCTATTTTTCTGTATGTTAACAAAATACTTTTTTTAAAACTAATTCCATCTGCAATGGAAAAATAAAATAAAAAAGGTCAAGCTAAAACCCAATTTGTTTTGCAAACCGATAAGTCAGCAGCATAAATGCACTTCAGTCACAGTCCAAAACTCTAAACTCTTTTATTCAGGCTATTACCCACACTGCACACCATTATAAGGATAAACTAAACGTATAGGTCTCATTGGATTTATGACATCTGGCTCACAATCACAGAAGTTTTTGGAAATGTTTAGATTTTATTATGATAGAGATTCAAATCAATTTAAGACAGCTGGCTAAATAAACATGCAAAAGCAACTGATGGAGGTGACATCTATGCCGAAAAAAAGTAAACGTGAAGAACCAGAATGTACTTTGAAGTTTGCATAAAACTAAAGTTTGTTATAATATGAAAAAATTAAAAACGTGTATATTATCCAGATCCACAAGATCCTAAGCTATTTATATAAGTTGTGATTTGCTATGACCACTAGTACAAGAACCACAGCTATTTTCCTTATTTTAATTAACTACATCCATTGCTGAACTCTAGCACAACTAAAGTTCAGCAATGGATGTAGTTCATTAAAAGTCTCCTGAATATTATTCAAACTTAACTGCAGGTGGTGACATGGAAGAAACTACCAAATATATAAATTGTGACATCTGTACAAAGGTGGATAGAATATATATTTTTGTAAATGGGGAAACAAAAACAAGCCTTGGGGAAGACTCTTTATAACTGAGTGTGAGAGTGTGTCTGAACCTATACACCGAACCGAATTCGAAAATACATTCTGAAACCCTGCATGAGAATACCTCTCAACCGTTTCAAAATAAGGGAATGATAGACAGTGTTAATCACTTCCAACAGATCTATAAAGATAGCAGCTCTGGAATGCTTGTAGTAAAGGAATGTTAGGACCTTTAAAACCTGCACAGCCACTGTAATGTAAAGGGAGAAAGCCAGATTAAAATAGATTAAAGATTTTATCTACTAAAATGCTATCGTTTGTTTAAACACACAAATTATTTCCATAACGCTAAATAAACAAGATAACACCTTGCTAAACTTGGCAATTTGAGTTCATATTGGCATTACATGCTGTTTTAGTCTGGATTTAAGACAAAAATTTGTAAGGAATAACTGGTACTATGGTAGTAACAATTACATTTATTAATAAAGAAAACTCCACCTTTATCAATAGCTTTTGATATGCTATTGATACAAGACAGGTAGACAGACCGTTTCCTCACCAACCTTACGTTACCCTATTGATACCGAGACCCCCTGCCCTCAGCCATGTGCATTTAACCCCCTGTGAATCAGGACAATACCCAAGAACATATGGGGAGACTGGAATTTGTGTGAAATTTCCCGAGCTGACTGACTGTTTTAATCCTTAGACTAGTTTCACTTTTAAATAGACCTTGCTTCATGTTAGTTTTAGTTCTTCTAAATAAACATTCCTTATTCAATGTGCTTGATAAAGACTGCTACAATACAAATCACGGATGATAAATGCTGATAATTCCTTTTTACATTTCCCCAACCTTTACTTGTAATTTTTTGAAACGCTAGCAGCATTAAAACCAAAAATAATAACAAAATACATGAGAAATTATCTCGAAGATAAACTACTAGAGGAGTGAAATGCGAGAATGGTATTTAGTTACACTAAATACCAAACATCTGGATGTATATCACAATGTATGAGCAATCATACATATAAAAACCACAAGAGAAAGAAGGACACATACCAGGATGTGTATGTGTACAAGTTGAACACTCCCATTTTAGAGTTTAAATAAACTTCTTAATCAAGAGACTGATTATGATGTCTGGTTATCATCTTTCATGCGATTTTATAAAGTATCAAATATCTGATCACTCACTTTCAATTTAAATAGTATAAAAACTGGAAACTTGGAAAAGTGAAAGTGGTACCCTGTATTCAACTTCATAATTGGGATGGAAAACATTTTTAATACACACACACACACATACAAACACATACACACACATACATATATATATATATATGCAGAAAGATGTTCAGTTAAAACTATACGGATGTCAAAACAATGGGCAAGACAATCTAAACTTTGACCTACAACCTGTAAAACAAACCTGTATCTGAAACCTGTATCTGATACAGGTTTAATTTATTCTCAGAAATCACTTTCTACTACTCATAAAATGTAAACACAGTAGGGTATAAAATTTATAATTTGCATTTCATAGTTAGGTCAAAGATTTGATTTGGTCTAGCCCTCTGTCTGACATTAGCTTGTTATTGACAGATAAGTGGAATTACATAAAGGGTGTGCATTTCCTGCCGTGTTGATCTGTGGCTTCAGAAGAAAATGCAAAACTCTACTCATGAACCTGCAGCATAACATGATGGCAATAATATTGGCTTTCAAGATGAGCGCAGATGTTTGTCTTGTTTTTCAAACAAGTTCTATTTGAAAGCACAAATAGCAGTGCATCTGAACTGATAATAACTGAGCATCCGTAACAGGAAGCCAAGTAAAATGTTACTGTGGAATGTTACACTGAAAGTAGATGGCAAGCATACTTACTGGACATGCTGAGGTCTTTGGTTTCCTGAGTTTCATGCCCACACTTGGGACAGGGTGGCGCCTTGCCCTTTTCTTGTTTAAACACTTTGCTGCGAGCGTGATCATCACAATAACAAGCCTGTAAAGAGAATGAAGGTCTTGTATCAGTAGAATACAAAAAATGGAAAGATCTCAAAAATGATGTCACTGATTCCAAAAGAACCCTGTGTTCAGTAACATTTTTTAGCAGATAACACAAATCCTGTACTCTGTGAGATTGTGATTTTACAGACCTTGCAGCGAAGACAAGAATGTTGACCTAATCGGTTGCAGGAAACACCTGTGGGGGGGGAAAAATATAATGAAATTTCAAAAAAATGCTAACTTTAACATAGGACTAATGTTTGCACAGGTCTGAAAGTAGAATACTTGACAGTTTTGTTGTTAAAAAAATGATATGAACGAAGTCTTTTTTTTTAATTGCCTGCTTCCTTTAATTTTGTTTGGTATATGGACAGATGATTAACATTAGGAGCTATTAATCTGGCAAACCTGAGAGATCTTAAGCTACTGACAAATGTTTGAAGAAGTGTTGCTAAAGCTTATTGTCAGTTTTCCAAATTCACCCTTATTGTCAAATAGGCTACATACTGGATAAAATGAATGCTTCACAGTATTGACCCTAGGTGTTGCTGTTGCTGTTGCATAGCATATTGACTCCTTAATCTTGTGTTTGAATTTTGACTAATTATAAATTGTTTCAGTCACTAGTTCAGGGTTTTCACTGGTATCACATGTAGTTGTCCGGCAGATGAAAATATCAACGGCCAAAATGTCCAGTGGGAAATATGCCAAATAAATAAATACATTGATTAATAGCATATTAAATAGCCTAATATTGTGTGACCTATAAGATATGTTGCCAAGACAACAGCAAGCCTCTGCTCACTGTCACAATACGACATCACTGAGAGTTTAGTCATGTGACTAAATCTATCCCAACTGGGCAAAGCTGGGAAAGCCACCTCATAGAGGAAAGGCTGATGAGAATTGCAAGTTGTGCCAAGGGGTTGGATGGCTTCAACTTTGCACAAGCAGCGGAGCACTTCTATTCAATGAAGTCGTGCCGCAATTAAACGGGAATTTGGAACGACCAGCCTATTTATTTTTTAGACCTAATAGCTTATTTTCAAGTTATTTAATTTGACAGGCTTGGAATGCAAAGAGACATTTAATATAGCCTAAGGTCTTTATTTAATTTACAATAGCAAGGCTATTTATTTTATTTTATTGTTGTAGCCTATATGCTCAGTTCGCCAAGTTTGTGAAGAGTTCATTCTGCTGACTACTTTAAATAAAATACATTTGTTGGATCATAGCATTTGTGTTTTATTGCTGTTTAAATGTAGGCTATTAAAAACATATGTCCACTAGTTGTTCCATATGGCCGGAATTCTGGAATATTAACAGCCATAAAAAAAAAGCATAGTGTAAACTCTGCACTAGTTGATATGTTTAAATAAGTTACTCAAAGACAGTGCCAGTTGTTAGAGTAAAGCTGAATTGAGTAAAGTCTGCGTTTCATTTTAGACCGCACTGATATTATCACAGGTCATCTCAAGATATTACAAAGAATTTTAGTAAATGGATACCTTTCAATTTCCACTGATGCCCATTTCATTATGGAAAGATCAACTTAAAAAACACACTATATAATGTATCCTATTTCTGTTGCAGAGAATATTCAGAATACTTATTGCAGATTTCATTTCCGCAGATCCACTTAAATGAATCGGACAAGACTGATATGTATCTCAGTCTGTAGTCATGAGGTATGTGCTAGGGAGAGAGTTACTGATGTCAAGGTATGCAAATGCTAAATAGTTCCAATTTCTTTCATGGTCACCATATGCATTTATTTTGTTTCTCCAGAAGACATGCTAGATTTAAAACTAGTGCATCACATTCACTTATCCTTCCATGATTCATGATTTGCCCAATTTAGAGTAATTTTGAGGTTTAGGGGCATTGTATTTGACTTGGGAAAAATTACACAGAGCTGACTGCCATTAAATGTACTGCGAGTTCAGTTTCAGAATATTAACTAACAACTATTTTTAAATACAGGTATTTTGTAGTCATGAAGTTGATTTACTAGTTGTACAGCAGCACTCTTGGGGATAGTTACTACTGAAATGTTATCACATGCACATAAATTGCAATTTATTGTAATTGAAATTATGCCACATAATTTACATAAATTACTTATTATAGTTCATTTACACCTTTTTCCCCCCACTGCTTATAATTCCAAGTTTGCATAATTTGTTAAATGTAATTCATTGTTCAATGACAAATGCAGCAGCATTACAAGATTTGGATTTTATTTGGGTTAACTTGAAATATCAATGCCTTTAGGAAATCTCAAAGGATGAATGATTCCTTGATCAGAGCAACAATACCACCCAAAATTGAAGAATGTAAACTATTTACTAAGAGCCCTATTTATAAGCACACTTAATTTGCAAGAGTTCATTTGCTAAGGAAAACTAACTTCATGTAGTGTTCAAAAGGTATTTGTACATAAAGTGTTTGAATTTGTGGTGATAAATGATTGGTTATTTAAAATAAATGACAGAAAATACATTGTGTGCAGCTGTTTGTTACTCTCTGAAATACAGGTATTCCTCAAATAACACTGTCAATGCTTTCTCACCATAACACAGTTTATACTTTACTACTTATTGTCCCAATAACGTGCTCCATTTTCGCAATAACGCGGTTTGTACTTTGTTCAATTCGTTTTTGCCTATGCCAAATTATATCTCCCAGAAGCATCTCCAGGACATATTCTGAGCTCCTTAATTTTGCCTTAATGTGAATAGTTTTCATGGCTCCTAAGTGTGCAAACACTGATTCTGAAGACAGGAAAAGCATGAAATCGATTCCTTTGAGTGTTAAATTACATGTGATTTGATCGTGGCGAGATAAATGTAGCGATCCAAAGAGTGTTGTTTGTAACATCTAAGACCACCCATTCAGAATCTATTAAATCTGTGATTACAGTTTTCCAGCAACTTCACTGCAGGTTTTAACAAACAGAGTGTTTATTGTGGTGTCTTTGCTGGGCACTTCTTTTGTCAGTTCTGGGTATGCGTTTGGTGGACTTTATGCCTTTTGGATGCATGGAGTTCCTTATTTTAAAGGGTTAAAATAGAAATACCTGCTTGCTCTGCACTTTACACACAGCTTCAATAAGGTATTGGAGGTATTGTAACTAAACTATGTGGTGTAGTTTGATTAACCTTAGTTTGTCTGGTTCTCATTTTGAGATATAGATGTTCAGAGAGTCTCTGGAGTGCAAACAGTATAAGCATAATGATCTGTATCCCGGCACAGAGTACAGATGATTATCTTGTCTTGGTCAGCATGGCAATAACTGATACTATTTCACTACCATTTATTATATGTTTTCTAAGAAATGGATGGAGATCTGCCTTTTGATTCTCCCCAGGGCAATCTTAGCACAGACAAAGGCCTCTGTTAAGTGGTAAATTAAAATATTTTGGAGATCCTTAGAGTGGGGTCCAAAGATAAATTGCAAGTGGTGCAAAATGTGCCATATCCATCAGTGTATGCCAGGTGGATGCAGTTGCATGTATCCACTCAATGAAATGCTTTTTGATGTAGTCGAAATAAATAAATCAATAATTCTTCCTATGCCAAATAGGAAAATATCTGGCAGGTTTAGAAAAAACTAATTTCTGGCACATTGTTAGAGACAAATATTGGAAGCCCCAAGAACAAGCAGGAACTAAAGACAGCTGCCGTACAGGCCTGGCAGTGCATCACCAGGGAAAAAAAACAGCATCTGGTGATGTCTATGGGTTCCAGACTTTGACTGCAAAGGATTTGCAACCAAGTATTGTTAGTTTGTCCAAATACTTTTGAGCCCCTAATATTGGGGGGACCACATATAAAAATTTGGATGTAACTACCCTCACATTAAAGATGAAAGTCTACACTTAAAGCACATATTGATGGTTTCCTTTCAAATCCATTGTGGTGGCGTAAAGAGCCAAAATGATGACAATTGTGTCACTGTCCAAATATTTATGGACCTAACTGTAGATTTTTTTTTTTTTTAGGCTAGACCTAAATGGAATTTTTATATGGGGCACTGTTATACCTAAAAATAAAAAGGATGGATAATTTGAGTAATGTGATAATTCTAGTAATTCTACCTCCAGTAAGGTGATTACATACTAAATTAAGCAACCTACACTTAAATGTTTCTGCCTCCAGAACCTGGCAGCTGGCCTGATGTTCAAACTGGTCGTCTTCGCACAAGAAGTTATGACAGAAGGAGCAGCGGAATATCCTTCCTCCTGTTGGGTATGAGAAGAGCACACAGATTCAGCAAATTTACAATTGAACTAAATGCTGTAGACACAGTTCTGCATTGGCTTTGTGTTTGGGGTCATACACAGTATCACATGCATTTTCTTCCTGGACTTAAAAAATATATAAATGAAACAATTCAGCAGTAAAAATCAGGCCTTAAAATCCCTTTGCGATATACTTGTCCTGCCCCTTTTCAAAGTAAAATATTTAAATACTGTGCAATAGGTGCAAAATCCAACCTAGACCATTTATATTTTCACTGGACGTTCATTTTCTTAATATCCAGTTAGTTAAAAAGCTTTGCAAGAGTGATACTGTAGTGTTGCAGCTAAACAGGACTGAATTTCACTGTTTTGATATTTGTTCCTGTTAAACCACTCACTGTCACATGTTTGCATAGTCATTTACCTGCAGTTAACTGCTGTGGATTAATTTCACTATATTTGTGTAACCATAATAAAACATAAAACAAAGGTCAACTTCATGTAAATTATTTTCATACACAGTGTTTGTTGATCTTTTTGCCCAGCTAAACAATGTGAAATGTAATATAATAATATATATATTATTTTCAATTACCGTGCTCCCAGACCCCTCTTTCACACTCAATGCAGTCCGCATCAGCGAGAGGGCAGATGCAGGCGTGGGTGCCCAGACACTTTTTTCCATGGCAAACCCATGCTTCACAGAAGTCACAGATCGCCCCCTAGTGGACAATATATATATATATTGTTTTTTGTTCCAACTCAACCCTTAATTACCTTGTCATACTAAACTATTTTTCTCCAGTCTTTGGCTTTAAAATGTAAATAAAATATCATTTATATAAACAGTTTATATGATCAGTACATCATATTAAAAAATGTGTTGCCATTTAACTCTTAATTGGTCACTAATTAATGTATACAACAGTGTATCAAAAACTACCATAATAAGCACTGTTAATGCTTCCTGGGTCTAATCCCGTCAACTCAGCACTGAAATACTACTACAGCAGGAGATCAGAATTGTGCCCTACACGGCTTAAGCACTTTATATAATAAAACAAGTAATCTATATAATCTAAACAAGCTCATACAAAACAATTATGGGTTTAATAAGGCTAAGTACTTAATAGTTCTGGAGGAATTAATACGGGAAGACAGTAGCTCATGAGGATGAGGTTTAAGAAACTCTTCCTTTGGTCGCAAAACCACAAGTCTATAATTACCAAAATTCCATAAAAAGGGAGAATGTGGAGAATGAAACAACAGAATTGTGTTCCTATCTTGCATTTCCCTTCAAAGTAGCAAAGATGATCGATTATTTTTTGTTTGGCCCAATTCTGATTAAACTCATCTCATAGAAAACTCCATTTGTTTTCCTTACTCAAGAAAGCATAATAATTCCTTTACTCTGTAATATCTCTTGACTTAATAATGTATGCTAGATCTCAACATGATTTAAGCAAACATCGAATCTTACCACCATCGCCAGGCCAGTGCTGTGTAACCCTGGGTGTCTGATAACGCAATCCGATGACTTCATCATACATTTAGTTTTACCTTTTTAAAAGACAAAGCCCAACAGATCACAAAGAATGTAATGTGTACTTAAAAACAAAACTGCATTAGAGTCCACTGTCCAGTTTGTTTCTCTGATTGGAAAAACTTCCAAATATAAATTGTTACAATAATACTTAATCCATAATAATTAAATAAGCAACATTACCTAATTAGTATTACGATTTTGCATAAACATTACCTATTAAGTATTTAGATTGTGTGAGGTTTGATGTTATGATGGGTTTGACTTTTCATGATTAAGAAACTAGGAATCAATCCCTGCATGACTGCAAATTGAAATCTACAATAGGATTTTACAACTTAAAAACTAGTCTTGATACAAAAAAAAACTTTCCAGGCTATAACAGGGTTTCTGAAGGGGTGAATTAATGTGTTAATGTACATTACTATATTTTAGCAAACTACTGTTCAAAACCAGGAATATATCAACAGTTCGACCTACCCATAGCACATTAATTGTACATTTTATTCATAATACTGCATATTGTAGTCATCCTTCAACGTAATTCAAACCCACTACCAGGTGTGGCGATTTAAATTTAGTTTTAGCCCGGGGATACATTTATTTAACATTTAAAAAAAGAGAAGGGAAAAAGTGTTGCAGTAATCTGCCAGCAATGCATATTTGTTACATTTTCTTTAAAAAGTTACTTTAGCTAGTTGACTTGATTCTATACACAATTATATTGGAAAACCAGAAAACCACTGCAAATTACAACAAAACATATATAATAACTTACCACATTGGGCACACATTGGCAACTTTTGTATGGAACTACAAAAGTAGCAAAAGGATCTGTTTTTCTGCCGTCTTGGTTTCATTAAAGAAAAAGGAAAACAATACTGAATTAAAATGGATTTTATAATGAATACTTTACATTCCCTTTCCTAGAAACCAAAACATGTGGGGCAAACAATGAAAATTAGGAACAGCTGCAAATGTTAAGAAAGCATGATCTATTGTGATAATGGAAATGCTCAATTACATTGAAGGAAAGCACAAACATTTTGAAACTCATTAGTCTGAAATAAACCTTAGTAGTGCATGTAAATTAGGTATGCTAAAAAAAAAAATCCAGGTTAGTTTGTGATTTGATAGATTGGGTTCTTTAAATTCACAAATATTATAAGTTTTCTATCCCTTTAAATAGCTTTTATTTTATTATTTGTTAAAGTTTAAAGTAACATAATTCTTTAAATGACTATGAAGAAGCTTACCTCTGGCACTTGTCACATTCCTGCAAAAGAAGGTTTAAAGGTAAGTTATTTCATGTTTTCACGTACACTGTGACAAAGTAGCTGTTACAAGCGAGGGAAAAAAGTATTTGATCCCCTGCTGATTTTGTACGTTTGCCCACTGACAAAGAAATGATCAGTCTATAATTTTAATGGTAGGTGTATTTTAACAGTGAGAGACAGAATAACAACAAAAAAATCCAGACAAACGCATTTCAAAAAAGTTATAAATTGATTTGCATGTTAATGAGGGAAATAAGTATTTGACCCCCTATCAATCAGCAAGATTTCTGGCTCCCAGGTGTCTTTTATACAGGTAACGAGCTGAGATTAGGAGCACTCTCTTAAAGGGAGTGCTCCTAATCTCAGCTCGTTACCTGTATAAAAGACACCTGTCCACAGAAGCAATCAATCAATCAGATTCCAAACTCTCCAGCATGGCCATGACCAAAGAGCTGTCCAAGGATGTCAGGGACAAGATTGTAGACCTACACAAGGCTGGAATGGGCTACAAGACCATCGCCAAGCAGCTTGGTGAGAAGGTGACAACAGTTGGTGCGATTATTCGCAAATGGAAGAAACCCAAAATAACTGTCAGTCTCCCTCGGTCTGGGGCTCCATGCAAGATCTCACCTCGTGGAGTTTCAATGATCATGAGAACGGTGAGGAATCAGCCAAGAACTACACGGGAGGATCTTGTTAATGATCTCAAGGCAGCTGGGACCATAGTCACCAAGAAAACAATTGGTAACACACTACGCCGTGAAGGACTGAAATCCTGCAGCGACCGCAAGGTCCCCCTGCTCAAGAAAGCACATGTACAGGCCCGTCTGAAGTTTGCCAATGAACATCTGAATGATTCAGAGGAGAACTGGGTGAAAGTGTTGTGGTCAGATGAGACCAAAATCAAGCTCTTTGGCATCAACTCAACTCGCCGTGTTTGGAGGAGGAGGAATGACCCCAAGAACACCATCCCCACTGTCAAACATGGAGGTGGAAACATTATGCTTTGGGGGTGTTTTTCTGCTAAGGGGACAGGACAACTGCACCGCATCAAAGGGACGATGGATGGGGCCATGTACCGTCAAATCTTGGGTGAGAACAAAGAGGAGTGGGACAAAATCCCTCCTGAGATGTGTGCAAACCTGGTGGCCAACTACAAGAAACGTCTGACCTGTGTGATTGCCAACAAGGGTTTTGCCACCAAGTACTAAGTCGAAGGGGTCAAATACTTATTTCTCTCATTAACATGCAAATCAATTTATAACTTTTTTGAAATACATTTTTCTGGATTGTTTTGTTGTTATTCTGTCTCTCACTGTTAAAATACACCTACCATTAAAATTATAGACTGATCATTTCTTTGTCAGTGGGCAAATGTACAAAATCAGCAGGGGATCAAATACTTTTTTCCCCTCACTGTATGCTTAATAAATACATACACCATTTTTGCAAAGACATGTAAAGTAAATGTAAAATTAAAAGGTGTACTTACCTGTATACAGCTATGAAGGAGCATGGAAAATGCATTAAGCATCTTACAGAATAACACTCTTCAGGGTGTTTTATTTAAAGTGGATGCAGAGGGATGACTTGGGGAATCTATTGTTAGCTTGTAATAAAAGGCTCTGTAAAGCATATTTTTTGTTCATAATGGAACACATTTTATTAATAATGATGTACAAAAGCACAATTTAAAAAAGACATATTTACTTTTCTTCACAAAATCTTGTTCATTGCTACAAATGCGCCCGAGTCTCTATCTGGGAATAGGGGATACAGTCTTGTCAATAGGTAAAAGCTCAGAATGTCTCAGAAGGATGTTTGTTGGTATTTTCTTAAAGGCCCATTCATAAGAAAAACTGTGTAAGTGCAATGGAAGCATTAGAGTTGGAGATTACTGGGAAATATATGTTAAATTTATCTTAAAAAATTATCAATTAAACACGAAATCCACATTCTAACATTGATTAGAGAACAAAGTGGAATTCACCTTTATTTGAAGATGGCCATTCGTCTGCTTAACACAGCATTTGACGTGTTACTATTAATACTTTGACCAATAGATTGCGCTATTAGAAGAATATACACCTTAATCTTAATAGATCCTGGCACAGACATTAAAAAAATTACATCAGAAAGGTCTGTGCCCATTGTATACACAACATCATCATGGGTACTGTGTGGTTTTGAATGTGGATTAAAAGTATGAAATCATTAGAGTGTACCAGAACAAGACTGAATAGATCCCTCCCCTTTACTATTGACAATTCAGTTTATCAGTCCTGATTGATTAACTAGAGTTAAAGCTGACTAAGATATTGAGCCTAGCTGATAAAAGTATTATCTGCTAATTCATTCTAGCACAGTTTTACACCCAAATAAAACTGCTGCCTGCTAGGCTGAAGCAATCTGGTGGCTGTTCATTTTCATGCACACACTGACAAATCATTCAGATGTGTTGTGCAAATAATTACAGGAACTTTCTCACCAATGATTACTGCATACAGTTTTTGGCCTGTTTTAGTATGATGAAATGGAGTGATGAATTCAAAGATAGTAAGAGTCGACAGACTGAAACACCATTTAAAATCAAAAGAAGGATCAATACCATAGATGAATTGCAGGGGTGTTTTGCCAAGTCAACTTGGTCCCTGTTGGCACGATTTTGCTTCTCTCGCTCCTTACGGCTTTCCGCCTTCTTGCGAGCGCCGGTCTTCTTCTTGGGCATGTTTCCGTTAGTCTGGATAACTTTTTTAAAAACGGTGCAATAAGTCCTGTTTAGACAAAGATAATGGCATCAGTAATTCAAAATACACTGGACAAAAACCTACACACAAAGAAAATAAATAAACATTATATACATAAAAAGGGACCTGCAAACAAGTGCTTGCCAAAGGATTTAATAAAATAAGCTAAAATATATATCACAATATATTATGTATAAGTATGTATATATGCATTATTATTTAGAATGGATAACATGACTGGGATACTTGAGATGCAAATGCTAATATAAACCTCTTAATCAATGCTTTGTTGTAACAAAAAGTCTGCGGTTTAATAGCAATTCATGTACATGGCAGAGCACTTAGTCCAGCCATTATAAGGACAGACTGAACCACATTATTCTGTTACACACTACTGAATACCTTTCCCTACATCTACAGGACTGTATTTCAAGAGGGAGACAAATAAATCTGGAATAACCTGGAATAATCTTCCTTATTATAAAATAAAATCAGAACTCCACATTTATAAAGGAACAATCCACAGAAGACCTATCAATCCTAAGTCTGAAATTACAATTTTATATATCCCCTCCTGCTTTTGGAAGAATTATTACAAACGTATTCTTGGATTTTGTAAATTGTGGCTTAATACACATTTAGGCACATTATCCAAATATGTGTTTCTGTTAACACAAATTGCCATTAACCTGGTTTAAGTACAGGTGGTGAATAAAAACACTTTCAATGAATAATTTGTTACACAAATGCAATCTCTTTCCCAAATAAATCACAACAGGTATTTTCAAAATCAGTAGTGGAACTGAATTTAACAGCAATGAACAAGAAATGTATTTTAAAGTCCAACAATGTATGATGAAAGTGTATCCATGTTTACAAAATGTGTAAACTGAATACCTATTTTAAACATGGGTTTGTATTATTTTATTAAAGTAAGATGCATTTCTTTTTCAAGCGTCCAAGCATCCCTGTTCCTAAAAAATGACTGACGTCTAATTACAAATTACTTAATCAATGTTTTTATAATAAGGTGTAACTTTTTTGACTGGGAAAACAACAGTTCTGTGTGCAATAATTAAACGAGAGGAAACAATGACAAGTTACTCACTATGTCAGCGTTATGTTAACCGATCACAACGTGGCTCTCGTTTTAATACATTTAACTTAAATTGCTTGATTTAATAAACTAACATTTGGTTATAATACATACAAAATGCCTGCGTAACAAAATAAATGCATCCCCGACTTTAGTTCTAGGCTTTTTCAGTTTTTAAGCACCGATCGTCAGAGAACTGCAGTCGATTATCTTTACATAGTACAATTGAACCAAAATTAGGTTGATTTTTAACGCAGTGAAGTCTCCAAAAACACATTTAGAGTGGAATATTTTTTTCCATTTCATTAGTTCAATAATAAACACAAAATTACAGTTCGCTTGTAGCTTATATAAGTACAGCACCAACCTGCCTCAGCCTCTTCTCTCCTTCCGAAATGACGCAAGCAGGAGATGACGTAATCAGTGTCCTGCAAACTGATCCCTCCGGGTCGCCCCTCTGCGACCATAAAACCAGTTCCACCTGCACTGTGCACTGTTTAAGGGTATACTACTACTACTACTACTACTACTACTACTAATAATAATAATAATAATAATAATAATAAAGGCGGATGGGTGCCGATACAGACCAATGTCAAAACCAACATACCTATCCGCTTTATCTAATATATATATATATATATATATATATATATATATATATATATATATAACATCAACAGGAGCCTATATCGATCCGCTGCTGGATGACATACTCCCCAAGATGTTTCTGCTTGCTTCAATCTATAGCTTATGTTTTCTATGTCGTGCCTACACAGTTAATTATTCAATCTTCCCTTCTTTTATGTGGAATTCTATGTATGTTCTTCATCTCTTGGGAATGTAAATAGATACAATCCCATTAATACATTACTTTTATAAGTGCAACAATAATTATTGTAATGGTCATCTTTTTCTTCCAGGCAATACCTAGTTTCAACAGCAGCAACATCATCATCTTCAATACTACTACTACTAATACAAGTACCACTAATACTGGTAATAATACTAATCCAATGACAATGGAACTTTCATGTTGAAAGTTCCAATAGTTCCAAAGTAGAACTACTGCCTGTACTGCACAATAAGGTGATTCGTATTCGTCCGCTTTTTAAGATCCTGCCATATTGCCATGCTCGTTTCCTACACATAGATGGCGATGCTTCATTACTTCGCCTCTGCCCCAGTGTTTGTGTAGCTCTCGTTAGCGTACACAGCAGAGAGCAGAGCAGAGCAGAGCAGCACATTGACAGCAGCATCGACATCCTGGAAGCAGCAGTCCTCACACAACATCTCTTTTAAGCGAGCAGACTTACAGTAGAGGAGACCAGCTGGCACGAAACCGAGCTTAACCCTAACCGGGGAGGGCTTTGCTGCAGCAACAAGCAGCGGTTGTCCCTAAATCGCTGGCAGAAGAAGGGAGAAAAGAGCAGACAGAAGCAGCCCGGCCAAGGGAGAGTGGAGGCGGGAGGCAGCGGAGCTCGGCACAGGGGAGCAGTGGGGGAAACCTCCGCCTGAATATGGCAATGTCCCTCATCCAGGCATGCCGCAGTCTGGCTCTCTCAACATGGCTGCTCTCCTTTTGTTTCGTGCATCTGCTGTGCCTTGACTTCACGGTGGCGGAGAAAGAGGAATGGTACACGGCGTTTGTGAACATCACCTATGTGGACCCCGCCACTTCGGAGCTGAAGACGGAGAAGACGGAGTGCGGCCGCTACGGCGAGCACTCTTTGAAGCAGGATGCCAAGGGGGTGGTGGTGGTGCCCGCGTCCCCGCACGACAGGCAGGCTTGCGACCCCAGCACGAAATTTGCGGTCTCCCCTCATGCCCACACCTGGGTAGCGCTGATCACCAACGGGAACTGCACCTACAAGGACAAGATCAACCACGCTGCCAGCCAAAACGCGTCCGCCGTGGTCATATTTAACGTGGGCTCCGGCAATGCCAACGAGACCATCAGCATGCCTCATCAGGGTAAGTTTGGGTTTAGTTCATACCTGGTCCATTGCAGTTACTGTGCAAGAGCAGTTATTGAACACTGATCAGTTACTTTGTTGGGAATTCAACAAGCCCTCACCAGTTGGAGTATTTTAAAGTATGCATAGATAAAGTAAATCCCATCAATGAAACGGACATGGAAATGCAAGAGGCGAGAACAAGGGATCAAGTTGCAAGTTTCTCACATATGTCTGAACAAGGTGCCAGGGGCGTCCCTAATTGTTGAATGCTTCAAAACACATCTAGCTGTGTTAAACAAGGCACCCCAGAGTCTTACAAACTTCTACATTGCACATTTGATTAGCTGTTTCTGTTTGCACAGGTAATTGAAATGTATCTATCCAACTAAAACAGTTTGCCGCATTGCATGATGCGTTTAATTTTTTCAGTACGACAGACACATATATGCGTGCATACTTACAGGCATCATTAGTTGCATTAATGTACACATTTAATTATACATAATGTATTCGTTTGGGGGCGTCACACTTGACAGTGACAAGATTACTGTAATTATGAAACTAATACTTTCTCTTCTTCAAAGTCCTATTGTAAGAATCCTATGCTCACAGGCTTTCTGCGATAATTGTGTAATTACACTTTGTTAATTATCCATGATTCACATGCATTATTCAGTTGGCTGCTGCTCCAATAAAAAACACAGCCTGTCACCTTTTTCTGTAGCCTATAGTGTGAATACTTTAAAGAAAAAAGCTATTTGTTTGACTTTAAGTGTAGTATTCATAAAACTTGTGAGCACCGCCTTTTATTCCATAATTGAAGCTTGGATTCTCTCTCAATGCATTTGCATAATAGAAAGTTACCTCGAAAATTGCATGGAATCAGTTGTCTTTGCAAATATTTGTAAATCAGATATTGTTAGCCTGTAATTTACTGTGTGTATGTATTACAGTGGAAAGTTCACACCACTGTAGGTCTTGGAATCAAATGAGTCTGGTCTTAAATCATTTTTACTTTGTGCAATTTGTCAAGATTCATACAGAACAGCAGAAAATATAACAATAACACTTGTGTGTTTTCACACATGCATTGTAAGAAGCAGGGGAGTGTAGTACGGGAACAATGAGGCTTAGTTTGTTTTCACGGCTCAGATATAAGATCTGACCTTGTTTTCATGGAGACGTCACAGGTGTGGACTGAGTTTTGTTTTGTGCTTGATGAGTATTAGGTCAGTCTCTTGATGTTCCTAACGGCTGCCCACACAATACAAAAAACACTGTGTTGAGCTGGGCACTGGGAGGAGGCCAGTTGAAATGTTGGCCAGCTGGTTTGGGTTCAGTCAGTTATTTCTAATGCATCTCCATAACTTCAGCTCTATTCAGCAGATGAGACCTTTTAATTTCACCTCAATTCAATCACGCTCACCTGTTCATGACCTTCTCCAACCTTTGAAAAGTGACAGTTTCGATGTGGTTGAAAGGATTTGAAACTGAATTGAGTTAACTGGGTGGAAATGGATCAATAGAGGTGAATACAGTCTTAAAATATTAATGACGAGCATTTGCAAAGTCTGGTCTGAACTGCCTTAGTTAGATTGTATTACTTCTTGTGACAATTTGTGTTTAACTTAGGCTTTCAGTAGTAGAGGTTTGTGCTGAGACACTCACCCATTTTGTACAAAGAAGTTGATCTGCCTTTTGTGATATGTATACAGAACAAATGTCATGCAGAAGCTCTCTGTGGGTTCTTGAACAACTGTTCCAGCTGATGCCTATCTGACACAAAGTTACAATGATTTGAACTGTCCTGTGTGCAAAGAAACACATTCAAACAATCTGATGGTGAGTTCAGTTTCACAGCTGGGGATGAAACCTGAATACAAACTGTAAGGCATCTTTAACAATCTAGGCTCTCCAATGTCACATAATGATCTTTATAGCCTCGGCTCGTCTTGACTTGTGGGTACACAGGGTGTTCCATTATTGTCCTGTGTGCTTGTATTATTTTCTCTTTGGCGAATCAGAGATTGAACCCAACAGATTTTTACTAGTAGGTTGAAAGAAGACCTGGATGTTCACATTGAATGCCTCATCCTATTACCTTTTGTGGCCAATTCCATGTACTACAGGCATTATAGACTCAAAAGTTCTGTAAAGAAATACTGCAACTGGGGACAAAACAAACCTAAAAGCCTTTTTTCTGTGTTTGTCAGTTGTTCACATTTTATTGGTAGTTCCACACTGCAGTTTGTAGAAATGTAATGTTTTTAGTTTTTTAGAAATGGCAAATTACTTAGTTCAGGTGACTTGTACCATCTTCAATATAAACAGTGTTTTGCGACAGTGAATTGGGATTGTCAAGAAATATTGTTTTGGTTTCCAAAATGTTTTAGATTATATAATTCTGCTTTGAGTTCATTTGTATTACTCTTTTAAGGCATGGTGGGTGTAAGCCGCATATGTTAGTGATCAAGGTCAACAGTTAAGGTTATAGCCTGACTCACAGATTTATGAAGCTCATAATGTAATCCATTTTGTAGAAGAAATGTTGTCAATTAGTTTCCTGTCTTTAAGGCAGAAGACTGTTAACATGACCGTCAACTGAATACAATGGTTTAGTGCAAGTGCAAATGACTTCACAGGAATAATGGAAAAACATTAAACTTACTGGTAACAGCGAACATTTACAGAGGGTTGTTTATATTTTGTTCCAAACAGCTATAGTCTTAGTAAAAGTTAAATCTTTTGCGGAAAAAAAAAAAGTCGTCATTTTTTTATTCTTCCTTTATTTGTAAGTTTTATTTCAACATAACAAAAATGGATAAACAATATTCCACAATCTAGGAAATTCTATGTAAGGCTTTCCTCCTTTTTGCAGAAAACACAAATACTCAAAGGTTTATTCGTATTAGACATCGTATTGGACATTCCTCTGTCATTTAACCAATCAGAAAAGTTTATCCCATGTTGACAGGACTGTTCTTGTTCAATGTTTTGGGTCCAAACAGCAGCAGCAATCCATCAGGTTTTGTTGCATGTGAAAAAATGTTGGTGTATTTTTAACTAATGAACATATACTAAGGTTGAGAGACATAATACTTAACATTTTATCGGTTCATGTAAACCTTTCAATATCATATCTGACATCTTTGCTTTCTTGTCAGGTTCCCCAAATGATTTAACCTGATTGTTTTCCTTTGACTCTTTAACCAGCATATTGTTCATCAGGATTCTGCAAGTTCATCTACTGCACAATTTAAGCAGAAGTGCAGGTTCAGTGTACAGGCCATTCCTCAGGAAATTACAGTACGTGTTGTTCCCTGTCATTTCTGTATTAAAATATAACTGGCAGTTGGAACGCAATCATTCAGTTTTAGTATTGCGATAATTAAACTTAGGCTATGTGAAGTTGTAAATCCAAATACGGTGTGCTTAGAATTTATACCAGTTCATCTTCCAGTTTGAGATTAATTTCTGCATGTGTCCAAACGGACACACCAATGCGATGGCAAATTACTTCAGCACAGTTGATAATGAATGTGTTCTGGGACAAAGGCAGATCTTGTGAGAAAAGCAAGTTGTAATGGATAGAAAGGGACCCACATCTGCCATCTCTGGTAAAATCAAGTTCAGGTTAATTGAACAAAATTGCTCATGGGATTACCTTTGCCGATATTATTTTTTTAACTGTATGGTCTTATATTTTAGATATAAACCATACAGATATAACCGGACCATTGAATTGGAGCAGCTCTGGTTCAGCAACTGCTCTGGAATGAAACCTGATTGAGATTTGTACTGGTACAATTGGCTGTGATATCATATCTTCTCATCATTTGGCGACTGGATAACGTTTCTGACAGAAATATTTAATCAGAGATGAAATTGTGAGTTACTTGATATCCCTGAGAAACCCCAAGACTACACCGAATGCAGCACCTCTATCAAGCTGGCTATTTTTATGTCAGCTTTTCTTAAACCCTGTCTCCAGTGTCTATTCTCAGATACTGCACCTTTTCTGTACCTTTCCAGTGCAACTCAGATACAGCATACTATAAGAGCTCAAACCTCATTGATCCAAACTTGGCTGTTGAAGTGTGTCTACAGGGAGGAAAAAAAAAAGTTTCTGCCTTTAATGAACACTTATATCCAGAGATGATTGTCAATTTTTAAATTAGGGTGATCTAAGGTAGTTTCTTACTAAAATACTGTTTGTGTATTTATTGTGTAAATGTGAGTACTGTACTTCGCCTATACAAGGTCGGATGGGTAGCAGAAGACAAAGTGAAATTTAGTAGAAAACACCCAAAACAACACCATGCTTTTATTTTTGGCTTGTGATGTTGCATAGTTTGTCATCCGATTATTGTATGAGGTGCGAATAAAAGCCCCAATGAGTGACACTTGGGAAAGGGATATTCTGATCCCTGGCTCACAGCAGTAAGTGGCCATGAAAAAGGTGAGATGTAAAAAAATAGTTTTAATTTGCATGAATGGAATTTAGGCTGCATTTTGAAGAGCTTTAATCGCGAATCATCCTTGTACGCACAATACGTTTTGTTGCTTTGTTCTAAGCCATGGCCTGGGCTTGCAGAAGTTCCTTTAAGTCAGTCAAAACTAAAAAGTGTACCTACTACCCCGATTACTGCATGCTTTAAACAAAATGTACATTCATCAACCGAAAAAAAACCCAAAAAACAAACATGATATGAGACTCATGTCATGGGTTGCTTGACAGTGAGCTGGATTTATTGTGCTGACTGTTGCACAACCATAAAAATGTGCCATAATTAGGCTGCTTTGTGGTTGTTCAGTGCAAGTGGAAGGCTAATCAAAACACAACTAAGTTTCCTCTGTGAGGTAGGAGTGCAAATATTAACTGTGGTGTAATGTAATACAATGATTTGAAAGGTAATTGTGAATTTTATTTGAAGCTGCATTTAACTTTTTGTCAGCATAAACCAGCCATGCACTAGTTTGTGCAAGATTTAACGTTTATGTAAATTTAAATGTAAATGTATGTATTTTTAAACTACCTATTTATATTAAGGAAGAAAAAGCACTTAAGTCAGGAAAATCAATAACTAATCCACAGAAGTTTATTAAAAAAACAAAACATTTTCAGTAAGAACAAATACAATTCTGTTCATTTATTTATGGAGTATTCAGCAGAATACAATGAGACATGTCTGATTTCCCCCCCCTCCCAACCCATCGCAGCTCCTCTTGTCATCCTTTACATGCCTCTGTGTTGAAAGTCTCTTCGCACAGTGGCAGCAGTCATTGACTTTACAAGGCCTCTGATTGAAGTCTCCATTGAAAAACAACTCACGTGGAGCCTGCCCCTGGAAATTTCACGATTTGCCTATTATCTCTACAGTGTCCTGTGAGGCCATGGTGGCGCAGTGATCTGACCCATGGTGGTCTGTGAGGTGATGGATGTGTCTACCCTTAATTCTGTTATTGTACAAGCACATAATGACCTTTGGCTGCAGAAAAAAACTCTGATTTAATTACTCCTTCATTCTCATATTCCTGCTGTTTTTTGTTTGTTTTTTAAACTCTTTCACGTTATTTATTTATTCAATTCTCCATGAAAACCCCCTTAAGATTTGTAAGGGGGTCCCAGCGAAACAGCAAGCCAGATGTAAAGGACCATCATACATCTTGCACACATAATTCAATTACAAGCATGAAATATCAGGATGGAATTCTTTGAATATAGATCAGAGTTTCTCAGAAGCTGACGGTTTGAATTGCAAAGGCAAAATTAGTCTGCTTTCTGCCAGGGGTTATAATGTTTTTTCCAAGTGTTGCCATGGAAGTAGCAGTATACTTTACAACCCAGCTTTTCTTTAGTGGCACCTTTGGCATTGTATTTTATGTCTGCTTATCTAAGGAACGCAAGAATGTAGATCATCCTAAATTACCTATATTTAATGGGCCCTATTACCTACAAAAATGCTGTGTCTGTTTTATCCATCATCTATCTATTCAGTTGTTTTTAAGCAAACAGATAATCTCACTTAATTTTTGACCCCCTTGATAGGAAACCGCAGGGGTACAGAAACCTTTTCCAAATTACATTTGAAAATCATGGGCCTCGTGTTTCTGTGATGCGTACAGGATTAGACAATGGCAGCTCATATTACCCGCGTGTTCATCTATATCCAGCTTGTCTAATGTTCTCGAAATGTTCGCCTCTAAGGAGCTTTACCTTTTTTAAAACCGCATGCCTAGTCAAGCAGTCGTCAAATTAAGAGAAGGTATGTCAGAGAAGGAATGGATGGCCTTTTTTTCTTTGAAGCAGTGAGTCAGCGTTCTGAGTCAAATTAGGTTTTGTTGACTTGGTGTGCCACATGTGCCTTGAAATATGCACATTTTGGTTGTCAGTGAAAATGAGCTCATAGAAAGTTTTTCACTGATCTCCCTATAGGCTACTTACTGTACTATTTTGACAGTTTGCTGTTGTTACTGGTTCACTGTTTGCAGCTGCTAATGATTTTTTGTATTGTATTAAAGTAAAGTACAGTACCATTGAGGCCCCAGAGCTTTTTGTATAATTAGGTAATGTAAAATATAAATTCGAATTTTTGTTATAAAGTTTGTTCTAGATTTAACACAGCTTGTTTATGCTGACAAAAAGATATGAAGATATTGAAGGTATGTCTTAACTTGTTTTTTGTTTTTTGTTTTAGTTTTTTCACAGAAAGTAAGCTGGAGGTTATTATAAAATTATGATATTGGAATATAGATTTCATGTTATCAAGGGAAAGCATTTGACCCATCATTCGAGCTGTGTACTATTCATCTTTAGAAAAATGGCTGCTGTCACTTAATTTGAGACATGGTTTTAACTATCAGTTGTTTTAACTGGCAGCAGGATACTGCACAATTAGGGCCCCTTTGCTTGCTAATTCATTTATAATTATTCAGTTCAGAATTATTTGAAGAACTGAAAGTTTTCTTATACAGGTAAACCGCAATCTCTAGAAGTGGCAGGTTGACAGAGCTGCTTTGTTTGGGTTATACTGCGGATATGATTCTCATTACTTAACTGATGCCGGTGACTTCATGGCTATTACCAAGGTACAGTAAATCTGCAGGGATGTTCTATGTAAGTTCTGTATATTAGCTTTACTCCTTGAATGGCTGTAGGATGAATTATAAAGGTCAGAAATGTATATCACCTGCTCGAGTTGCTCATCTTCACAAGTATATAGGATGAATCTTGCAGTAAAGGGGTTGCTTGATGAAATGCCTTTACCAAATGGGTCTGGGAGCTTATAGTTGTGGTAGAAGAGTATCAGAGTGCAACCATTATCAAATTAGGTTGCATCAGTCAATAGATCCCTGGCTTGCAAGGCTAAAGTGACCCCTTACCATAGCTGCATGAGTGAGCAGTGTGAGTAGAAGTATAACAGTGCAGCATGTGGGCTTTAATACAAGCCACTGCCATAACAACATGTCTCCAATGGACAGCTGGACTTGTTACAATGCTCTAAGTCGTTATGGGAGATGGCTTGAGTTAAAAAAAAAAAAAAAACTTGCACTTTTATAATAATCTTTAAAGTAATTCAAAAAGACTGAGCATTTATGAAGATATTTACAATTCGTTTTGTTGAACTCATTTCTGTGTTTATTTTATTTTTTAATATTACAAAATAAATCTCAATCAATTTTCAATATGGACTGACTGAATTAAATTTTTGTTGCACTTGTTAATCTGTCTTTGATATATAGAAGCCCATTCCTGCCACAAAATGAAAAAATAAATAAAAATACTCAGAATTCTGAGATATTAAATCAGAATTCTGAGTATTTTTATTTATTTTTTCATTTTGTGGCAGGAATGGGCTTCCATAAAGATCTAATCACAGGAGCTTTTGTGCAGAGTTTTATGTAAAGGTTGTGCAGTGTCTTAATCAGTGTGAAATGACTGGCACACATTCTCACTCAAGCTCTTCCATGTGACTCCAGGAAGAAGACATACTATGTTGGAACCGTTTGCACACACACCATGCTATGTATGTTGGATTTCACATTATTTATCCTGTTTGAAATTTGTCAACAAACATGTTTTGATACTGTGTGTACTCAAATCCATAAAATAATACACTACAGGAGGAAAGATAATAGACAAGCCCAACTGCATCTTCCTGTTTCTACTTGTGACTATGTTCTTTTAAGACTAATAGTAATTCTCCTTCACCAGGTAGAACAGACTCTCAAGTTAAAAATGTACTGCAGATGAGTGTTTTCAAATGTAACCTATGGTTATCAAAAACAAAGTAGAAGTGAAGTGATCGAGTCTAAAGATATCCAGTTGTTTTCGTATATATCATAATGTTGAACAAAATCTGAAAATAAAATTTCCTGCTAAATTGGCTCCTTTGTACCATGTGGCAGTAGAGAATTAGTGGGGAGAACCCTGAGAGAATATACATTACCAATAGCTACATTTTAAACTACACAAAACTACTGGAAAATCTCAGTTACTATTGTTTTAATTGGGGCAAAAACACTGTCATATACTGTTGTATTTTTCCTCCTTTCATTCATAAATTAAAATTAAAAAACAACAATTGCACACTGTATTATGCAAAATCTCATTCTATTCATTTAAATAATATATTGTTTCGGTATAAAACCTTAATCTAAAGTTGTATAATAAAACAATATCACTCTTTATTAATGGAGGCTTACAGGTAGCTTTGCTAAGGGTGGGAATCTATCCAGGGACAAAGTATTAGCAGTTGTGTAGTTTTGTGTTTTAAGTATGCTTAAATAAAATAATGACTATAGCCTTCTCCTTTTTTCATACTTGTTCATTGACTACAGGCGGTTTGGTTTTTCCAGTATGCAGAAGGCCAGTGACCACTTTTCTTGACATATGAAACAAAGCAGCTGTTTAAGGTATACACCACATTCAGATTCCTACTTGATTTAAAACAAATCAAAATGTTCTGTTTGTGACTATTCTGATTATTTTCTTTTAAAATAACGATATCCTCTGGTACCTGCTTACACAACAGTGTTGAATCATGTGCACGTCAATACAAATAATTTTGCTACAAGTGGATCCCTACAATTTCTTCTGCCTTTTCCTGTAAATGTTATGCTCAAAAGTAATCTTTCATTTTTTCAGAATAGTGCTATTGGTAATCCAAATGCCTGTAACTCATGAGTAATCTTAACTGAATACAATTATAAACATTTTGTAATATAAATACTTTTATTTAGTTACTCCCAACACTGTATGTATGTATGTGATCAATTACTGTCGATCAGTAGGGCTCAATTCACTAGAATAGATCAGACACAAAAATAAGTTAACGATATACGAACAACACTTTATTATAAAACAAAAGTACAATGACTAAGCTAAATTACTAAAATAAGATCAAATAGGCAGTTAGATAAATTGTGTGATAAAAGGGATAAACGGTAATGATTATAACAATGACGGTATCCTACTTAAGATTAAGTTAAGATTACTCTTAATTTTTAATATTGTTCCAATACTAAATTAATATGTTAGTATTGGTTAGTTACATAGTTCAAACATCATATGTGAATGGGTGAGTGCCCCCTCTGCCGCGTGGATGTGCTGTGCCGCTGTGGCGGCTTAATTGACTGATTGGCCAGATGAGAATGCAGCACATTGCTGTCTCATGTATGGTTGAGCAATCAGTCAGTTATCCCTCCTGGGCCAGCTCCACAGGAGCTTTTTAAGGAGCCTCTGCCCCGAAATTGGGGAAAAATGTAAAGGACTCGGAGTGCAGAGATTATAGCAGACACTGAGTTTTTGTTGTGTTTTTTGGTTTCAGGCCCATGTGCCTGCCGGTGGTTTTGTTTCGTGTGATTATTTAAATATGTGTTTTATGACTGCTCACAACCAGTTCCTGATGCCATCCATCGGTTGCCGATGGGGAACCTTTCAATTTATGATTAGGCACAACTGTGTTCACTATAGAGATATCTGTCTGCAATATTATTAAATACTATTGTATTTGGTCTCTAATAGCTAATGGCAGAATGGTGAAGATCTCTCTCGATATGCATATGGCTATCTATTATTATTATCATTATTATTTATTTATTTACTTATCTTGGCAGAAGCCCTTATCCAGGGCGACGAAATACAAGGTGCAAAAATACAGTTCAGTACAAGGCATCAAACATTACAAATTCAGATTTACACTACGCTAGAAAGTAATTCTTATATGTATAGCAGATATTCAAATGTCAATGCATTATTCAAAAATACATTAAGTAATGTTCTATTGTATATCAGCAACACTTAGTCATTCTAATAGCAACATTTTTCTAATTCATAAAAAAACAAATATTGAATGTTCAGATAGGAGCTGATAAGGGTGCAGGCGCATGGCGAGGAACAGTGTTCTGGTGATGCCAGGTTCCTGCGGTCTTGTAAATGTAAATCTGAAATGTGATTGTGCAAATAAGGAGGCTCAGTCACTTGGATAATCCACTGGCTTTTCCTCGGGTACAGGCACGGTCTCTGGCATGGATCCAGGGACGCTCTCTGGGCAAGTGAGTGGTCTGCTGGTGTAGCAAGGGCAAACAGTCTTTAGCGCAGAGTGAGTAGATACTGGACTGAATTATTTAAATTCTAAGAAGTTCAAACTAGGCACTATCAGGTGAGAATGCTAGCTGGATGAATGCATTATACACACAATGTACAATGACCTTTGGGAGAAGAGTTCAAAAATAAATAAGTTTTAAAACATGCAATTGTGGTGCCTAGTCTCTAGTCCCCTAATGCACTTATCTTGCATTTCGAATATGAAAAAAATACATGACCTTGAAGGCAAATAGCTGCACATTTTTTACGATTATGTGTTTATTTAAATACATTGTCAAATAATTATTGGAATTAGTACTAGAAAGTAATAATGCCAGTTTTTCATTATAATTGTAGTAGACCTTTTTTCAAAGAATTAGGACAGATGTTGAAATTCAGTAATTGACTGTTCTGCTGTGCTTTGAATTGTTTAGATAAATACAAACAAACTATTATTATTCTACACACATAACATTAAACAAAATAAACAAGTGTGATTTAAGGATATTACAATAGTGTGTAGACTGTTCATTGTCAAGTCAACCACCATGTCTAATCCTGGATATTTGCCTGACGAGAAGGCTTGTGATACACGATGATTCACAACCTTGATAGTCCAGACACTTTTTTTTATTTATTTATTTTAAAGGCAGTGAAAAAGGGAATACTCTGACTGCCTTAGAGAAGTAAGAGGTAAGTGTTTCCCCACTGGAAGTTTTATTTAGTTTTCTTGTACTTTATGCTGTTTTTCAGTAAGTCTGTCCTCGCTATTGGCTACTCCATGTGTGAATGCACTTGTCACCCTCAAAAAGTGTTTCACCGCAGATAACAACACATCGTAGTTGTGATGAGGCACATTTAGAAGTTTATTAAACAAAAATATGTTTATTCTTCCTTCTTTATTGTGCCTTAATATCCACTATGGCATTTGCCAATTTCATGTGAATTAATTGAGATGTGATGTCTGATACTATTGACTACCACTTACATCAGTTAGAGGTGTTCACTAATAGTGTGCTATGAAATCTAGAAAAAAGAATGTAAAATATTAGTTTGGGATTAACTTAGAATATCTGTTCTATTCAGCCAAAATAAAATCAGACATTTGTCTTACCAATTTCAGCCTCACCTTCCATATATATCTTATTTCTGTAGTTAATAGTTTAGACTAAGCAAACTAAAATAGTAGATTATAGTACTTCTCTTTTAGATTTTCATTACTGTTCGTTTGATTTCAGTTATTTACATGTTAATTTATCTTTGTTATTAGCACCCCCACAGGTACTCAAAAGTGTAACTAAAAGTATTCTTGATGTATAATGGAGGCCCTCAGGCAAGATGTCTATAACCTTGGCAAATACTTCTTTTGTAAATTTTTGTTTCTTTCTTGTTTGTTATTTTGTTAGCAGCCTGCTAATTTGTACATACTACCAACTGACAGCAAATGTGAACAGTAATCTAATGTGTTTCCCTGGAGGCATTTATGTGATGGGGTTGCATGAAACTAGAAGCGGTTTTCTTTTGTGCATCAAGGCCTTTTCACTTTTTTGCAGTATTTTGCTGTCAGAATATTATTTAGCTTTTGTGTAATGAATGTGGCATTTTTTCCCCTTTCTTTCTGAATACTGCATCCTCCCTATGTCTTTATTGTAGAACATTCTGCATCACTAGAATTGGCATGAACCCTTCTAATCCAATCTTTACAGTTTTCTCCAGGCCTAATATAAAGCAGACTCTGAAAAAATGTAATTAATAGCCTAAATAAGTATAGTTTAAGGAACAACTACATTAATCCCAGAATAACATTCAAGCAAAGGGCTGAGATATAATTCTGTGAAGCAACCCCTTCTGTGTATTATTGAAGCTGTTGGTCTCAGTGCAAAGGACAGGATACCAAACAGCTGTCTCCAGACAAGGAGATGGCAACTGATTAGGCATTGTACACGGCTGTAACAAAGTCCATACTGCATTTTATTCTGGATTTTTAGAAGGCTGAAATCTGATTCTGAGCTCAGATGCACAATTAAATTATGTACATTAAGTAATTTGTGAAGATTTTAACAAACCATTAATTCAATCATAGGTTTCAATTCAAGTAATGCGGCACAGATACCATGCAATCACTGTTGCCTCGGTTTGTTTTAAATTGGCATGTGTAAAAGACTTACAAAAAAGAAATGCCTGCCAATGCTGCAGACTACTAGAGAATTGAAAGCAGATTGTAAATCATGGCAGGAGTTTAAATCATGATAAAATAATCCCTTTTATAACTTTCCCGTATCACTGTGGAAAATACTGCTGGGGAGGAGCTATTAGCAAGAGCATAATCCAATGGCAGCTCAGCATAATATAGCCTGTTCATTCTCAACACCAGTGGTTGGAGTGACATGTGAGAGAGAAACACATTTTAGGCAGAGAAACTGGCAAACTTGGATATTCATTCTGTGATAAATATACATTCAGATATATACATACACACATGATCCTAAAATAAACCCCTGCCTCGGAGACTCTTTGTCTCCCAGGGTTATTACGCTAAATCAAGTTACTTAAAGTAGTATAAACATAGTGCCCCGATGGTTAGTAACCAAATCGAACACATAGACAGATATTGGCAAGAGCTTTGGCTTTTTACTAAAAGGCAGGCAAACTGTAAATGCTTCACTGCACTTTCTGACATGCTAATGTTTTCAGAATGTGACCTTAAACAAACCAAGGTACCGCAGTTTGAGTGCATCGGTCAAGGGAGGTTTACTGCCACAGAGAAAGTGATCAGTTGGTCGAGTAAAGGATGTTTTTGTCACATCAGCCCTTACTGATTTATGCTACACATAAATGATCCTCATTGTCTCCAGTCCATCAAGCCAGCTGTTTTTAAATACAGAAATGAGATGGATACCCTTGATAACTGCGCTGTCTTCTGTCAACATCTATGTAATAAGAAACTGAAGCTTCTTCAGAAATAGGTTTCTTCTGGTGTTGAAGGTCTGTTTTCAAAATATAGTTTCAGCATTTTGTGAGCACATAATGCACATTGCTTTCTTAACTATTAGACGACATTCAAAATAAATTTCATACAGACATTCGAAAGATGGATTACAAATGACTTTTTTTTTTATTGAGTAGGTTTGAATTTTGAGTAGGTTTGAGTTAATTGTGTTCAAAGACATTTGGAAACCTTAATCTCTTCGAATCATGCAGCTAGTTGGCAATCTCTTTTTCTGCTTTGCTTTCTTAGTGGTTGTGGTGCACTGTGAGGTCTAAAGAACATGCCCCACAGCAGCATGCGTTTACTCTCATTGAGCAGTTCATTGTATCATTGTATTTGTCAGCCTATTTGTCTCCTGAGCAGGAGGAGCTATTGGGGATCAACAGAAGCTGGCAGTTCTGCAGTGGAATGGGCAGCGCGAAATGAAGGGTATCTTGTCATGGAAATATGTGGCCAGTGGGCTGACTGTGGTCCCCAGAGGGGAAGTTGACGAGTTAAGTCATTCCTGTGACCTTGGTGTAACCTTGGAGGATTATTCCTCTTAATCTGGCCCTGCTGCTGCTTTGCCATTTGTGTAATTAGAAATGAGACGCTCAGCATGAATAATCAACTAAATTACGTTCATTTGTGCCTCTCAGAGCAACTCTAATTTGGGGAAAAAAAAAAATAGTAAGGTACTGCTGGGAATCAGCCCACCATCCCAGTTGCCTCACTCAGAGCTCACCATATGTAACTTGACTGTTACCAGCTTTGCACCAGCTTGATCGCTCGTCTGTTTTGCCTGTTTTCGTTCAACAGACATTTCCAGTTTTTCCTAAGGAGAAAAGATCATGGCAGTTTCCAGAAACATCTGCAGTTACTCACATTATAACTACTATTCATTCAACTTTAATGTCATGTCACATTCAATGTCACTCCTTTTTAAAATGCTGGAAAACAAGGACCCAGTGGTCAAGTATCATGTAATGTAATATACTTTTTTTTTTTTAAATTGGCACAAGTTTTATGTGACACTTTGTTCTTTGAGTTTTTTGTTTCCCCTCATTAACAATGCTGAATGTTTTATCAATATGGTCCTATGCATCATTACAGTGTAGCCTACTACCTACGTGTATGCATATAGTTTTTCCTGGCTATAGGGCTTTGGCCCTTTTTTTACAGATGTGTTTAATAATTTGTTTTCTTGTTTGCTTTCATGACCTTTCGTTTCAACTCCGTTGCGCAGTCATTAGATCTCTAATGTACCCCTGTTCACTGATCAGCTACTTTATATGCTTTCATCTGGTACTGTTAAAAAGCCCTTTCAGACTCCTTATGGATTAATGTGAAACGGCAGAGTTAAGTTGCTCAGTCTGTCTTGATTTATACAAGATGAAAAGCTTTGATAAAAAAGAAATAGAAAACTTTAGATAGAATATCAGTGATTCGTTTAGATTTCTAACTGGACCATCAAGAATCCAGAAAAGGTTTTTTCCTCCATCTCAGGAAATGTTAATAATGCTAAATTAAAAACAAGCATAGATGAAAGAACTGTTCCAATCATCCTCTTGTGATTTATTAATGTGTGAGCCATGCTAGTTTATGGATACTTTTTAGAAGAGGAAGGCCTTGTAAACTGTGCAGTGTGCAGCATAGTCTAATTTGCTTTTAGGGAATAGAAACCACAAATGGTTTGTAGATTTGTTACTCTATGTGTGGAGTATCATATAAGGACTTTCTTTTGTGACAAGCATATATGTGTGTGTGTATGTGTATGCATGTGTTTCTTTTTGCTAATTGTGTGGAATGCATCATATGGTTTCTTTGTAGTGAAGTATTGATCTGCTGATGCCTTCTTTTTAATTGAAACAGTAACTTGTGTAACCTTGTGTATCTTCTAACGCTCTTCCATTGAGCCTGAGAGCTTTTTAATGGGAAATGTAAAAGCCAGGAATGTACAAGTGCACTCTTGGCCACAGTATCTTTTGTGTCAGTGTAGTTGTAGCTTCTCCATTTTGAATGAATGTTTTATTTATTTGTATTTATTATTAAATAAGTAGGTATCATTAAAAGTAGCCAATATACACAAGGCATTCCACTGAAAACATAGGATTTAACAACAGGTGTCATACAGCATTGCAGAATTCGACAGTATTTTGCCATTTCTACGTTTTTATTCTTTCCTTGCACTTTTGCATTGCCTGTCTGTCAGATGGGCTTGCATTCGAAAGATGAAGGTCTGTGGTCATTGAGTGTACGCTTCTGCATCAAAAGGTCAACAGTGAAACAGGAGCTGCATTCAGAAATACCCGTGTTTGGATGTGACACAGGGAGGTGAGAGAGAAACCACATAAGGCACAATAACCTGCTGCTGTATGATTGGTACAAGTGCTGAATAGGCTATGTGAAAAGTAAAGGAAGCCTTAACAAAATAGCACTCTGAAAAGCAAAATGTATGGACGACTTAAAAGGGATGGCAATTGACCTAAATCATCTTCGGGCCTTTCTGCTTTGTGAGATCAGACATTTCTCCCTTACTAATAAACACTGAGGAGTAAACTGGTTTTGTGAAGGTGTCCTGTTGATTGCTACAAGTTATCACATGTATTGAATTCCAGGTAATTAACTTGTGCTAGACTTGCTGTTGAATCCTGACGATCCAGGCAATTGCTTAGGTGCTTTTATCTTTTTCTGTTTTTTAACAAACTTGTGTCTTGAAAATGTGTTTTGGGGGGTTGTATTCCTCTTTAAGGGTGGAACAAAGTGTTCTCGCTGTCTTCTGTGCAAGAAATTGCTGATGGACTTTTCATTACATCTGCTGAGCAGGGTCACAGAAACCCTCCGGATTTCAAGTGCTGTGTATTCGTAACACACGAGTTAAGGGACAATATGTTCCTGCCTTCCAGGACATATAAGCTTATTTGGTTCATAAGTGATATTTGATGCTGATGGTTAATAGTTTTGGGAGTAGTTTAGTAGAAAATGCTGGTAAGCATTAGTGTTAGTGAGAGTGATGCACTCATTCCACACCTTGTGAATAGTAGGTCTCGTTTTCTGTACAGCCAGGGAGCAGGTCATTCTGTCATTGCTTCGCCCTTCACTGAACTGATTGCTGTGTAGCGTTTTGGCCAACCATTTCCTCTGAACGTTATTGTATTTCGATTCTATCTGCCTCAATCTGTCTTCACTCAGTTTAGGTGTGTATAATTAAAGTAACCAAAAGGCATATTTTTTTATTTTATGTTGTTACCTTTTATATTGATTTGATGTTTCAAACTACTCAGGCACATCTCATCAGAGCAAGTAAATGCCACTTTAATTTTTATTTATAAGTCTTAAATCTTATCCAGGGTAAGTTATTTTCAGTTGCTGTACTCAGTGCTATTATCAACTAGCATTTAACGTTTGCATTATCATGAGTATCTCCCCAAGACTGCCCAACTCTTTAATGTTTGCATGCCACTTAATTTGAAAATGCACATATTTTTTCTGTTTGTAAATATGTAACCATATGTAGGTATGCCACTGAAACATCTGTCATTTATATCAAGGGAGACTTTTTTTCCTGGAGGTAGAAATCCATTGCATGCAAGTTCAGAATGATTTTTAAGATGAATGCATTTGGCTGCAAATACTGATCTAATCAAAACCATTAGTTTATAGAGCTTGCATGTGCTGTGACTACATCCAAAAAATAGCCCTATTTAAATACCCACTTGTGAATCCTTGTACTCAAACAATATTGTTAGACCTAGAAAGAAAATAACTACATGTGATAGTTTGACAAGACATGTATGCCATTTCTGGTTTACCATTAAAGGTCCTGTTGTCGCCTTATGTTCTTTAGCTGGAATATTTCTAATGGCATTTGTAAAAGGCTAGAGAGGTAACTTGTCTTAATCTGTCTCAGACTGGTGTGGGGGTTGTAGGTGACTGCTTGAATAATACACATTCACAAACCTTGACAAGAAAACTATCCCTGTCTAGTAACAATTAACCTGTTTCCATGTATGACAGTACACAATGTCTACGTATCTTGCCTTCAGTTTGAGTCGGGGTTTGAGAGATCATCAGCAACTCCAACATTTGTGCTGCGAGTTTCTAAATACCAGTTCTGTTATTTTGAGAAATGTGTGGAAAGGAAGCTTTCCCCCCCTTTTTTCCTCTTTAATTTCCCAGCCAGGCAAGTAAGACTGACGAATTTTAAGACTCCCCCGCAGTGTTTCTGTTTATAGACTCAAGAACAGCAATTAGTACACTGAGGCAGAGAAAAATCACTAACCTGACCAGAACAAGATGCAAAGAAACCCTGTCACTGACAGCACTGTTTACATCAAAACATCAGTATGATTCAATACAGCATGTGCAAAATAATGATACATTATACATCATTGTGTTCAGACTCCCTGTAAGGGTGCCAAAGGGAATATGGAAGTCATAACTCGTAATGGTAATCTATAGCTTTTGTTTTTTGTTGCTGGACACAGCTTCAGCTGAAGAATGTGAAATGTATTTCATTCCTCTGTTTTGATTAAAAGTGTTATTTGAAATCAAGCTGTAGCTAGCCTATGTTTAAAGTCTTAACCTCCACTGGTAAAAAATTGATTTAGAGTTCCATATAATCTATACAGTGGCAGTCATCCATAGCTTGCCTGAAGAGCCGTGTTTTAAAGCAGCTGCTCTACTACTTTGGTGTGATCTAATCAATGCTTACAATGAACTGAGTGATTTTTAAAAATGAAAAGAAGAAAAAGAAGAAAAACACAACTGCACAGGTATTTACCGATCAATTAGGCCTATGACATTGGAATTCTGAAATGATGTATAGAAAAGTACAATTATATAACATGAAAGCAATTCAATGCATTTTATATAATAAAAACTACACTACAAAAAATATACATAGGCAAAATTATTCCAGCATGGGATTTACCTCAGACAGTGCTTAATTAATGGGTAGGTAGCCCCTGATAAGTACCAGTAGCCTAATTATCCAATTAGAGATGTACAGTAATAGATTATTTACAAGCAAAGAAGATAATTAGAACAGCATTGAGTCCCAATGTGCCAACATGGGTTAACAAAATTTGCTTTTGTGGAGTAACATTAACCATAGGAGAGAAACACTTAAACATACAAACTGAAACTAGGCCTCAGTTTCAGCAGTCCTGTGCTCCAGTAATGAGGTTTGCTGGCTGCGAAGGGAACGTGTCAGGAGGGTGGGTGTTTGTTGGCAAAGTTAAAACTTGAGAATGGTATTCCTTATTGTTTGCAAAAGTTGATGTTGAAATGTGAGCTTTAACAGTAACGTTTGTGTATTTCTTGCCGTTTTATTGGCTCCAGAAATTATTGATGCAGTGTATGATGAAAATGGTGAGAGGTGAGAGGGAGGGGCGACATTATATTCCATAAGCCATTGCTCTTCTCCCCTCGTATGGTATTCATTTGTGTGCAGATTGGCAAAGGTCGGTTGCCAAGTGCTAATACAGACCCTGTGTGTGTACACTGAAGCCTCCTGAGTTGTGCTTTTATGATCTCTACAGAGATTAGTGCACGTTGGCGGTGGATTACAGGGCAGTCCCCTGTTACCTGACCACTTTTGCTTGGCAATTCCCAATGTGTCCAGTGTGGATTAACATTCTGTGGCTTCGCTCCAATAGTTTTGTGGGGTGTGGATGAGGCTTCAGGGATATGAACATTTCTCAAAGTGACGTCGCTCTCTGCTTGTATGGATACTCCCACTTATTCACTTCCTAAGTATTTGCTCATGTTGCTTGGGTACAGTGTGGATGGACCTTGTACGTCTGTTTGCTCTCGCTGTGAAATAAAATTGCTTTTCATTACCATTATGTTTGAACATGTATATTTATAGTGGATCTTTTAATGAAATTTTTTTGAAGGCAAAACGCCCCAAGAACAAGCAGGAACTAAAGACAGCTGCAGTCCAGGCCTGGCAGAGCATCACCAGGGAAGAAACCTAACATCTGGTGATGTCTATGGGTTCCAGACTCCAGGCAGTCATTGACTGCAAAGGATTTGCAACCAAGTACTGAAACTCAAAATTTAATTCATGATTATGTTAGTTTGTCAAAATACTTTGGAGTCCCTAAAATTGTGGGACCACATATAAAAATGGGTGTAATTCCTACACCGTTCACCCAATTTGGATGTAACTACCTTCAAATTAAAGATGAAAGTCTACACTTCAAGCACACTTGATTATTTCCTTTCAAATCTATTGTGGTGGCGTACGGGCCCAAAATGATGTCAATTGTGTCAATTTATGGACTAAGTACATTTAATCATTTTGTAATTGTATTTTAGTATTAAATCCATTTCTATGCTCGAGAGACACAAAAACTATAATATCCTAAATAGAAAATAGTATCTGCACTGTTCTTAAATCCATACAGCCCCATCCTAAAGTTGACTGATTCAAAGGGAGATTCGATAATAATAATTAAATAAAATACTAGAACCAGTAAGATCTAGGCCTATGCTTGGCATACTTCTATTCTATGACTCTTAGGCATTTATAAGGTTGTAGTATTTGCACGTCTTTTCTGCATCATACATTCACAACAAAAGCAAACCATATATCACCTTATTGTGTCACATCAAACAGCTTCTTAAAGACTGCCGAAGTTACTGGAGTATCCAGAACTAGGAGCCTATCTTGTTACTTCAGCACAGATTTGCTGCTGCAGGAGAAAATGCTGCATCATTCCTGGAGATTTCCCCCTACTGCTTTAAGTATGAACTTGCTGCGGGCCATTCTCAACTCCCCGCTGTGTTAATGAGGCTAAATTAACTGTGTCTGTGAAGAAGCATGTTCTGTAAAAGAAGCTTGATTGTAATTAGACTTTGAAATAAGCCATTAAAATATTTCTATATATACAGTAGGTGTAGAAAGTATTGTCCCCCCCTTCTTTGTAGTTTGCCACATTTTGTTGTGTTATAACCTAAAATTGTAACACACATTTGAAGTAACAAAACACACTTCGCAATTTGATATAGTATAATGTTTTATTGTTTAATAATTCTTTAATGAAAAACAGAAAACTGAAAAATCCACCTTGGATAAGGATTGACCATCCCGAGTCATTTAGCATTTAATATTTAGTTGCTCCCCCTCAGGTCTAATTGCAACCTCAGGTCTTTTGTGGAATGTTCTAACCAGCTTTTCACATCTTGAGAATGTAATGTTTGCCCACTCTTCTTTGGACAATTGCTTTAACTGCCGTATGTTACTTGGAGACTGGCAGTGTACAGCGATCTTCAACTCCTGCCATAGATGTTCTATGGGATAAAGTCTGGAGTTTGACTTGGCCACTCAAGGACTGCCACTTTCTTGGTTTTCAGCCACTCCAAGGTCACTTTGGCTTTGTGTTTAGGGTCATTGTCCTGTTGAAGGATGATACACCCTCCCAGCTTCAGGTCTTTTGCAGACTGTTCCAGGTTTTACTCAAAGATCTGCCTATATTTTGCTCAATCAGTCCAGACTCATGCACAGTTATTCCCATCTCAGTTATGAGATGTTGCAAGTGTTTGAGGGTTGTTTTTGGCCTCTTGGTTGCTTCTTCCAGCAATGCCCTTCTTGCCCGGCTGCTGAGTTTTGAGGATGGCCTGGTCGTAGAAGAGTCTGGGTAGTTTTATGTGTCTTCTACTTCTTGATACTGCTTTAACAGTGCTCTGTGGGATACTCAGTGCCTTTGATATATTTTTATATCTCTCCCCCAACTTGTGTTTGTATGTAACTCTTTTCCTGAGTTGTTGGGAAACCTCCTTTGTCTTCATATTGCTTTCTATGCAATGTCTACCAGTGGGACCTCACACAGACCAGTGTATTCATATTTACAATGACGGGTGTGCTCAATCTGAATAGTTAACCACTTTAATTTGACACGGATAGATTCCAACCAACATAATTAGCAAATTCTGATGGCAACTTGTGGGGTGACTTATCTCATTCGCTAATTTATTGAATGAAATTAACACATCACTACAAGCTGCAAATTGTGTTACAGCAATTGTGCCTTGAAGCCATCAACTGTAAAATATCTTTAATCAATGGGATATGTGTCTGACTGATCAAATGACTTGATTAATCAATCCATGAGATCATCCAGTTGGGTTTGATAAACACAATTTTTGGATTTTTTTTTTTTTTTAACTCTAGCCCATTGTCACCTACTTATCTCAACAATCTACACCTGTTTAATAGCTGAAAATAACAGATGCATTTGAAATTAGACAATCATTAGACTAATTTAGGGTTCAACTAAGCTGAATTGGAAAGGAAACCAGCAGACTCCGGACGCAGTTCTGCAGGGGAATACAAATATGAAATGGTAACCTGTGACACAATTTGAAGACATTGTATTGTATTGTATTGTACATTTCTCTTTCTCTGTTTGATATAATATACCAGCAGTAGCATTGAATGTCATTTCTTACTTTGTAAATGTGCAAGAAACCATACAACACACTTGACTGGATGAATTCTGAGATGAATTGAGAGTTGCGGAAAGATCTCCGTTATCTCGGATGCAGGTATGCCGTGGCTACAGTTTCCACTGAAACCCCATTGTCAAAGATGCTGCTTTACTGAGACAGGAAGGTGAGGTCATGTGTATCCTGTGTTTATTCAAGATTCTAGGCCATCGTCAAAAGGTGAACAGGGATGTTATTCCTGGTGTTTCTGACACTTTTTCTATCAGAGACTGGGATTCTGCCTTGGATTGGTTTTATCTTGGCTAATTTGAAAATGGGGAAAAAAATAATATTTGAAGTCCTTCTCCAGTAAGAATATATATGGAATGAAGTGATGCCTCGGGAAACAACAATACAGCCTGTGTCTCTGTTTCTACATAGTCAGGGAAATGAAGCCAGAAGCCTTTCCGCAACATCCTAAATTGGATTTGAGAGGAATATGATACAGAACTGATCTACTTCTGCGGCTGAAGTAAGAGCAGTCACACACACACTGGACATATGTCTGAAAGAATTTGTATCTCGGTGTACAAAAACCACCTGCTTTACTTATACCGCCTCTAAAATGCCAGTTTGTAGAAGCTGCCGTGATGATTTTTAATACAATCTTTTTCTTCTGTGCTTCTTTTCATCATACAGTCTTCAGTACAAAAACTGATACTGGGATTATTGCAGCAAAACTAACAATGGATATGGTGTTATTATTCTTATTAAGACCTCAACCTAGTGTAAATCTAAACTTCCTAACAGTTAATCACAATTCCAAGCTTGTACCCAACCATGGTTTAATTTATTTTTATTTTTGTAGCATAAATAACATTCTATTCTCATTTTATGATTTAATAAAGCATGGTAAGGACACTGCTTTATCGTCTATATCAAGCTTCCATGCAGGAGTAAAGCAAACCGCACATTAATCACCTAAGCCGGCTACAGCACTGATCTAGCTTGCCTTTGTGTGAGGAAACAAACAAAGCAGTTATAAAAATGCTGTCTCTACAATGAAGGGGGAGTATTCTTAACACAAAGAAGGTGCCCTGGTTTAATCTTTAATTAGCATGAAAATCAACAGTTTGAATGCACGTCCTGCCAATTTGGTGCAAGTGAGTGGGAATTGACTGAGCAGTTAATTTTGGAAACAGCTTACCCGTTTACTGCTGAGCTGTTCATTTAGTTGGATGAAAGCCTGTAGAAGCACAGCGCCAAATACGACAGCAGAAGTTGCAGAAAATTTGATTATTAATAGCTTCTTGTGATCAGCACCATGCGCATGGCAAACGGTTTCATTACCGAGGCCTGCACACTGCAGTTATGGGTCGATCCACAGGCCTCCCATGATTCACGTCAGACGGCTGGGTATAAATTCAGATTTTTATTGGCTTTGTTCTTTAATCAAATTGAGTCACTGCAGTTGTCAGTGTAAAAACTCCTTAATAAATGTGATTAAATGGCTTTGATTTTTAAAAACCTTTTGACGTTCCCTTTTTATTTTATGGCAATAGCTTTCTAAGGTATAGAAAACAGGGGAAGGGGTAGTGTACATTTGGGAATATTTTATTCATAGTTATTAGATGTTACACAGATTTAAAAAGAAGCAATGTGCATTTAAATCAGCCAGAAAGTAAATAAACTGCAATGTACAAATATACAATTTAACCTAAGCATTGAAGAAAACAAATAAAGCAGGATAACCTGAGGTTTCAGCAGACTGCAGTACCACCATATCATGTCTAATTCTATGTGCTTTTGATGGTCAGGCAAAGACAAATAAAGCAGATGTCTCTTCAGTATACGCCCATTTATACAGTTTGGTTTTTACTGGACCAGTAGGTAAATATCTTGCTCAAGGGCATAATAACAGTGTCTTAGATGGGATTTGAACCGTCAAGACTCTGGTAACGAATCCATTAGCCATACTCCACACTGCTGCCCGAGAGATACTTTTTACATGAGGAAACTTGTACTCTACAGCCCATGCGGTTGTTTCCCAATAACAATAATACTTGATAGTACTTGGTTTCAAGATCATTCACACAATCTTGAAATCGCAAGGTGCTGTCCACAGGATGAGAAGTCAATCACAAAATAATCGGTTTGTTCAGAATATTCCCCGTGATTTTATGTTTTAAGATGAATGGCTTTGAAAGTTCATATTTTACGTCTGAAGCAATAGAATAAATTGAATCATCCTATACATCTCTGACAACCACATTCCAACATAATTGGTTTAATATCACCCCGATAATGTAATAATTCAGCGTCTATAGATCATGCAATCTAACCTTTATATTACATTGGTTGCAAGAGAAAGCAATACCTCTCATTTCACGATGGTGAAGGACACCCCAAAAAGACAAGTTGACCATATCAGAGGTTGAAATATTGTCAATGAAGTAGAGGCCAACAGAAATGTGTTGTGTAGCAAGCTTAAAACAACAATAACAAAGCAATTTAAAATTGTGTTTTTACAAATGTAATGGGCCGGCATTGTCTAAGATGATTACACTCTGCAATTCTGTGAATGGCAGCCATGACATCACTCGTGTATCTCCTCATGATTGCTCCAGAGCACTTGTGAACTCATGATGTTATGCACGTATGTCTTAACTAATGACAGAATCCCTCCAAATTAGGAATTCAATCAATACCACTACAATCATTGCATCTGATCGTTGATGTTATTTTAGTTAGATAACAATCTAAAATGATTAGTAGCGACCTCACACTTCAATGCCCTGCAGAGTAGTCCTCATGGAGCTGCATGGCTGATGGAGAGGCCATCTTCAGCTTCTTCCTCCTTCAGTACTGCACCTGAGGTGATTAGGGCTTGATTAACCTTGAACTCTTCTCATTCTTTTATTGAATGCTTGGATTTTGTTAATCAGGTTGTCTGTCTGTGTTTCTATTCAAACCATTTTTTTTTTTTAACTTGATTTGGAATTAACAGACGGAATTCCAATCTAGAAATCTATTTTGACACTTCTGTATTGAGATGTATTTATTTTAAACTCCCAATAATGAAATAATCAATTGTACGTTTGCCAAAAGATATGTGCTTCTCGCAGACCTGATTGAAATGGTAATGAAAGACCATGAGGATTGTTTGCCTTCCCTAGTGTTGGTGCAGAAGGCACTGTATTTTCTGGAGCACGCTGTAAAATCCTGTTGCCCATGGGTTTTCATTCTTTGTAATCCCGCAGAGATTATTCCAGATGGCCAAATCAGTTAATACATTGAATCTATACTGCTTTTTTCCCTTCTCTTAAACTGAAAGAAACCTATGCCAAGCTGTTTTTAATAATAATAATAATAATAATAATAATAATAATAATAGTAAACCGTGTAAAAGCAGTCATATTTTTGAAAGGTACAAAGTATGAGGTAATTTAACATGTATTTTCTCAAACGTTATTGGGTTTCTTACAAAGGGCTTAAATAAAGTGTATCACAGATGCATTTTTTTTCAAAATACATATGTAGTCATTCCTTTTCATAAAACTTCTTATTTTGCTTTTTTTTTTAATTACACTGTTAGGGTCTGTCTTATCAAGGTCTTGATGTGCCGTGTTTGCAAGTAATGTTTTTCATTGAAACGCAACAGAAAATAATTCTGTATGAAAAATTAATTTCTATCGCACTAATGTGGAGTACTCACTCATTTGATTCTTTATTATTTAGCCATGTTGAGATAAGAAAAATATACTTTGTGAGGATCTCTGTCTGATTTGAATGCTAATGTACTGGAGATACAGACTGTTTTAAATAATAATACGTTTTTGTGTAGTTCACTCAAATTTAAAACCTTTTGATTTTAAATGGCAGGAACATTTCGCTGTCTAGATTTAAAGTCTTTTTTTTATTTTTTATTGAAGAGGCATTAAGGTCGATTTATTTTCTTTGATTTATTTACTTATTTTTCTTTTTCCCATAGCAGAAACATTTGGGTTCAACTGTTATAAAAGCAACTGTCTGACATCCCACAACTTAATTTATACAGGCCCACTTACATTTTCTACATTTTCTTTGCAGTCACTTTCAATACCACGGCTGTCAGTGCTTTCTGAGATTGTCAAGATGAGACAAGACTGAGTATTTTTTGTATGACAAAAAAAACTGCAGGATCTCAGCCGTGCCCTTGAAACAGAAAAGCATTTCTCAATAGAATATTCCAAGTTTCTATAACAGTTAATCATTTATTTAACTATTTGCCTTTATTTCCAATTTTAATGTGACCATTTATTTTAACATTTGACTATATGAATTAAATTTCACAAAGGAGCCGCTGTATCCTCTTTATGTAATTCTCTTGGTCCAATTTTACTTTAAAAGAAAGCATGTCTTATTAGGATAATTTTAATTATTCTTATGTAACACAAGCATGAGACTTTAGTTATTTGCAGGCAGCTATGATGTGATTTCAGTAGCACCTCGGTGAAATGTTTTGCAAATTACATGAAAATGACTTACATTTTATCACAAACATTTTCAGAAAATTGGACATTATTTTATTTTATGCAACACAGAAACACAGATTGCAGTTGTCAATTGGGCATGTAAAAACATTCTACGTGAAGAGTTTCTGGGAAAGTGCCACAGTGGTGATTAGAGTTCTGGCAATGGTGCTAATTTCAGCAAGTTATTTTAGTTTGAAAGGTAAATACGTAAAAACAGAGAATTCACTCATAACAGGAAGAGGAGGTATATGATTCTGCATGAAGGGATACAAGATAAGGGCTAATCACATGGTAGTGTTTTTTTCTCTTCCTTTTCCCTGCTAGAGTTTTTGCTGCAGTTTCGGTTAAACTTATAAGATTTAGTTTTGTCAAAACACAGGGGAAGCTTTGACAACAATCTTAAATACAGTATCCATATTACTACATGGAAAGAAATGCTCTTATTTTTCAATGACAAAAACCCTACTTTTTGTTTTTACATAGCCACCTAGCACATGCATTTATTACAATCTGTATGAAATAATACTGCATACTCGATTTCATGAAACAACACTACTTTTTTTAAATTCCTGACAGGTGTGGCATATCAAGAAGCTGTTAAAACCGCATGATCATTACACGGTGCACCTTTTGTTGTGGGCAATAAGAGGTCTAAAATGTGCAGTTTTGTCGCACAATGCCACAGATGTCTCAAATGGAAGTGTGCAATTGGCTGCTGACTGTAGGAATGCCTACCACTGCTACTGTCAGGTCAAGACCCTGGTGGGGACGACCCTGACCCAGGGGGAGGTGACTTTTCTGTAACCCTCAGTGTGTGTCTCAGTTCATATTTTGAACAGCTTTGTCTGTGTAGCAGCCTGGGTGCATCTATGTGGGATCAATCGGAAGGACAGTTGAGCATTTCCTTACCTAATTCAACACTGAATTAGCCAAACAAACAAACAAACCAACCATTCCCATGGTTATTGGCCACAACACGCTAATGGTTCAAAAGCTATTCTTTACACTGGTTTATTAAAACGCAGGAGTAATTTTTCAGACTCTGATAGGGTGGGCTTAAGTGATAAATGGGTGGCCCATTGCAAACCCTGTAACCTTCATAATGGAGACAGAATATAAAATTTGGACATAAAGGAAACGTGTGTATATGCCAAAATAATTGTTTAATTATTTTTTTATTTAACAGATTATGCTTTAATAAATGGCCTGTTTTTAGTTTTTGCAATGAAATAGGACATCATTTTAAGTGATAAAGGTACAACCAGGGTGTCCACATATTGCTTTTTTTTTTTTACCCTGAAACCTTTATCAGGTGAATCAAGTTTATTTCAATTTGTTTTATTTGAACACATTTTCTGTCTCATAAGGCAGCACTATGTGACTTTGTAAACTATCGATTCCCTGAGTTGAACTCGGTCTGGATTCGGCTGGTTTTCAATAGTACCATGGATAATGTATTATTTACCTCAAGTAGTGTCTGAAATTGTGAATATACATATACATATACATATATGCTAAAGTGTCTTGTACAGTTTTTTTTTTTTTTTCAGTGATTGAAGAAGAGTGATTGATGTAGAAGGGTTGACATAAACACACTGTAAAGCCAGTGTTACATAAGATCTGGTGTTTACCATAGTTATTTATCCCCCGGATTAGGCTTTTGCTGCCAGTTTGCAGTAGGCCGTGCTTTGCTGTGTTTTATCTGATCCTACTCCAAAGGTCCTTAAATTACTCCGTCATGTCCTAGTGTGAATCAAATAGTGTGGTGCTAAGACGCATTGCTTTAGTCACTGTTCCTGAGAAGGAATCAGTGATATGTATTTTACAGGCTGATCTTACATACCTATCAGTCTAGTATTTTTTTTCTTTTACTTAAAAAACATTTTCATAAAACAATTGCAATGAATTGTTAGTTACAATAAACCACTTCTTATATGATATATATAAAGAATTAACAGCATTTGTATTTATTTGTTTACTATGCTTTTAGCTCTAGCATTTAATGTAGACATTAATACAATTAAGCTACTAATAGGCTGCCCAAAGATAGTCTTCAGTGTAATGTACAGTGTAACTCAAACTCAAAGTGCTTCTCTTCTATGTGGACAGACAGGGTACAGTCAATTGACTAGAAGTGAAAAGATGAAACACTCCATACACTGTCAAGGCACTTCACTTACATTAACAGCCAAGTTATAGTTCATACTGTAGATATTATTACATATAATTCATTAAATAAATCATTGGTCTTATTGTAATAATAATTATAATACATGATATTATTAAAAGAAGTAGTATACAACAGCTTCAACAACCCAGTTACTCTCTGAAAAAAAACAAAAAGCTTTGTATAAATGATTTTTTTCACGTACTTAATTCTCGCCACCTGAACTACCTTTCTCCCCTCACAGCAGGAGCAAACAACATTATTTAAGCTGCTTACTTCAGAACAAACTTAAGGACATGCCTGCTATTTTCCCATTTTCTCCAGTGTGACAGTTTGCTAGAATATTTACTGCGGCTGTCAGATCACACAAACGCCTCCTCCACATTGTGGTCTGATGAACAGTGCATATCAGTTGTGCTGCCCTTAAAGGTACTAACCTTTGCCAACATACTGTGACTTGTAATCAAGAGAGCACGTGAGGGCATTTTAGATTACTCTGCAACTGTGGTGCAGCCTACAGATTCAGGTTCAGAGAAAAATAGATGGTTTAATGATTGCCCTTTTTTTCACCATATCAGTTTTAGTGTATTCTTTATATATTGTGTGTGTGTTTATATGCTATATCAATGTAGTTTAAATACCTTATTTCAGCACCATTATTTTTCATTGGTGTGACTTTACTCTTATGAGACTAAATGTATCAGTGAAATTGATTTTTTAGCATTTTATGATTGTGCTTCCATGACCAGATAGAATGGTTTACATTTATTCATTTACTCTCATCCTGCGTAATTGTTGAGTTCTTCAGTGCATCTCAACATATGCAATTTGTGTTTTTCTTCAGGTTGTCAGCAGTGTAGGTTATTTGTGGTTAGTTACAGACAGAATAATATCAAATCCACACAGAAGTGTCTAATCGCTTCTGCCTTTAATCAGTGTATTACCATACCATGTGTTGAATTACATGCTTGGTTGAGAGTTAAATCCCAAACCACCCAATTTACTTATGTTGTGTAGCTCCACTATGTGAAACAATGATTCTTCAGTGCTGCACAGGTGTCAGTTATGCCCAATCCAATAAGCAAACAGACCGAGACCACATCAAAGCTTTGTCTCACCCACCAATTAAACACGCAGTACTTGGTGGTGGGTTTGCTTTGAGCAAAAGATCAAACCCTCTGTCAAACAAAAACCTGCCATCACAAGTTTATGAAATGTAATTAGCAATTGGCAGGTGGGTATTCGTTTTGAGCCAGTTCAGTTTAGTTATATATGAATCTGGAGTAGGGGTGCCCTTTGTGTCCAATGCACAGCTCTTTTTAGCAAGGTAGGATAATGCAGAAGGTCAAGCAGGAGCAGCTGTGGAAGTGGTTGTGCAATGAAACAGGAGAGCTGGCTTCTGATCTCCAGTGCACCCAACCAGCTGATAGTTAATTCGTCTGGGCTGTCATCACATACTTCTGTGAGCGTAAAAAAATACTCATCACACAAACACTAAGACATTACTGTACTTTTTGACTGCGTGGAGTCTGAGTCAGTTCAGAGAAGGGGGGAAAAAAGCTGAATGATGCCTTTGCATCCAGTTTTTATTTTGTATTTGTGTTTTAGGAAGCCACTGGTAAAGTTTCTTGAAGTGACATTAATATTCATTGATGCATATATGTTAAAAGATGAGTACTTATTTTATTGAATTTACTGAATTCAATTTTTTTTACAAGTATTTTTATATGTTATCATCAGTCTTTGTCACTTACTGTATTATATGAATTTGGGGTTAAATCGAGAATAATAGTATTAAAGATCCTGAAAGGAGCTGAAAAAGTCAACATGTTTAGGCATTGTATATCCCACCAGCAATCAGTGCTGGGAATCATTCCTCAATTGGTCTATGGACGAATCACTATTATTTGTGGTAGTCCAATGGGCTACCAAAAAGTAAGATATGGAAGCCCACCACAGATTTTGGTAGCCCACATTGTTCGGTTGATAAACATTTCCATTTAACGCTCTATTAAAATAAACTTAAAATGCTATCTGTCTATGGTTTCTAAAAGGTTCAGAACAGAAATGCACAAACACTCCAAGTACATGAATTAGTTAATGTTATATATTTTTTTATGTTTAAACATTCCACATTTTAAATTGTCATTTAAATGTGACCACAAAATACCCCACACAAATAAATTAAGTGCATCTTTAATTATAAATCAAGTGAAGCCTAGATAAAAAGGGCTGTGCATTGATGGTCTGTCCTACATACATTTTTAAAAACTATAATAGATGTTTTTTTTCAAAACACAAATTATATTGTTTTGTAATGTTAATTATAAAATCAAATAACTGCTGTAAGGCTTTGTTAAACTGTCTTTCTATTAAAATCCTTTTTGTCTCATCCGGACAGAGAAATGGTCTCCTCCTCCATATGAGCACTCATCCCTACATTGACTACGAGCAGTTACCCTACAGCTAATAAAGTTACTGCAATCTTTCCCTTCCCACCCCCAGCTTGACAACTTGTTGTTAAGCAACTTCTGGAGAACTGCAAAGGACATATGTATAAGAATATAACAGAACAGAGAAATTGGATTGTTTCCTTGTAACTCACTGAGACCTGTTTTATTTAATGTATCCAAAGGAGAAATGAAGACTGCTGCTGCTGAATATATCCAAAAATGTGCCAGCTTTGTACTTTCTTCCTTCCTTCCTTCCTTTTTTATAAACACAAAACAAACAGGGAGTCGTCATTGCTGCCTACACTCTCCAGCCAGCAACCTCTTAAAGCAATGCTTCTAACCCTCTCCTAACCCTCTAATATCTTAGTTGCTGCTTCTTACACCACTGTAAAACAGGGTTTGTTTCAGTAAAGGAGCTTTGAAGTTATATTTTAGTTTTGTATTTGCCCCCCCCCCCCTATTGTATAAGCTTCAAAGGTAAGCTGGATCATCTTTACCTATAACATTTATGCCACGACACTGAATTCACTTTAGTCTTTCTTTGCAAATGGCTCAGAAGTATACAGTTAAAGCCTTCATCCCTGTGTTTATATACAACAAGTCGATTTATCTATATGTCAACATCCTGTAGATAAGATTTTGACCTTTTTAGGAAGGAAAAGTGTCAGTTTCCTAATCTTCAAAATAAAAACTGAATACTGGGTAAGGGGCATATTTTCTTGCAAAGCTTGTTATACCATCTGCCTGCTACAATAGTTGGCACATTTTTGTATCCGTCGTGCTTGTGTACCATTGACTTCTTCAGCCAGTAATGATGCCATTCCATTGATCCATGATCACTAGGACTGCCTGCACGTCATACAAGAATCCAATACATTAAACGGGTTCCAAATTATTTAATTATAACTGTAAATCCACACATGAATGTTACATTATCCATAGGCTGATTCTGATAGTTAACCTGCTCCTTTCATGTGTTACTCACTGTGTCCTAGAACTTACAGGTATGATGAAGGATTTCAGGTGAATTTGTCATGTGAATGTTAAAAGTAATGCTAGGTGATTTTCTTCCCAACATTCTGTACTTTTCATGTGCAGAGCAATGGAACAACATTTTTTAATTAAGTTTTCATTATCCTGCTGTGTGGATTTGCCTGTTAGAAAGTTCAAAAGTGATTTTAATGTTGGAAATGGTAAAAGAGGGTTCTTCTAGTGGTGTTTTAAAACCGATGACCTGATAATACAAAACAATTACGTATATTGAAAATTGAACAAAGGCCATTGTCCTTAAAGCTGGTTCCTCTGTGCTCAAAAGAACTGAAATAGCATACATACACAAGCTTCCACTCACAATAACCACCAAAACAAAATCATGGATTCACACTGTTCCTGTTGCATGTCTCTCTCCAGTTGCAGGTGAAGGCGGTCTACAACAGCGCGAGTTCTGTGTGCGTCGTAAAATTGGTCTCGAGTGAGCCTGACGCCCTTTTTCCACACGCTGATAGAGCGACTTTGTCGGTCTCTGGAATAAAGCTTTACACACCAGGGTTTCAAGCCACTGGGCGGGCAGGCGTTCTTTAAGCACTCTTGTGTTCGCTGCTCTGCCAGTGCTCGTGGGTAACCACTGATTTTTATTTCATTAAATTTTTTGTTACATGTGTCCGTGAAGCCAAAACCACATTCTTCCCATATGGCTACCCAGGATGCCGGCTGAGTGGCAATGCAGATTGCGAGGGATTGCTCTTATAGACTTTATGCTTTGCATGAGGTGAGCACACGTTTCTGAAGCACCAATGATATTGCACAAGACGGGAAATAGTATAGAGTCCTGGATGGTGTAAAGCAACACTTAACATACTTATCTACAGTTCCAGACCTTTTCACTTTCTCTTGCTTCTCAGGAGCTTTCAGTATCACTTTATGTTTGTCAAAATATGCCTGGTCTGTGTCCCTGCATGATTAACTGCAGCGCTTTGTGATGGCCTCCCTCCCCCTGTGTCTGATGCCGTCTGTGTCTAATGAGCTGTCAGCGGTGTGTGGTTGGAGAGGTGGCTTCAGGACCTCGCTCAGTGGTTTCCAAGGGAATCGGGCCCACTGTCTGCCTGTAATGTTTAAATATAGACTCGCAGCAGTCGTCATAGACACTTGGCGGATTAGTCGTTGCCACCTGAGTCCCATCGGCTCAGTGCAGAAGTGGAGAAAATCAGTTACTTTTCCTGTACAATTATGGATCTTTTTTCGTTTTCTTTCTCCTTTCAATATCATCATTGTGACGTGCGATCCATTTTAAGTACATTGTTAATATATGTGATTAAGCTGTGATGCATTAAGCCATGCTGAGAGATTTGCGTTGATAACTCACGTTCATTATACTTTCAAGGACTGTTGTTCTTTTTTGGGGGGACAGGATCTATACAGTGTGTCCTCTGTTTTATAGGAGGTGGCGGCTGAAGTTTAGTTCATCTTGATATCCTTATAAGAATGTTTTGATAAGTTTTATTTCCATATAATGCCTCAGTAAATGTGATGACTAAAGGTGCTATTTGAGTCTGTGTTGTATTGGTACAGGATTCATAACTTAAACTTCCTAGCCATCGGCAGAAAATGACATCATGGGTCTTGCAAGGTCGTGCTGAGATACCCAGCTGAGATACCTAGATACTGCAGCGCTCTGTTAGTCTTTGGCCAGGTTGAACTGACCTTTCAGGTGGGGGGGGGGGGTAGTGGAGGGTTTCATGTAAATAGGGAACAGGCTGGCCCTCTGCCAAGAAGGGGTAGGAAATGTTTCCTAATGAGCGCAAACAACAAGACCAGTACATCTGTGCTCCTTGTTTGTTCCTGAAATTCTTGGACTGCATAGGGAGGCCACAGTTAGAGGGAGCCCAAATTGCAAAATGTTACCATGTGATGAAAACGGATAATACACTATGCAGAACTCATACTAAATCCTCTACCTTTTTATCTAAAGCTTAATTTTGAGCTTGCAATTTAGAACTGAATGGCTGAACTAAAGTAGAAACAAATTGTTCACATTGTATTGTTAATAGAACCATTCTGTTGAATATTCACACAGGCTTTTGGCTAGACGACTCACATTGACTGCTCAAAGATGGAACGATAGTACATTTCAGCTGCTCTGGCATTCACTGTGAAATGCCTTCCTGTGATTTCTTGGAGGAGATTAAAGGAGAGAGAGTTCATGACTTGACAATATCAGAGGCTTAAAGGGCCCCGTCACCTTTTAAAGGTCTACTGTGCTTTTGTGACCGTAATCTGGTATTGTCGTTATAATTGTGGTAACTTTCATAGTTTAGTTAGTGGGAAAATAAGCATATGGTTAACAAAAACCAAAAAAACCCAAAAAAAGCTTATATTTTGTACAACAAAATTATATTTTTTTCCTAATTCCTACCCATCCACTCCTCCTCCTTCTCTAGCCTGCCTTTTTTTTTCCTTCAAATTTTATATTGTTCCCACCCGCAAAAATCTTAAATACCCCATAATTTCCCTGTGGGGATCAAAAAAAAAGTTTGTTTCTGAGGCCAGCTGCAAATGTCTGTCTTGCTCTGCAAAAAAACTAAACAAGAAAATCATACACATTGCATTTATGTATTACATTTTTAATTTCATATTTTATTGCATGGACCTTTGCCTGTTTTTAAACTTTTTGAAAGCATGGAACTAAAGAATAATCTTTACCTCCTTGACTATAAGAAAAGTACACAAATCGGTAACTTGCAACTCACAATGCACAGAAAAGCATTAGTCAGAAAACATAGTTGAGAGATTCAAATGGCTAATTGCTCAGACACCAGACAATGTGTTCACCAGTGGGCAGGTCAGGGGGTTTCTGAAGTTTCAGAAGTACTCTCAAACAGCTGTTTAATGCTCTGTATATCTTTAAGACAACACTTTTTGAGATGACATGGTGATGTCACTCCCCAGACACCACTTGGTAAGTAAAAGAAAGATCAATTGGGGTATTTATTCTCTTGAGGTCTGGGGTTACTGGTAAACCATTTGGTATTTATTGGAAATGTGTAAGGGGTTTTGCATGTCAAGCAGTTAATTAGGGAACACTGCAGTTCCCCTGCATTGGTACAGTACCAGGGAAAGTAGATTCACTGAAGTGGCGCCATATGGTCGCTTCTGCCATGTTGCCCTTCATCTTTTAGTGGCTTTAGTGAAATGTGTATGCCCATTTGGAATACAGATGATCTCTGTGGAAACCCTACTAAAGTTTGTAAGAGTTACAGGGTACCTTCTACTTTTTGTTGTACCTGATGATAGTGACCATTTGTCCTTGCCTTTAGCCATGCTATGATGTAAATTAAATTTACAAAGGAAATGGAAGTTAATACATTGTCTGATCCCACATTATCCTACATACACAGATGGTTGAATTATGGAGACACCTGGCTGAGATGGGAAGAACCAGCATAATCACGTGACTGAGTTGAGATTTATTAACACTTTCATAATACAATGCAATAAATCAGGGTTTACAAGTCCTGATCCTAGGGGACCACCTTGTGCTATAGTTGTCAATCCATCTGATCACTTAGGCTACTAAAATCCTCCAAGACTTTTAATGAAACTAATTCCTATTGTTAATTAGGTACATAGTTATTAGAAAATTGCTTTAATCCTGTACCACGTGCTAGGCTTTAGAACTCTCCAGGACCAGGGGCTGGATAAAAACACAATTTTGCCCCACTGGCTAATAGAAAACTATGGGCATGAACTTGACAGCAGTTATATTTAAAACTAGAAGAATAAGCAACTGACAATTAATAAAACCGCTACTGGGTACAGGTTAGCAGAGTTCTATTTGTGTGTGGTTCAATCTTTAGATTTAGCTCAGTCATCTTGAATTGAACCCAGTGAGCCTATTTAGATTTAATAAATGACCAAAAATGTGACTGTTAATGCAATATAATTTCCACCTGTGTTTGGGCATCATTAATTGGTAAACTGTTATAGACTTGTATAAACTGGTTTAACAGAGCAGCAGTTTATTAAACAAGTTGAGGACAGACGGAACAGATTCCTGTTTGCTCAACATCTTGGCAACAAGAAAAACACCTAAAGGGGGTTATTTCTGAAACCGAGGGGCTTTCAGGGGGGCAGAAAAAACAGCTTATGATGGAGCTAATTAAGAAAATAAGGGCTCAATAATTAGTGGTACGTTTGGAATTAAAACCAGAAGACACCACAGTCCCCCCCAAGACCAGTATTGGGAAATTCTGCAATAAATGACACATTTTTCTGCAAATATGTCTCTCTTCAAAATAATCCTCCCATTAGCAATCACATTAGCGCATAGGATAGGCATTCTATTGTACAACTCTGGCAATGTATCACTTCTGTCCATTTACTCCCCTTCATCTCCCATACTGTTTAACAGTGTCCAGGGGCCTCCATAAAGTTGACTGTAAACATACAACTCCCTTGTCCTCATTCTTTAAAGCCGCTGTACTGCAAATAAAAAATAAGAGGGGGAAAATACCACAAAAACACACACTGAGAACGAGCAGGTCCAGAGCAGGGTGTCGACTGTGTTTTCATTTGGCACTTCAGGCAGGATTTGATTGAAACCACTCAGGTTGTATCATTTAGTTTCAGTGTGAAATCACTATACCGGAGTCAACCCAAGTAACTGGCAAATTATCTGGATTGTCGTCCTCTGTGCACACAACTCCTTGAGCAAAAACATAAAGAAATCGCTTGACAACAAAAGTAGTATGGTTTAGGTTGTGGTGATTTCAATGCATTTTCAATAGGACTGCCTGGACTCACTCATTCTTGCCCCCCAGTAGTGGAATAGGAACTGCCTGTGAGTACAGTATTAGGACTTACTACTTAAGTCCTTAATACACATCTCTTTGGATTGCTCGTGTAGTCTGATCTTCTATTATACCTCAGTCCTGTTCTCTGTAATGTGCAGATTAATTTGTTGTTAACCTTGTAAGATTGTGTATGTTGAACATTGTAGTTTAGTGCTTGTAGTCATGTAAGCTTTCTGAGATCAGTGCATCTGCTTATAAATGTAACTCCTCAATCAATTGAAGTTGCCACATTTGCATTTGTCACATTTTTGGTCAAAATATGTGTTCCTTAGCTTTACATAAAAGTTGGAATTTTTAACAGTTTAATTTCCAGCTGTAGAATCTATAAGACCCATTACCTTTTTTATGTTTTTAATACGTTCTGTTTCTTCTGAGTCTTGGCGTGCAGCACACTGTGAATATTTTGAATGTAACAGATACAGTGGTCTGTTATCAGTCAGATGTTTTCAGTCACAGGATTTGCTGATCTAACAGATAGATGGAACAGACCCAATAAATGGAATAATACTTTTCATTCATGCTACAGTTAAAGCTCATGTCTTTAAAAATGTTTGTCATTATGCTTAGCAAGAACAGATGACTATTACTGTTACATTTTATTCACATGACTGTTTTTGTGATTATAAAACAGCTCTGAGTACCTTTTTAATACTTGTTGATATAATTGCATTAGTTGGATACCTGTGAGTTATTGGGTGATCTATCAATTACAGCAGATACAATTTTCTTTCTCTCAAAACTTCTCTGGATATCTGTGCATCACCAAAGTCCTATTTCGGTTAAAAAAATAAAACAATAAATTCAGGGAGTGCTCACACATGCTGAATACTAACATCATATTATGGTTTTAAACAAACATTACTTCAGGACAATAAAAATAGATTACGCATATTTTGTAGGTAATAAAAAATGTGAGTCTCCCTTAATATTGAAACAACTGTGTGTTTTAGATGCATTGACGTATGTTTACAGTTGAGATAGACAAACACAATGCATTGCAGCATGTCTGTTAGGATAAAAACTTAAATATTGTGTCTTCATTCATTGTTGAATACAAACACGTTAAATTGAGCCAAAACATATTTCAAACTAATATCAGTTGTGAACTCTAGCTGAGAAGCTTCTTGGTTGAGATTGCATTTAAAACCAAAAGGGGTTTCATCAAACCTGTAGATTTCAAGCAATTTGTGGGAAGGAAACAGGAAAATCAGAGCAAAGTGCAGTGAGAACAAACAAGATTTATTTGCATTGCAGCCATTTGAAGTGATTTATAAGTGGTTAGATAACACACATGTGGTTAACTTCGTGTAAGTAGAAATGTATTTTGTATCTTTCCAATTAATGATGAAAGAGAAAATGGAAAAAGCTGCTGAAGGTTATGTTCTTCCAGTATGTTAACATCATGCGGTTTCACTTCTGGTATTCATTTGACTTCAATTTATTTTATTTTTTTAAATCAAACCAAATTCAGTGTAAAGCCACCATCAATTAATTAAAGGTGTATTTATTCAAATGAAGATAATGTTTGTGTCCCATTCTTCATTTTCCACTGAACTTGTGGATTGATTTGTAAAAAGGCTTAGGAATTGTCCTGCAGATCACATGGTAAAGTACTGCAATGGAAGTTTAATTGCCTTCACACTCGTTTAAAGGGTCTAGATGCCATGTGAGGTACTGCTTTTTGACATTAAGCATCCTCCACACTGGTACTGACACCTATACTGATTCTGGAAGAAGATTAAGCATCTTTCCTTTCCTTCTCCTGCCCAGGAACAGGTGAAATTGTGGCCATCATGATCCCAGAGCCCAAGGGACGGGAGATTGTGTCTCTGCTGGAAAAGAACGTCACTGTGATGATGTACATCACCATCGGGACACGCAATCTGCAGAAATACGTCAGCCGGACATCAGTGGTCTTCGTATCCATCTCCTTCATAGTGCTAATGATCATCTCCCTGGCCTGGCTGGTCTTCTACTACATCCAGAGGTTCAGATACGCCAACGCACGCGACCGAAACCAGGTGAGAGAATGGACTACCGACTGTAAGGCTTTTCCGTTACTTTCTAAAAATGTGGATAGCTGTGACATAGACAATCCATTGATACGTGATTGGTAAAAGCTACTTTCTGCTTTCTTCCTCCCTGTAAGGAAGAAAAAGTTTATCTATTCACCAATCCTTAAGGGGTGCAACAATAGAAAATAAATACAATGCTGATTTAAAAAAATAAAAATCTTACCACTTTCAATGGATAGCACACAATTTTTTTTTTTAGAATTTCTTACCTATGAAAATAATTGTATGACTGTTTTTCCAGCTTGGCATTCATTACAGAGTCAAACTGTTGTATACACATTCATTAAAAAAAAAACAGCAGCTAAACTGAGTCTTAAACAAACATGTCTCCCCTGGTATACCTATGTGGTTTGGAGAGATTTCCTCATATGTCGTGAAAGGATTCTGTATAACCTAAAAAAAGAAACCAGCTTTATTTGAAGAGGTATGGAGTGGATGTATTAACTTCCTTAAATCCTCATCTTATTTTAATACCACACAGTAGAGTTCCCACCCTGATGCTATTCCTAGTCATTCCTAGCCCAGTTAATTTTGTTGCTCCAATATAATATTACTATTATATACAGTACTGTGCAAAAGGTTTAGGCAGGTGTGAAAAAATGCTGTAAAGTAAGAATGCTTTCAAAAATAGACATTGCAAAGCGGGTGAACAGAAGAAAAATCTAAATCAAGTCCATATTTGGTGTGACCATTTATATATATATATTTTTTTAATGTAAGTGTGTGTGTGTGTATATATATATATATATATATCAGCCATAACATTATGACCACCTGCCTAATATTGTGTAGGTCCCAAAACAGCCCTGACCCGTCGAGGCATGGACTCCACTAGACCTCTGAAGGTGTGCTGTGGTATCTGGCACCAGATCCTTTAAGTCCTGTAAGTTGCCAGGTGGGGCCTCCATGGATCGGACTTGTTTGTCCAGCACATCCCACAGATGCTCGATTGAATTGAGATCTGGGGAATTTGGAGGCCAAGTCAACACCTTGAACTCGTGATTCATCAGACCAGGCCACCTTCTTCCATTGCTCCGTGGTCCAGTTCTGATGCTCACGCGCCCATTGTAGGCGCTTTCGGCAGTGGACAGGGGTCAGCATGGGCAACCTGACTGGTCTGTGGCTACGCAGCCCCATACGCAACAAACTGCGATGCACTGTGTGTTCTGTCCTTTCTATCAGAACCAGCATTCACTTTTTCAGCAATTTGAGCTACAGTAGCTCATCTGTTGGATCTGACCACACGGGCCAGCCTTCGTTCCCCACGTGCATCAATGAGCCTTGGCCGCCCAGGACCCTGTCGCCGGTTCACCGCTTTTCCTTCCTTGGACCACATTTGATAGGTACTGACCACTGCAGACCGGGAACACCCCACAAGAGCTGCAGTTTTGGAGATGCTCTGACCCAGTCGTCTAGCCATCACAATTTGGCCCTTGTCAAAGTCGCTCAGATCCTTACACTTGCCCATTTTTCCTGCTTCTAACACATCAACTTTGAGGACAAAATGTTCATTTGCTGCCTAATGTATCCCACCCACTGACAGGTGCCATGATAATGAGATTATCAGTGTTATTCACTTCACCTGTCAGTGGTCATAATGTTATGGCTGATCGGTGTGTATATATATATGTTTTTTTTTTTCCTCCATACTGTATTATTATTTAGCCTTGCCTTGTGTGTATAAATACTATATAGTATGTTGTACTGTGAAGGAATAACTAAAAAAATGTCCAATGTTTAAGTGTCCAATGAGAAGTATACACTTTTGTAACCACTAATGGCTTTAAATGGTGTTACAACAGGGGATTTTGGCATGTACCCCCAGCACTGCTGTGCACTGATTCCATAAACTTTTTTCTGGGTAGGTGGTTCTTAGAGCATCTTAGATAATAACATATGAAAGTCCTCCAAACAGATACATAAATTATAAATAAATAAATGCACTCTGCATGACAGAGCTTTCTGAGGTGAAGAGCCTAGCTAATATAATCTAGAGCAGCACTTGTGATCTGCAGTGCCAAATAGGAAGTGTAGGTGGAAAACCAAAGCAGAACAGGTTTAATAAAGGTAGGGTTACACATAGCTTTAATTTTACAATAAACAACGTGCTGCAGTAAGTCCTCAGTTTTGTGTGGTATTCCCTTCTCCTGTAGGCTTCTGTGTGCTGCAGACTTGGTAGCTGCAGCACAATGCAGTGCTGTAAAACTCACTTTACTCGGGGGACAATCGTAAATTCATAGGCCCGAGAGTTGCATATCAGCGAATAGACAAGTGTGTATGTGTCGACATTTCAACCCTCATTTCTGCCATTTAAAATAGTCTCTTTTAAAGAGAAACTGTCTGTTGAAAGTATGTGGTCTTCCTTTGCTAGTCAGCCCATTTCACAAGATGGATCGGCTTGTAAATAGCAGCTGTTCTAGTCCTCATGCTTGTATTGTAGCTGTGTGCTGGTGGACTACAGGTATCTTGCAGAAAATGTGTGACTTCTTAGTAAACCTAATGCTTGAGTGCATTTAGGGTCAACACATTTGGTTTAATCACACGCTGGCAGCTTAGTTAGGATTTCTACCTTCCAATCCAAATATGTTAAAAGGCATGTGGCACAAAAGGGAACAGAAAAGAGTGCTTGATGTGGTAGCCACATGCTGCTTTTATTGTATACAAAAATAAAGATGGTTGTGGGGAATTCAAGACAATCCCGCCCATAAACAATTAAAATAAAATGTTTTAGTGAAAGTAAAAGTAAAAACTCCCTTACAAGAATGTCTTCTCTCAGTTTGGACAAGCAATTAATAATAATAATAATAATAATAATAATAATAATAATAATATTACTGACAGATACCCACAAACTGACTGAACCATCTCCAAGATCACCAATGCACCAATATAATATGTAATTCATTCAATCATACGAATTTAGACCATCCATGGGGGTAATTCAGTAGAGAAAGCAATTAATTAAACTTTATGTTCTTATATTCTAATTGAGGGAGATATACATCTTGGAAATGTCATCTGATAGGAACAATACAGAACCCTTTACCGAGACTAGTAGAAAGAACTTACTGGCTTTGTCTTGTCATCAGTCAATCATAGGAGCTCTAAGTGATTGTATTACACATGCATTGATTTGTGTAGATTTAAGGTTTTTGACCATTTCTGTTTGTCAGAATCATGCTGAAAAAAGGGCTTTGTGTATACAATTTTTCTTTTCTTGAACTATTGTAACAAGTGTATTATCAAGTGTCTGAAATAAAGGTTTAGTTTTCCAATTGGCACCTCAGTCTAGTAATAATTGAGCACTGAGTTAGTGTGTGGAGCATCCTAACCTTTTATTTATACAAATTAACTGATAAAGCGAGACCAAAGCATATGAGGCAACTTTTATCAGATGAGAAGGGTTTCCTATACTGAGATATAAATGGCAAGCGCATGTTCTGTTGCAGTTTGTTGCAAAAAGCTTTCAAAATGATGCAATTTTTAGCGCTGAAAACTGAATAGTTAGTGCCAAAACCCAGTATTTTTTGGTGAGCACAAACAATTATTTTCTTTATTTGCTTATATAATCTATAATTCAACTTGATTGGATTTCTGTTTGTGCTTATTTTTCAAGGGATTTTACAGTGGGGGGAAAAAGTATTTGATCCCCTGCTGATTTTGTACGTTTGCCCACTGACAAAGAAATGATCAGTCTATAATTTTAATGGTAGGTGTATTTTAACAGTGAGAGACAGAATAACAACAACAAAATCCAGAAAAATGCATTTCAAAAAAGTTATGAATTGATTTGCATGTTAATGAGGGAAATAAGTATTTGACCCCTTCGACTTAGTACTTGGTGGCAAAACCGTTGTTGGCAATCACAGAGGTCAGACGTTTCTTGTAGTTGGCCACCAGGTTTGCACACATCTCAGGAGGGATTTTGTCCCACTCCTCTTTGCAGATCCTCTCCAAGTCATTAAGGTTGCGAGGCCGACATTTGGCAACTCGAACCTTCAGCTCCCTCCACAGATTTTCTATGGGATTAAGGTCTGGAGACTGGCTAGGCCACTCCAGGACCTTGATGTGCCTCTTCTTGAGCCACTCCTTTGTTGCCTTGGCTGTGTGTTTTGGGTCATTGTCATGCTGGAATACCCATCCACGACCCATTTTCAATGCCCTGACTGAGGGAAGGAGGTTCTCACCCAAGATTTGACGGTACATGGCCCCATCCATCGTCCCTTTGATGCGGTGCAGTTGTCCTGTCCCCTTAGCAGAAAAATACCCCCAAAGCACAATGTTTCCACCTCCATGTTTGACGGTAGGGATGGTGTTCTTGGGGTCATTCCTCCTCCTCCAAACACAGTGAGTTGAGTTGATGCCAAAGAGCTCCATTTTGGTCTCATCTGACCACAACACTTTCACCCAGTTCTCCTCTGAATCATTCAGATGTTCATTGGCAAACTTCAGACGGGCCTGTACATGTGCTTTCTTGAGCAGGGGGGCCTTGCGGGCGCTGCAGGATTTCAGTCCTTCACGGCATAGTGTGTTACCAATTGTTTTCTTGGTGACTATGGTCCCAGCTGCCTTGAGATCATTAACAAGATTCTCCCGTTTAGTTCTGGGCTGATTCTTCACCGTTCTCATGATCATTGAAACTCCATGAGGTGAGATCTTGCATGGAGCCCCAGACCGAGGGAGACTGACAGTTATTTTCTTCCATTTGCGAATAATCGCACCAACTGTTGCCACCTTCTCACCAAGCTGCTTGGCGATGGTCTTGTAGCCCATTCCAGCCTTGTGTAGGTCTACAATCTTGTCCCTGACATCCTTGGACAGCTCTTTGGTCTTGGCCATGGTGGAGAGTTTGGAATCTGATTGATTGATTGCTTCTGTGGACAGGTGTCTTTTATACAGGTAACGAGCTGAGATTAGGAGCTCTCCCTTTAAGAGAGTGCTCCTAATCTCAGCTCGTTACCTGTATAAAAGACACCTGGGAGCCAGAAATCGTGCTGATTGATAGGGGATCAAATACTTATTTCACTCATTAACATGCAAATCAATTTATAACTTTTTTGAAATGAATTTTTCTGGATTTGTTTGTTGTTATTCTGTCTCTCACTGTTAAAATACACCTACCATTAAAATTATAGACTGATCATTTCTTTGTCAGTGGGCCAACGTACAAAATCAGCAGGGGAACAAATACTTTTTTCCCTCACTGTATTTCAATTAGAGGGTGGGAGTATCTGAAGGTCAAGGCTTATTCTGAAAAGCTGTGGAAGGGGAACCATAATTCAGCATTGCTCCCCGCCACAGGTGAATTAAATCTGAAACATGTCCCACTTAATTTTCCTTCAGTCTTTCCCGACGCTGCAGTAGTTAATTAGAATCTCTAATGTAATGCTCTGAAGTAGAAGCAAAACAGTAAATTAGCCAGAGGATCTATGCTTTACTAGAAAACAAATGTACAATTTAAAGAACAAAAGCAAAAGAACAAAGCCAACCAACAGATGCAATGGTGGTGATATTATTAAATGTTACAGAGAAGTGAAATACAATTGACAGTTTGAATTTTATGTCTGCTTTAAAATGTGCCCAGGAGCTGCTGAATCACTAATTAGTCTTTGCTGCAGCCATTAATGGAAAGCTGCTCTATTTTAGCCGCTGTACTCCGAATGGTGCTAATGGCAGTGTGTCCAAGAGAGGCAACACAGCAAAATAACCGATATTATCATGCTAGCTGCACTGTTTCAACTATACAGCAGTAAATTGCAATATATCTGCAAGTTTTAACTCTTGTTTTTCCTTTTTGTTTTGCCCCCTGGCTCTGAAATTAAAAGTCATGTATTTGAATGTGTGATGCCTTTCTCAAGTGGAAAAACAAAAGCTCCAATAGACTTACAAAGAAATAAAGAATGTGTAACTCTTTCTTTTTCTATATGACTCTCAAAAGTTATTTAATATTGTACTGAAGTATATGTTTGAAACATAAGATGCATGAGGCAGCTATGGAGTGTAATTGAAACACTGAGCCAAAATACTTTTACTCTTTTTAAGGCACTGCAGCATAATCAGTGATACAGATCCTGTGTGTGTTCAAGTCAGACGGCACCACGTTTTCTGAAATGCAAAGCTTTTGAAGACAGGCTCTTTCGGGGGCCTCCTAGTGGCTCATCGTGGGGAATGAAAAAGCTCAGACCGCACACTTATTATCCTGTGCCTGAACTGCAGTCTCCCTGCCCTCTTGAACTCATACTGTTATTTATGAAGAGGAGGTGCCAGTCTCTTTCTCTGGTCCTGTCTGCAGTGTCTGAGATGATGTCATCTTTTCGGTGCACTTGGCTTCTCGCATTGGCAGACACACGAACACCACTGTGCCAGCATCCAGGCAGCGTGGTTATGTTCTCTTTCAGAGCCCGGCTTTCACACGCTGGTCTAAACTCTGCGTCCTGGCTGCCTCTATATACCATAGACTTGAGTAACATGGAACTCATCTGAGTTGACCTTTGTTTTGTGTGTGTTGAATGTAGCTGTTTAAGATTTTTTTTTTCTCTTTTGATTTATAAAAGCATAAATCATTGCTGAAGTAGAAACAGATGAGTGAGCATCACCATAACAAATAAATGAAAACACTGTTATTCATTTTTACTGCCACCAATCAGGCCAACTCAATAGCTACTCATTGTTACTGATTGGATCGGGAGTGAACTTATACATTAGCTTGCAGTATATGTGATTTACTATTAACTTTGCAGAATATAAATAGTGACTTGTAATTACTGCAAACAATAAATACATATACAAATAATAAAATAACGGTATATAGCGATGCAAATATGTTCTAAGCCTTTTCATTCTTTTTATTTGTCTGCTGGGTAATGAAACAACCGTACTTATGCTTTCAACTATGCAATTCTTAAACATCATTGTCTTTCAGTTTAAAGGCAGTTTTAAAATCCTGTCGCATCTCAAAGTATACCAACTGATAACTTTGGTGCCATATGTTCACCCTAACTGAGATATTAAATAGTCACAAACCCAGGGTGTTGGGAAAAGGAGCCTGTACTGTACTGTAGGATTATGGGAGCTCAATAGATTTCGATATCAGTGTAATGTATGATACAGTGTACAGTACATGTAGAGTGGATGAGTCATATGACATAAAAGAACTACGCAGAGGTTATACATAGAAAATGATCAATACAGAGCACTTTAATGGTCGAGTTAATTGGATGGTTTTATATTAAATTAATGTATTATATAGGCTACCTTTTACATAAATATATATCCAGATACATACACACATTTACAATGTAAACATATATAATATTATATACATATCATACATGTAAATAATGAGAAACAACTAACTACAGCTTACAAAGCCGACTTAATCCAAAAGAAGCAGTAGCTATCACAATGGCTGTAAGAAAAGCAGCAGTTTAAAGGGGAAATGAATGGAACAGATGTCTTTTAGGTTTGTACAGAAGTATGAAACCACTTAAGGCCAGATTCAGATCAGCCCACAGTTGGTTACTTGTTGTGTAGAGCTCTACAGGTTAAGAGAAACGTCTTCATCCTGATTCCGGATTGTTAACCTTGTTAGAATTCCCTTGAGCTGTGGGTCTTTCTTTTCCACTTCAGCCTGACATCAGTTCTGTCACATGGAAAAATACCCTCATGTGTGAACTAGTTTACAATCACAGCACCCACCTCCAGGCCATAACAAATGGCTCAGGAATGTTATGGCCAGTTTAAAGTAGTGTAGTCATGTGTTTTCAGGGGTATTTTGCAAAACATTGGCAATTGATTCTTGTTTGCCGTGCATCTTATTAACAGGGCAAAGCTGTAGGCTAAAGGCTTACATAACGTATTAATGATGTATTGATGTCATGGTATTTTCTGTCATATGACATTCACATTTGTGTGTTTGTTTAGAACTAAACTTTCTCTCGATTACATTTCTTAAAATGCAGATTTCTGAAATCTGTGTCATACAGAGTGGTGCGTGTGACCATTTTGCATAACTCTTGGTGTGTGTCCATCTGTCCATCTATATGTTCTCAACTTCAGTCCCATATTTCCAGCAAGTTGTGTTGGTCTTGTTTATTCATTACAACTGTAAATTAGTTAAATATGTCAAATAAATGATATAGCAAGTTGCATTATTTTTGCATGACAAAATTATATATATTTTCCGATAAATAATTGCAGAATACTTAACCTTTTTAACCTGATTTCAATCAGTGCAACTCAATGAAATGTAAAGAACTTTGGAGTGTGGGTGTAACCTTAAACGATAGGAGCCACAGAGGCCCCTTGGGGCCAACCTGGGCTGTCCAGGAGCGCGGACTGCAGTCAGGCTGTACTGGGAACTGTCTGCAATCAACATATACAAAGCAGGGCTACAGAGGTAAACTCTTACGCCCTCCGCTTACAATAGCAAGGCTGGCTACTCTACCAGTGCATCTAGGAGTGAGGCCGTATATCTACTTGTACAATATATGGCTCGGGCAATCAAGCAACTTGTGCGCCCTCCGCGCATTAACGTGGCAGTGAACATTTGATCTTGCAGAAGCAGCGCCACAGACCCACTGAATAACACCCAGCTGGCTAGTCAAGTAGCCACAGCTGGACATAACAGTATATACAGCGTGGCAGCAGGAACAATCATGACACATAACACAGGAGCAGTTGTCACCTTTTAGCGCAGCAAATGCATGACAACAGCAGGCTCTACTGTGATAATCAAACCATAAATATTGCGGTGTGCAGGAAAACAGTTCATGCACTCTTCGCATAACATGGGAGCATTGGCCGCTTGCTCCACTAGCCCAGCTAGGAGCGGGGCCACACCAGCTCTACAATGTCGTACAAACAAACCATATACACCACGGGGCGCAGGAACCAACACATGCGCCACCTGCAGGAGCACAGGAGCAGTTGACGCCTGCTGATTAGACCAGCTAACGCAGGGCAACATTAGCTCTACTGTGCTGACAAATGAAGTATGTAGACAGCGGAACAGGAGAGCCCACTCAAGTGCTTACCGCTGTGGACAGCAGCAGCGGTCTCTTGCTCTATGGCACACAGCCAGAGCAGGCCACAGATCTGCTAACAAGGAACTATACACACAGCGAGGCAGCAAGAACAACTTGAGCACCATCAGCTGGGAACACTGGCAGTGAGCTCCAAGCTCCAAGTGTATGTATATATATATATATATATATATATATATATATATATATACACTCACCTAAAGGATTATTAGGAACACCTGTTCAATTTCTCATTAATGCATTTATCTAACCAACCAATCACATGGCAGTTGCTTCAATGCATTTAGGGGTGTGGTCCTGGTCAAGACAATCTCCTGAACTCCAAACTGAATGTCTGAATGGGAAAGAAAGGTGATTTAAGCAATTTTGAGCGTGGCATGGTTGTTGGTGCCAGACGGGCCGTTCTGAGTATTTCACAATCTGCTCAGTTACTGGGATTTTCACGCACAACCATTTCTAGGGTTTACAAAGAATGGTGTGAAAAGGGAAAAACATCCAGTATGCGGCAGGCCTGTGGGCGAAAATGCCTTGTTGATGCTAGAGGTCAGAGGAGAATGCGTCGACTGATTCAAGCTGATAGAAGAGCAACTTTGACTGAATTAACCACTCGTTACAACCGAGGTATGCAGCAAAGCATTTGTGAAGCCACAACACGTACAACCTTGAGGCGGATGGGCTACAACAGCAGAAGACCCCACCGGGTACCACTCATCTCCACTACAAATAGGAAAAAGAGGCTACAATTTGCACAAGCTCACCAAAATTGGACAGTTGAAGACTGGAAAAATGTTGCCTGGTCTGATGAGTCTCGATTTCTGTTGAGACATTCAGATGGTAGAGTCAGAATTTGGCGTAAACAGAATGAGAACATGGATCCATCATGCCTTGTTACCACTGTGCAGGCTGGTGGTGGTGGTGTAATGGTGTGGGGGATGTTTTCTTGGCACACTTTAGGCCCCTTAGTGCCAATTGGGCATCGTTTAAATGCCACGGCCTACCTGAGCATTGTTTCTGACCATGTCCATCCCTTTATGACCACCATGTACCCATCCTCTGATGGCTACTTCCAGCAGGATAATGCACCATGTCACAAAGGTTGAATCATTTCAAATTGGTTTCTTGAACATGACAATGAGTTCACTGTACTAAACTGGCCCCCACAGTCGCCAGATCTCAACCCAATAGAGCATCTTTGGGATGTGGTGGAACGGGAGCTTCGTGCCCTGGATGTGCATCCCACAAATCTCCATCAACTGCAAGATGCTATCCTATCAATATGGGCCAACATTTCTAAAGAATGCGGGCTGAGTAATATGGCGGTCCTCCTCCCAGATTACCTGTCTGCTGCCCTTGTCCATGGACAGGGCAGAGAGGCTCTCCTCAGTGTCCAGTGGCACATGGGCCAGTGGTGGAGGGCCTAGGCTGTTTGCACTGCCTGCGCAGACAGGAGGTCGCAGATGTGGTCCATCCTGCTATTCAGGATGACCTTTGACGGCGCGGTGGGGAGGTGGATAGCGACGACTCTGAAGAGGGGGAGGGGTCCTGTGGGCATCGCTCCACCGCTCTTCCCTGTCGCTCATGTGCTTGTGCGGGGCCGTAGCGGCATGCAGGGGGGGCGTGGCTGCCGCTGGGGGAGCAGCAGCAGACGCAGGGAGGAAAGGGGGTGCAGGAGGTGCGTCAGTCTCCGAAGCTGCGTGTCTGGAGGAGGAGACGGAGGGGCTCGGGGAGAGGCGAAGGTCCGGCGCCATCGAACCCATTCCGTAACTCTCTAGAGTGGGAGATCACAATATATAACTCTGAAATGTATATTATTTTTTGTAACCTAAACTTTTTTTCTTAAACTTGGCAGTTTACTGCTTACCTTTTTACCATTTCAGGTTATTCACTGGACTTATACTGCTTAAATTTTAATAAAAATTACAAAAATGGGGGTGTTCTAAAACTTACATATATGTTGGTTAAATAAGTATTCAGACCCCTCCATTTGTGGAGTAGGTTGTGTATATAACTAATATCGATTCCTATAGCAAGACCATTTGAAAACTGAAAGGGTTTTGCAAGGCACTGTGTATAATATCATTTTTGTCAATTTCAGATATTTGAACCTTATGGTGGGTACACGTTGAGATTATTCACAATTTGTCTTTCTCAGAGGCGTCTTGGAGATGCAGCAAAGAAGGCCATCAGCAAGCTCCAAGTACGAACCATCAGGAAAGGAGACAAGGTATGCTGGGTGTCTTGAGTCACACACTTTTGCTTTTTTGTTTTGTTTTATCTTTTAAAATCTATCAGTGGTGTAATTCAAACAGCAGTAGAATAGTTGATAACATTTTTATTCCTTGTAATTCATAATTAATTCACCTTTTCAGAACTGTTCTGTATAATGTAAGTTCAAATGATTTAAAGCATGTTTTTAAGTATTGCAGTGAAAATGTATTAAGATTTTTAGTTTTTTCAGGAAAGCATCCCGACGTGAGGGGAGTTATTAGTAAGTAAATATAGGTAATAGCAGACCCTAAGGTGTTTTGCTAAAATTAAGATAGTAGCAATATTATTGGCACAGTGTAGTATCTTTACAGTAGGTACATTAATTAGTGTGACCATATGTCACATAATTTTAAGGAAAGCTGAAAAAAGCACACTATGGAATAACAGTTAATTCATCATTTTAAACTTTAATCTTTGGACTGTAGCATTAACATTTAACGGGAAAGTAGATACACTTTTTTGCTAGTTAAACATTCAGTTTCCAGTATTAAAACTTCTAAAGCAGGCAGCATAAATATATCCAGTGCAGTTCTCGCAGGTATTATGATTGTTAGAAACTGTTTTATTTTTTTCAAAGTTGGGAGCAATCACATAATCATAGATATTAATGCAGCATAATCTGTTAAACATGTAATTATAACATATTAATTCAAATTGGTATTGTGCAGTCAGTCACACTACTTTGGTTTTAAATTAATGTTAGCACTGTTATTTGAATGAGGTGTTGGAATTTGTCCTTGTTGATGAAAGTGAATAGATGTTTTTTTTTGTTCAAATGGAAGTCACAGCTACATGAGTAAAATATATATATTTTTTCCCCATGTACACAGTGTCATCATGTGCTAATATGACCTTCGCCATTAAAATATATGTGAAAACAACAAGGATTCTTAAACACAAAGAAGAAATGAAACTATTAAAATTCATGTCATGGTATCTAATACTTTAACTCACTGTACCGGGAAATTGTTTTTTCCCTTGCTATTAAAGAATGAGGCAAGTATGAACAACAATTTAAGTTTGACTAGTTGGCATGTTTACCAAAGTTTGTGTCTTGTTGCCAGTTTGGTTTTACTGGCAAATGGTTCAAGAGACTAGTTTTCTTTTAGATCATTTTTAATATTTGGATTTTAAGTAACCCTACTTACTTACTTCCTAATATGCTAGCAAATTTGACAGTTACCAAAAAATTCCCAGCAGAAATATATATGCTAAATAAATTTAATTATTCCTGTTTCAGGAAACTGAGTTGGATTTTGATAACTGCGCCGTTTGCATTGAAGGCTACAAACCAAATGATGTTGTGAGGATTTTACCTTGTCGGTAAGACGGATCTTCTTTCTTTTCTGTCTCTCCCCTTATAACCCACTGTAAAATAACCACCTTGTGTGTTGTTGATGTGTTTGCTGCAAATTTCAGCATTTCCATAATGGTTTGGTTAAGCAGATTCGAAAACATCCCACTTTAGTGTCTTTTAAAAGGTGTTTTAAAAATAATCTTCACTATATTTATCTTGAATCTTAACTCTCTAGCCAGAACATCAGTATTAATCTAAAATCAATATTTACCTCCAAGAAGCACATCTTTACAGCCTATTCGCATAGGCCCGAACCATACTACTTCTGTATGCTAATAAAAGTACAGGACTACAGTGCATATATCAGACCACTAATAGTCTACAAAATAAATCAGCATTTTCAGACTCAATTACTACCTTAAAAAATATGTGAAAGAAAGAAAGAAATACTAAAATTACCTATATGTTCTATAACATTAACATATGACATTTTACAACAGTGGTCTTAACTAATTCATATATATTGAGTGAAAAACTCAATTTTTTATGCGCCTTTTTTTCCACCCATAAAAAGCTACATTGCACCGTTTTCAGTGTTTTCTAATGTGAAGAAACATGTTTTTGCTTTTTGTGTGCAGGGTTTTGTACATAGCTGTTACAGGGCACTGTTACAGTATACATTTAATGGTTGAAGAGTGTTGGCCTGTGGGAGATTTGACAGAACTGCCGTTAATCCGTGTCTATTTTTAGTGCATTTCATCGTACACATCTGAATAAATGAAGATGTTTCCTTGACATTGTGTATTCTTTCTTGACATTGTAATTGAAGTTTTATCTTTTGAGTCCGCTTTAAGGAATGGAGTTTAGAGCAGAGGGGGCTATATTTCCATAAGCATTCAAGATTTCTCTTGGAGCAAACTGCCTTCTGATGTTAGCAGGGACCTGTTGCTCTGTGTTGGTTAATTTGGTGAAAACAAAATCAATTTTAAAAAGACAAATACAAATGATCTAGTGGGCATGAATATAGATGATGCCTTGTACCAGCAATCCTTCTGAAAACATTTTTCTTTGTATCTATTGCTTCTATACGTGTTTTCTGCCTTTTATCATTAAATAGATATAACACAGTCAACTTTTTGTATTCATTCTCATTGCTTGTTATCACTTGATTGATGTATCTCATTCACCACATAGCTGAGAGTCTGACTCTGTTACTGTTCTTATACATTTGCTTGATTGATGGTCTCTGCTATTTTTAGCTCACATCAAAAGTGTGCATTTGCACTTGATCTTATTAACAATAAAACCCTGCACACTGTACCATATTTATTGAACTTAAATGTCCCAACTCTGTGACTGAGTTTTTCAAGGCCCTACTTTTGTTTTTTTTGCAAATGTCTTTCAGTCATTGACATTTTCAGAAATTGTATATTTGCATCTTAAGTGGTTTAAATTGCTGCTTTTCTAAATGCTGACAATGTAATTTATAATGTACTTGATTGTTATGTTTTTTTGAATCCCACTTCCACAAATTGCACTTTAACTCACCATTGGAGACTAAATTTATCAGAATTGACTGGAGATAAAGAATACATTTTCTTTAACTCCAGTAAATTCTGGTGAATTTAAATGATCACCAATGGATGTACATGGATTTCAACATGGGATGTTGCACCTTTGGAAATATATGAAGAGGGAGAGTAAACCTTCTGCATTAATGACCGAGTACTACTTGTGTTTGTAAACCACCACCAGTACATTTTTAGCTTGACAGAATATCTCCAAAAGAAGTAATTTTGTAGGCAGCAGTTTCTGAGAATGTTCAACTTTTGCTGCTGATCTTTCTGAACAGAAGACTAAGCACAAAATAAACCATGATAAGTACTATAGCTGGTTTAAGAAATACATGAAGCCTAGGACATGATCGAGAATCTTCCAGAAAATTATAAATCTTACCAGTGAAGGAAATCTGACTCTTTTTTGGATCCAACATATGGCTATTTAAAACCCACCTCTTTAAGATGTCTAACTAAAATGTCTTTGCTGTGTACAAAATGATCACATGGGACCTGTGATGAGCTATGAGAAAAAGTAGAAATAAATGTTCTAGCTACCTAATAAATACATACAGTTGAAAGCTATTTGGTATTTTGGAGAACTATTCATCATTCAAATAACAATAAATGTCTGATTTTGGAGACAGACTAAATATGTGTGACTCGGACCTAAAATTACAACTAATAATCGCACAATACATCTCATCACAGAAAGCAATCTCTCACACTGATATACTTGTTTTTCAGGTTTTTCCAAAATGTATAAACTTTCATCCAACTTCTTACAGGCATAGAAAGTAATTCCAGTTTCTACAATTTGTTAACTGCAATTCCAGTGCAAGGCTTTGTTTCAGCTAGATACAACTATATGAGCTTTTAGCATGTTGGTAATATAGAAGAGGTTATGCTTCAACAGTCTCTTCAACAAAATGGGTCCAAACAAGATAGTATTAGATACTGTAATACATTACCCCTGAGCAATTAAAAATGTATGTCTAGCTATCCATTTAGTGTGCCTGCTCCATCAGTACAGTTTTATATATATACAAACCTGCACTGACTGATAAAAATTATAGTGTGGGTGTATATGTATGTATGTATCATTACCATCAACATAAGACTATATTCATCCATTGTGTTTCCACTTGCTTTAATCTATACCTTCACTTTTCCATGAAAAGTTAATGATTTACCCAGATCTACCCAGCTTTTATGTGGTTCTCTTCTATGTATTTTTTAATCTCTTGGTATCTATTCAATAGCTTCCTTTGTGGCTATTCCACACTTTCAATGTGGTGTGGGGGCGGAATGAGGGGGTGAAAAAACAAATCAATAAAAATACAAAACATGAAAAGTATTTTTATATGTATTCACCCCTTTGCATGACACTCCTCAATTACCTCCATTCAACTTATTGTCTGAAGGCAACTGGTTGCATCTGAGCTTATCTGAGTATAATAAAAGTGGTTCACATGAACTTTGCAGGTATGACATGGAAAACATCTCGGACGCCTTCAACCAGCAGTGGATCTATATATATATATATATATATATATTCAGCGTGGACTCTCTCATAGATAAAACTAACTGGCCCTGGTATTGAATCATTGAGGACTTTTATGTGACTCTTGTCTTTTCCGCAGGCATCTCTTCCACAAGAACTGCGTGGATCCATGGCTGCAGGACCATAGGACGTGTCCAATGTGCAAGATGAACATCCTGAAAGCTTTGGGGATTCCGGTAAGTAACAGCCCTCAACCTGCCCAGCCGAACCTGTTTTACTTGGGATGTGGCTTCTAGTCTGCCCCAGAAAGTTTCCCACAGTCAATATGCTTGGTAATTTGGCAGGTACCTCTTTGTTTTCCACAAGGTTGTACCACATATTTACTTTGCTTTGCCCTGGTTTTCCATGGAGAAGAATCTTCTCCATGCTCTTCCATGGTTTCCCTTTGTATTACTAAACTCTATTCTGGGTTTACCATAGTACACTATAGTAAACTTTCATCAGCTGTATATGAAGAGCGCATTGTCTTGTATTATGCCTGGACAAAGGTGTCTGCTAAGAAATAAATATTATTATTATTATTATTATTATTAATAATAATAATAATAATAATAATAATACATAGTCAGTTTAGTGTGGTCTCAACAGGGACTAGTTGGTTATTTGTGTTAAATCTGCACACAGAGAGAGAGAGAGAGATGTATTATACATATACTTTTTACTGTTTGCACTGTAAATGGAACCATTTTCGTTCTACTTTAATGAGTAATGAGATGCGCAGAGTACAGATATTGCATACTACAGCAAATCTGGTAAATATCTAATTATAAGCATGCATCAGCTCCAAATGCCTGAGTAAGCATACATAATGAGAGCAGTATTGTTAAGCTGAGCCATGAACCTCACATGTGTTTAAATGTATTGCTCTTGTCTGCTAACAACAACAATACTGTCAGTCATGGTCAGACTTTTTCTTCCCTAGCCAGTTCTTATCAGCATTAATTTCCTATTTAGAATTCTGATTGCAAAGTGGCTGCCAGCTCTGTTAACTTATCCTAACCTTTCTTTCTTAAACAGAAAAGGCATACATGTAATGTCATACTTGCTTTCAAATGGTTATCTCATTACTTATTCAATATAAGTTTATTGATTATTTTTTCTTAACACCACCAACTGCATTTCAGAGGAGGAATTGTGAAACCTTTTTAAAACAATTAAAAATTAAGTTTTTGCACAAACGTCTCAAGTTGTAGTGGCTTTTGTAATTTCCAGGATATACCGATGAAGAAGTAACACGTTTATTTCAGACAACATAAATACAGGTTAACCCGGATCTCTCCTCTCGCGTGAAGTGAAGAAAAGAACTGAGGATGTGAGTTGGAGAAGCCTTTTTGTATTTTCAGATACAGTGGGTTACAGTCTTCTCTGTCAGAAGTGATTGCATCTTATTAAAATACAGTTGTACAAAATAGTTTACCACATACATAATAATTAACACAGACCTACGTTTGTTACTGTTGTTGAAGTGTTTGATGAGTTGATTGGTGATGGTCAGCATTCTTAGGCAGCAGATGTTTATCAAAGACATTGTTGTAAGTCCTTAACCAAATACCTGTGCCCCAAAACACACAACCTGTATACTGTTTAACTGTTTCAGCTGATTGAATATCCTAGAAGACAATGGCTAAATGAAATCATGAGAAGACAATGCTTGATTGAAGTAACCCCTCAGACAGAAATGGATTAAGAACTAATAATTAAAGTAGCCCCCAGAGCAGTATTTGTCGTAAAACAAAGGTCAAATCGCTTGTTGAATCTAAGCAGATACAGATACAGCACTTGTTATTCAAAAGTAGCACTTCAAATGTGTTAGAAATTGGGTATTTAATATACCACTCAATAATCTGCATTGAGTCATTCTGGTTGGGCTTCAGAAAAAAAAAAAAAACATACTTGTCATTCAGCTCTAGGCATTTTGGAGTAAAACAGATTTTCCTGTGACAACATAGTTTTGAAGCTTAATGTTTTGGATACCCTCCCAGTATCAAGGTTTAATTTTCTGAGGGCTAGCCTGAGAAGGTCATTGCCTTTTACAGGTGAGCACTTACAACTCAAAACTCACATCAGCAGCTGTCTGCAAGGTCAAGTGGCCACTAATTACCAAAAAACAATAATAAAAGAGCTATTGAAAGCTTGTAATTTCAGAAATTCAGAAGGATTATTTGGGTTCATCTTCAAGATTTCAAATTTTACTCCGCAATGACCAAAGAGCTGTGGATCAGACCAAAACAAGAGCATTTCCCTTTCAGAGCACTTGGTTGGTGCCGCTCGGTTAACACATTGTGCTAAGGTTACAAGATTATAATTCAAAATTCTGGGAAAAAAAACGTCACATTTCTTTTATATTTGGTCTTGTAGTGCCTTTGCTTCTTCATCATGTTTACACACTGCTTCTTTGTAAAGTGTAATGACAGGAAAACTCCAGAATAGCCCTATTCAGAATTATGATTTATGAAGCTCAGTGTATGATCTGATTATTCAACAATGGCAGAGCATATCAGATAGAAAAATGGGGATCAAACACTATAAAATGTGATATCCTTCTTGGCAGCAAACAAAAATCCTTGCACTCATCACTAATTTTCTAGCAAGGTGGAATTCCAAGGGACACAACTGCACCATTGTTCCCCATTAGTTCTGCTTCAGTGTGATTTTCACATTTAGTTTTGCCTTGTCAGGCAAGGCAAAACCAAGATTCCCTATGAAATTAGAAATGGTTCCTTTTTTACACGTCTATTTATGCAATTACAGTGAATTGAAGGCAAAGGGTTTTGTAACAGTGTTTGAGTTATTGTAATAAAGCCGAGTCAAGTGTCTGCTTCTGGTTGTCAATTTATTTCTATCACTCCCACATCCTGCCCTTTGTAGAACATTTGTTCCTCTTTATAACAGCTGACTGGAGCATGCAGAATTACTATGCAGGAAACCATAATCTTTTCTAGAAATCATTACATATCATTTAATATACAACCAAACGTTTGACACCTGATAACTATTTTTGCTTTTTTTTCTCACTTTTACAGTTAGGCATGTGGTTGATGCTACTGATTAAAGTAACCATCAAGAATGACTAACAACAACCCTCTGGGAAGGGTATAGAATGGTGCTGACTGAAGGACTTGCTCCCTCCAAAGGAAAGAGTCAGACAAACCCTGCAAGCGTGGTTGTGTGAAGAATTCCTCTCTTCTCTCCAAATGAATGTGTCCCTTATTTCTTCCCCCAAGTCCTGATTTAATCAATACAACCTCATCTGGCTGTTCAAGTTTTAAGCATCATTCATCTCAGTCAGCCTCGTTCTGAGAAAACACCATCTGAATGGTCAAATAATTGTTTGGTGCACCTCTGCCCTCGACTTGTCCCCCTGGTTTAATATTTCCTTGCTAAGCCATTGCAACAAATATAATTCACAGATCCTGAGCCGGAAGCAATCAACCTGCAACATGCTGTCTTGAATTTTTCTTCCTGGTTATTCATTTGTTTTGTTCACGTTGACTGTTTTGCAGCCCAACGCCGACTGTGCGGACGACATTCCACCCGACTACGAGGTGTCTATTGGGGGGCCGCCCACAAATCAGGTGACAGGTGCCAGTGACATCACGGTGAACGAGAGCTCGGTTGTGCTGGACCCTGTCGTCCGGGCCATTGGTCTGCCTCAGGTCTTCCATGACAGTGAGCTGCTGCCCCAGGCCATAGAGAACATCACCAGCACCAGTAGTAAGTCTGAGCGGCCGTCTCCAGACTCCCTGTCTCATCCCATCTGCTTTGCAAAGCGTCGACTTGGCTGCCCTGCTTTTTATACAGCTGAGGAGAAGGAGATAGTAGTGTTTACTATACCAGCATGGGCAATAACATTCTACTTAATAAGATCAGTAATGATTTGCTAGGTGCTTACAGTGTTTCCAAGCACTAATGCTAGTCTTTTTTCTTTCTGCAGTGCAAATAATCCCACCCACATGCCTGCCAACAACACACAGACATGTAGTGTATATCTAAGACCATAGTTTGTGTGTGTGTATTCCTCAAAGTGTGCATCAATTGGAAAAACGCCTTTTGTAAGCGGTGTTGGCCATTGTACCTACGTTCAGTGTATGTTTGGGATTTTCCTTTTCGGTGAATTTGAAAACCTAAACAGAACAGTAGTATTTGCGCATAGAAGATCACAGTTATAATGTTTATTTTGTATTTATAAAAAGCAGTTTCCAGAAAACTTGTATAGATACAAGCTTTCTCATTTAGCAGATGGTGGGAGAACAAATGGGAATCACTGATGTTAAATCACAGTTAACCCTTTACTGGTGCGATGGCATTCACTCACTGCAGAGACATTTGAACAAATTAAATCTGACACGTGCATCAATAATGTTGGAGACACATGTGACCACTTAAACTGTTAATGGTCAGTATGAAATTAAATCTTGGGAATCCTTATAGTCATATATTTAGCACCTTGTAAGTATCCCTACGCAAATGTGTTTCTGTTTGAAAACTGATGCACAGAATGCCATGTCTACAAAGCACATTTGTGTAACCAAAATTATTCTTAAAACTACTTGAAATACTGTTGAGCTTTTTGTATGTTAACCTCCCATTCTAAATAATAACTTGGTATATTGCAATGTTCAAATAACAAGTATTTTAAAGGGAAAAATAAGCAAAACTCCTAAGAATTACAATAAATAGTACATGTTAGTAAAACATTAAATAAACATTTGATATTTATTGGGGCAGAAACGAGATGTCATGCCACATCTAGAGGGTGTTTAGCAGTATTTTCATTTTTATTTTTTTCTGTAGATTTGTAGAGGAATGTCCTGGGACTCAGGCTTTCAGTGTGTGCATTCTTGATTTTGTTGGTAGTTCTTTTCAGCACAAACAAATACCAAATTAAGTTTTTCATCTTCCCTATAATCCCTATAAAGTGCGTGTGTGTGGGGGGTGCGGGGACTAAACTGCAGTAGAAAGAAAAAGGCAGAAATGTGCTGAATTGGTCATCTGGCTTTTGTAATCCTCTGCAAATACTTGGGAACTAACAGAACCTAGAGGGAATGTAGCATTTTGAAATTCCTTCCTTGCATTTAAATGTAGCAAGTTTAGATTGGCCATGTGCCCGATGCTATTTAACTAATTGTTTTTATCGTGAAAGTGCTGCGGGCAACTACGCACTCTTATATTCCGAAGCGCTATAAAAAAATCACTGAAAAACCATAAGGCAAATTCTTTAAGTGCTCTTTCTAGATCACATGAAAACAAAATATATGTACTTGAGACCTTTTGTGTTGCTTGTATGTTTCTATCTAGATCTGGAGTAGGTTATTGATGAGGAGTAAAACAACTCATATTCCTGGTTCCTCATCCCATCTGTCATTAGTTTCTCCAGGAAAATATAATTTACTAAAGTAATTGTGTTGCTAATGCACAGTTAAGGTGTTTTTGCTGGTTACTAGCTGTTTCATTACCCACCCCCCCACTCAGTTATTATTTTGAAATTGGTGTCAGTCTAGAAGTATCTGAACCCAGACTTTTATAAGAGGGGTGAGCAAGAAACCTTATATAATCTGAAATGGTGGTATTTTGACGTCCGGCTGAATACTGTTTACCTTGGCGTAACCTGTTTCCTGGCTGGTTGAAATTTAATTAATGAATTACCATATAACTTGTTGTGAAACATTAGCCCCGATACTGCAGTACACATAAATGCCCCCTTTGTAAAGGCATTGCCATTTCTTTCTGCTTTTTCAGGGGCTGCACTTTGAAAAGCCACCCTGGACAGATAAGTAGCTTGTACTGTAGCTTGTTTTCAAAGCATTCTGTCTACATTGTGGGTAAGAAACCACTTGAAAGTATTGTACAGTATATCATTTTTTTCTGTACAGTACAAAAGGTGAGGAAATGTCCATTTATTTGTAGGTTTCCTGTTTTTATTTATCACCATACCCTGTAAGGAGCCCCTTAGATACTCCGTTCTATTTTCCCTTGGCTTCATAGAGACAGATAGCTCTGACACTAAAGTTTATTGCTACAGAGCGTATTTGTCACTGTTTTATCCACCACATCCCGCAATTCACAAGCTCACCACCAGAGGTCACCAGATCATCACCGGAATACTATACCCTCACATTTCCCAGCACTTCCAATGGGTCCTAAAAATGGACCCAGTGGAGATGTCCAGTATCACAACTTTCGTGGTAGCTCGGGACATTTGGTTACAAGATCATGACAAGAAGCTGCAACAGATTGCTGATGCCCTCAATCAACTGTTGCAGGGAACACCACTGAGCGCTGTACCTGTGCCTCCAGCAGCGGCTGCAGCTCCCACTGCAGTGCCTGTAGCAATGCCACAGTCTGTTCACCTCGCTATTCCAGAGACATTTGATGGCACTCCTGATAGATGTGAGGGATTCCTACTGCAATGTTCCCTGTACTTCGCCAATCAGCCCTCTGCCTTCCCAGATTACACCAGAAGAATCTGTCTTATCACCCTTTTGACTGGAAAAGCCTTGCAGTGGGCATCGGCGGTTTGGAAGCAGCAAGGGACCATCATACGCTCCTTGGGGATCGTCCTGGCTCATTTCAAAGATGTCTTCAACTATCCAGCTGAACGGAGGGCACCACCTTGGCAGCGGATTATGTGCTCCAGTTCCGGACTCTGGCTGCAAGCAGTGGTTGGAACGAACTTGCCCTGCTTGTCGTGTTCAGACAGGGACTGCATGTAGATTTGCAATTGGAGCTGGCATGTTGGGATGAGGACCTGGGTTTAGAGGAGATCATCCAGCTGGCTATTTGCTTAGACAACCTTCTCAGGCCACGAAGACATCCCACGACAGACTTCCCATGTCAGCCTGCCAAATCCCCTCAAACGCCATATTTCAGTCCTGACTGCGGACCAATGCAACTATGACGCATGTGACTAACAACTGGGGAGAGATGGAGGAGATTACCACAGTGCCTCTGCCTTTACTGTGGCCTAGAGGGGCACTTCCTTGATGTTCGTCCTGTTCACCCAGGCTCACAACCTACTTCCTCCTTAAGTACAGGACATTGTCCTCCGTTTATCCAGGCACAGAGTATCAATTGTGTCAAGCTCACATGGGGAACTAACGGTGTGTTTGTGTCTACTTTGATTTACTTGAGGTTGGCTGGGAACTTCACCTCCCGAGCAACAGTAGAACACTTGGACATTCCTCTAATCCCCTGCACACCCTCACTGCAAATCAAGGCTGTAAACAATCAACCCATAGGTTCCGGTCGTGTTTTCCATTGAACCATACCCCTATCCATGGAAATAGGCATGCTTCATCAGGAAGAACTGTCCCTCCTAATCATCGATTCCTCTGGTGCTGAGGTCATTTTGGGACTCCACTGGTTAATCTTCCACAACCTGAACATTTCCTGGACTGACGGTGATATGCTCACTTGGGGCTCACAATGCTACTCCCAATGCCTGCTGCTGCCTTGTAGAGCCACCCACATCGAAAGCCCGCTTCTGTCCATGCCTCCCACCTTTCCCTCCGACTACCCCAACCTGGCAGCAGTGTTCACTAACGCCAAAGCATATTTTCATCTTTTACAGAGGACGCATCTACCCTCTCTCCATCCCCAAGTCCCAGGCAATGGACAGCAATATACAGGAGGCATTGGAACTGGGGATCATTCGGCCGTCAATTTGATCAGAATACGGAAGGGGGATGAGTGGAAGACTGCTTTCCTGACCAGCAATGGACACTATGAATATCTTGTCATGCCATTTGGTTTGGCCAATGCCCTGTCAGTTTTCCAGGCATTTGTCAATAATGTCCTGAGAAAAGTTACCTGAACCTCTTTGGTTGTCTACATCGATGATATTATTATCTTCTCCCCTACCAGCCTCCTTAAAAACAGACTGTACGTGAAGGCTGAAAAATGCGAGTTCCAACACGAGCAGGTTAGCTTCTTGGGATATATCATCAATGCCGAAGGTGTGCATATGGACCTCCACAAGGTGAAAGTGGTCACGGACTGGCCCCAAACCCGAACTGTTAAGGAGATGCAACGATTCCTGGGATTTTCCAACTTCTATCTGTGTTTTATAAGGAACTTCAGTTCAGTTGCTGCTCCATTAACCTCTCTCCTTAAGGGTTCTGTCCCCTGCAGTCTCCCTTGGACCGTCGCAGCATCTCATGCTTTTGCACAGCTTAAGACCCTGTTCACCATGACCTCCATCCTGAAGCATCCAGACCCCTTGCTTCCCTTAGTTGTAAAAACTCTTTCCTTGTGCCTTCTTTTCTAGGAAACTCTACTCCTCCAAAAGAAATTTGACATCAGGAACCAGGAACTGTTGGCTGTGAAACTGGCATTTGAATAGTGGCGCCACTGGTTAGAGGGCGCTCATCATCTCACCTATGTCCCCGCCTTGGTGCGGTCTTGGCTGATGCCCTGGCTCCATTCTTCTCCCACATCTGGACATCCTTGGGTTCATCGGACCATATCCCTGATACAGAGGAAATTCTGGTGGCAAGTGCTGTCCAAGGAGGTGGCTCAGTTCATGGCGGCATGTCAGATGTATGAACAATCGAAAACACCCCGGCAGCTTCCAGCAGATCTACTGGAGCCTCTTCCAACACCACAGTGACCCTGGTCCCATATTGCCATTGACTTCATCACTGACCTTCCCAGTTCCCAAGGATACAATGTGCCAGCTCATGCCATTGAAGAGATTTCCCATAGCTCTGGAGACTGCAGAGTTCCTTATCAACCAGCTCTTTCTTGTTTACGGGATACCAGAGGATATTGTCTAGGTCCACAGTCATGGTCCACAGTTCACCTCACGGATCTGGTCTGCCTTCATGAAGTCTCTCCAAATTAACGTCAGCCTCATGTCAGGCTATCATCCACAATCAAATGGACAGATGGATACTGAATCGGGAGATCGGCAGGTTCCTTCGGTCCTACTGTAGCGCCTCTCAACCAGACTGGACTCGATATTTACTGTGGGCCGAATATGTGCAAAACCTCCTCACCGGCTCCTCCACTGGCCTCACGCCTTTCCAGTGTGTCTCTAGTATCTAGTGGACTGGAAGGAGTATGGTCCTGAGGAGCAGTCTTGGGTCCCTGCCTCGAATATCTTGGATCACTCCTTACTCAGTGACTTTCACCGCAATCATCCCATGGCTCCTGCTCCCCGTCCTCGGGGTCGCCTTCGCTGCAGAGCCCCTGTTGCATCATGCGACACTCGTGAGGAGTGGGGTTCTGTCACTGTTTTATCCACCACATCCTGCAATTCACAAGCTCACCGCCAGAGGTCATCACCAGAATACTAAACACTCACATACCCTAGCAAACAGCCACTTAACATTCCTTGGCACCATGTGCACTTGTTCTATCATCCTCAAACTCCCATTGGACCAGCACTCTCCTTCACTGCCTTCTGCTCCCCTCTGCTACACATATACAATGAGGGAAAAAAGTATTTGATCCCCTGCTGATTTTGTACGTTTGCCCACTGACAAAGAAATGATCAGTCTATAATTTTAATGGTAGGTGTATTTTAACAGTGAGAGACAGAATAACAACAGAAAAATCCAGAAAAACGCATTTCAAAAAAGTTATAAATTGATTTGCATGTTAATGAGGGAAATAAGTATTTGACCCCTTCGACTTAGTACTTGGTGGCAAAACCCTTGTTGGCAATCACAGAGGTCAGACGTTTCTTTTGTAGTTGGCCACCAGGTTTGCACACATCTCAGGAGGGATTTTGTCCCACTCCTCTTTGCAGATCCTCTCCAAGTAGTTAAGGTTTCGAGGCGGACAGTTGGCAACTCGAACCTTCAGCTCCCTCCACAGATTTTCTATGGGATTAAGGTCTGGAGACTGGCTAGGCCACTCCAGGACCTTGATGTGCCTCTTCTTGAGCCACTCCTTTGTTGCCTTGGCTGTGTGTTTTGGGTCATTGTCATGCTGGAATACCCATCCACGACCCATTTTCAATGCCCTGGCTGAGGGAAGGAGGTTCTCACCCAAGATTTGATGGTACATGGCCCTGTCCATCGTCCCTTTGATGCGGTGCAGTTGTCCTGTCCCCTTAGCAGAAAAACACCCCCAAAGCATAATGTTTCCACCTCCATGTTTGACGGTGGGGATGGTGTTCTTGGGGTCATTCCTCCTCCTCCAAACATGGCGAGTTGAGTTGGTGCCAAAGAGCTTGATATTGGTCTCATCTGACCACAACACTTTCACCCAGTTCTCCTCTGAATCATTCAGATGTTGGCAGAAGAGCCTGTACATGTGCTTTCTTGAGCAGGGGGACCTTGCAGGCGCTGCAGGATTTCAGTCCTTCATGGCGTAGTGTGTTACCAATTGTTTTCTTGGTGACTATGGTCCCAGCTGCCTTGAGATCATTAACAAGATCCTCCCGTGTAGTTCTGGGCTGATTCCTCACCGTTCTCATGATCATTGAAACTCCATGAGGTGAGATCTTGCATGGAGCCCCAGACCGAGGGAGACTGACAGTTATTTTGTGTTTCTTCCATTTGCGAATAATCGCACCAACTGTTGTCACCTTCTCACCAAGCTGCTTGGCGATGGTCTTGTAGCCCATTCCAGCCTTGTGTAGGTCTACAATCTTGTCCCTGACATCCTTGGACAGCTCTTTGGTCTTGGCCATGGTGGAGAGTTTGGAATCTGATTGATTGATTGCTTCTGTGGACAGGTGTCTTTTATACAGGTAACGAGCTGAGATTAGGAGCACTCCCTTTAAGAGAGTGCTCCTAATCTCAGCTCGTTACCTGTATAAAAGACACCTGGGAGCCAGAAATCTTGCTGATTGATAGGGGATCAAATACTTATTTCCCTCATTAACATGCAAATCAATTTATAACTTTTTTGAAATGTGTTTTTCTGGATTTTGTTGTTGTTATTCTGTCTCTCACTGTTAAAATACACCTACCATTAAAATTATAGACTGATCATTTCTGTGTCAGTGGGCAAACGTACAAAATCAGCAGGGGATCAAATACTTTTTTCCCCAACTGTATACCCTTCTGTGACTTCCATTCAATGCTAAGTCTTGTCTTTGGTCCCATTGCATTTCTAAGTATTCCCTTTGTTATTGGATTGCCTGTTTACGACCTCCACGTGTACCTTGTCCACCGATTCCCGGATTCTCCCTACCAGGCTGTTCGCCTGATCATTGACCCCTTGCTTGCCTTATCGACCACGACTTCTGGATTCTCCTGGACATTACGGTTTGCCAGCTTTGACCCCTGCCTGTTCCTGACTACCTCTCACTCTGCACCTGGGTTCCCCTCCACAGCAGTCCTTCATTACAGTATTACAATATAACAGCTGCTATTTGGAGGATAAAAGGTGCATTTTTAATTGAGATGTATTTCAGTTTTGATGTATCGGTGTACTACGGAATGTAATATAAAGTCTCCCCAGTTTTTATTGCTGTGTAACTGTTTTGGTATAGAGCAGTGGTTCTTAACCTTTTTGAGGCTTGCACCCCCTCTAGCGATCAATGGTAATCCCCCACCCCCATCAGGTCAAGTTGTTGTCCAGGAATATATAGGCTAGAAGTCAACCCCCCCCCCGTGTACCTGTTTTAAATGTATTTGCTTCCTGCATTTCTGTTCCAATCAGCTGAATTGCTTACTTGTCCTCCTGATACTGGGAATGTTCACAGAAATTGGAGTAAGGAATTAATTTAAAATCTGGGCACACACCCAACATTACCTCCAAAGGTGTCTGGCTATCACAAGCACTTTCAATAGAGCGTCACTTAAAGTGTTGATCAGTGTGTGGCTGAAGACGCAGTGTTTGCTGAGTAAACTCCCAACAGTAGTAAACGCTAAGATCTAAAATGAAATTAGCTTAGATCTACGTGACATGCTTGTGCTGACCTTTGCACTGCAGACCAAGTGCTTGCCCAGTCTTATCCAGGTTGTGCTGTAATGCTGTTGTATAATTGTCCTCTAATATCACTTCTGGAGTATTGCTGCGTTTGTGGCAGAGCTCATATGCAACAACCTAATCTTTCTAGCTCTCACCTTATGCAAAATATTAGTACTAATCTCTTTGCCTGAAATGCATCCAAAAGTGTACGAGAAGGTGACGAATTGTGATTTCAAACCTAAATGGGGATTGAAGTCTTTTGGATTTGTTGATTGTAAAGGTGTTATTTAATGTGACAGGGTAATTCTGTGTTGAGCACCAGTACCGCTTTATACTGTATGTCTTGCTTATTTTCATACTGCAAGGATACAGCATGGTCTACAGAGCTTGGCCTCAAATAGAGACATAGACTGTTTCTTTCTGACAACAGTGGAGGCCTACAGGTACCCTCAAAGCCACAAGAATTTGTGGTCCCTGGCAAGCTTAGGAATTCCTGTCTGATTTCAAGTCCACCCACCTCTACTGGCAAACAGAGGACTGGCCCTTGCGTTTTACAGCTGATTAAAGGCATCGCCCAGATTCAACACAGCCATCTTTCTGTGGACTATAGGGCCAGAAAATAGTCTCACATTCAGAGGATTTAATTTGTTTTGTTAAACATGCTTCTGTAGCCTCTACGTTTTTACTATCTCAGTGTATTCTTTAGTTCCTGCTATTCTTAGAAGGTGTAGTGTTTCGATGTAGTATTTAGACTGTAAGGCCAATGCAATCTGTTGATCCTTGGAGGTGTTGTAGTATTTGATCACGAGAAATTGTCAATCATGATGATTAAATGTTTTGTTTTCTTCATAAAGGTTTTAATTCGGGAAACATAGTTTTGTGGTCTAATCATAGTCTAACCATAGTCATCATTGCTGGCTAAAAACTTTGCATTGTTTTGCTTGTCAGAAAGGTAAGGTTGTTTCATCTGTAAGTGGATATAAAACGTTTTGTGCACTTACATGCTATCCCAACTACAGCACATTAACACTGGGAAGAGGAGATTTGAACTTATTCAATTTATTTGAGTTGCTGAGCTAAATTTAATTATTTTACTCATTGCCTTCAAGTGAAGCACAGTAATCCAAAGCTCTGCATGTATTACTTGGGTATTTATGTGTATTACTGTTGTATAACATCCATTAATCAATCTGCTTTTAAGGGGGGAATCATGATTTATCAGTGATAGATAGCTAAATACATACATACATACGTACGTACATACGTACATACATACATACATATGACATCAGTGCAGACCGATGTTTGGCGGAAGAGCTTTTGTATTTGTTATTTTTTATAAAAGAGGAAACTAAAAGGTCACATTTGTTCAAACATCAGACATCTAGCTGAATGAATACATCTTTGCAGACAGGGCTAAGGTGTGCTGCAGTGTGCCATTTGAGTCATGCCCTTAAAAAGTAACCAAATGTCATGGGGCACTGAAGCAAGAATACATTTAATTCAAATGTCTTGTGGCAGTAGGAGCAGTTTCCCTCTAGGTTCACAAACAACAGTCTCTTTCCCTGCTGTTATCTGTGTCCTCCAGGTAAAGAGCAGTCAACCCAGCAGTTACTTCAAGATTTAGTGTTGAAACTGTGAAGGACCAGAGAGTCTATTAAAATTTGTGACATTGAACCCCAAGGGTGCAATACAGTTGTTTATCAATACACTGTTATCACAAGTACAGGAACTCAGGAAGGCACGCAGGCATGACTTTTTGTTCTTTCTCTTAAATGCAAAAAAGTAATAAAAATAAAATCTTGTATTGAATACAATTCTGGGCTTTTGTTTTCTTTTTAGTATATTTTTTAAATCAATAAAACATGTATACAATTTGTGAATGCTCGCTATAATAATGTTTATATATATATATATATATATATATATATATATATATATATATATATATATATATATACTCACCTAAAGGATTATTAGGAACACCTGTTCAATTTCTAATTAATGCAATTATCTAACCAACCAATCACATGGCAGTTGCTTCAATGCATTTAGGGGTGTGGTCCTGGTCAAGACAATCTCCTGAACTCCAAACTGAATGTCTGAATGGGAAAGAAAGGTGATTTAAGCAATTTTGAGCGTGGCATGGTTGTTGGTGCCAGACGGGCCGGTCTGAGTATTTCACAATCTGCTCAGTTATTGGGATTTTCACGCACAACCATTTCTAGGGTTTACAAAGAATGGTGTGAAAAGGGAAAAACATCCAGTATGCGGCAGTCCTGTGGGCAAAAATGACTTGTTGATGCTAGAGGTCAGAGGAGAATGGGCCGACTGATTCAAGCTGATAGAAGAGCAACTTTGACTGAAATAACCACTCGTTACAACCGAGGTATGCAGCAAAGCATTTGTGAAGCCACAACACGTACAACCTTGAGGCGGATGGGCTACAACAGCAGAAGACCCCACCGGGTACCACTCATCTCCACTACAAATAGGAAAAAGAGGCTACAATTTGCACAAGCTCACCAAAATTGGACAGTTGAAGACGGGAAAAATGTTGCCTGGTCTGATGAGTCTTGATTTCTGTTGAGTCAGAATTTGGCGTAAACAGAATGAGAACATGGATCCATCATGCCTTGTTACCACTGTGCAGGCTGGTGGTGGTGGTGTAATGGTGTGGGGGATGTTTTCTTGGCACACTTTAGGCCCCTTAGTGCCAATTGGGCATCGTTTAAATGCCACGGCCTACCTGAGCATTGTTTCTGACCATGTCCATCCCTTTATGACCACCATGTACCCATCCTCTGATGGCTACTTCCAGCAGGATAATGCACCATGTCACAAAGGTCGAATCATTTCAAATTGGTTTCTTGAACATGACAATGAGTTCACTGTACTAAACTGGCCCCCACAGTCACCAGATCTCAACCCAATAGAGCATCTTTGGGATGTGGTGGAACGGGAGCTTCGTGCCCTGGATGTGCATCCCACAAATCTCCATCAACTGCAAGATGCTATCCTATCAATATGGGCCAACATTTCTAAAGAATGCTTTCAGCACCTTGTTGAATCAATGCCACGTAGAATTAAGGCATTTCTGAAGGTGAAAGTAAACACAGTATTAGTATGGTGTTCCTAATAATTCTTTAGGTGAGTGTATATATATGTGTGTGTGTGAAATCAATTCCCAGTTGTATGAAATTGAAGAGAAGAGTTGAAGTTTTTTCTCTACCTGTCATTGTTAAAAATATGCACTGAGTAGGATTCAATAATGGATTAAAGGGAACCAAATATGTTTTTTGTTAATTATCAGAATAGCTTTTTTTGACCGTTTAAAATAAAATCAATCTATCACAAGGAAAAAAAATAGCTGCCACGGTGCCACCTTGTGGTTATAATTGTGCATTGCAGCTTTAAGAAACACAATCCTTAAAAAAAAAAAAAAATAGTGAATAGATGAATGAAATCAAATTGTGTCCATGAATGTCAAGGAACTCTATTAGCAGAGAAAAAGTAAAAAGTCCATGTGGGTTTAAGAACTTAGGGTGTGCAATATCAACAGGTGAATTGCATGTCTGCACATTATTCCAGAATTATGTAGTTTTGTGATTGTCGTTGTGAAGTTATATTTTTATATCATGAAGACATGCATTGGAGCATATGATCCTAGCAAGCATGGAACAAATAATATAAATTTAATATAGTATGAAAGATATTGGGAGAAATCTAGAATGCAGAATGTTAACAACGTGTTCCTTCTTCATTCAGGATAATATTTCATATGTATGTATGTATTTATTTATTGGCAGACATCCTTATCCAGCGTGACTTACAGTTCACACAAGCACAATTGTTTACAACTGGCTATCCAATTACAGTACAATTTTTTACACAACTGGCTAGCCACCTATATACATTATGTATGTATATAAGATAGGTAGGTAACTAAATCTTTTTAACAAACCCATTTCTGTACAGAACATACTGCGTCTTAGTGAATAGACATTACTTATCGCACTGTGGATCCTTTACTGTCTACAAGTAGTCATGCAGACTCTAATGTCTCTATTTAAAATTAATCACCGCATATCTCTAGCACTGCAGTCATCTCAGTATAGAAACATACAGCACATCTACAGATCTCTGTTGTAGGAACTTTATGTAACTTGAGTTTGTAATGGATTGAAATCTATATCTGTGTGTAAGAGATGGCTAATTGTGGTGGGAGACGGACCCTGTCTGTATGTATATTGAAGTTGTGTTAACTGAATCTAACCGCTCGTCTGAACGGTTACCATAGCTACGCAGTCAGACGACTTCAGCACTCTAGATGCCAAGCTGTAATTATTTTAAAGCAGCATAATTATATTCCTATTTAATAGAATTTTATTAATGGATGTGGCATTTATGAATAGCAGCTGGCATAATTATATCTTTCTGATCCCATGAACAGCCGTATCCTGCTGGACAGGCAGCGCAAAACGGAGCGGGGAGACATCTTTAACTAAGCCGTGTCTTAGCCTGGGTATTGTCCCAGGCACCTGATACTTTGCAGTTTGGTTCAAAGTTTCAGATGTTATGTTATTTCTGGGAAAGGCAGAATGATTCCCCATCTCTTCTGTGTGAGAAGAAAGCCCACATTTCAAATTCTTCTTACATATTTTGTAAACAGCTGAACATCTCCCATCGAGCATTGATAGTTTTCAGAATCCGCCTGTTTAGTTGTTGTTTTAATGTATCCTTCAGGTAGTGTAGGCTGTTCTGGTTTTAAATGATTGATTTACTGACATAGAAATGTTGTTTGGACTCTGTTAACTCAATGTATAATACAATTCCCTTTGTCTTAAATGGCAGAACATTCTGTACAGGACAAACCACTGAGATGGTGATTGTGTGCGTGTGTGTGTGTGTGTGTGTGTGTGTGTGTATATAGTGCACTTCACCACAAGCAGACCCTCTATGTGTAGCAGATACAGAGATTGGAAATGTAAATTTATTATTATTATTATTATTATTATTATTATTATTATTATTATTATTATTATTAGGGGACCCCATAATTCAAGGTGACTCGCATTCAACGCTGAATTATGAGACAGTCACAATGTGCTACAGTAACAACATAATATAGCTTATATACAAAATTCATAATTACCAGTTACAGTAATCAGTAAAATACTGAAATTATATACCGTGGATCTAAGAATGAGGTGCTAATGTTTCAGGGTATGGTCTGTATAATTAACCAGTGTAACTTTTTTCCCTAATCCTCTGAAGAATCAGCAGTCACCTGGTATACTGCTTTTACTGTGCAAAAACACCGTGGAGGAGTAGCAAAAATCATAACTGATGGGGTAAAATCTAATGATGGTCCTGAAGACAGCATGTGTTTCATAAATGCCTAAAATTAGCTGAGAAGTAATACAGTTCTTGTGGTTCTTTTTTGCTCCGCTGGGCACTTATTAGCTGGAAGCCTGTGTCATGCTGTCATTTTGAATCCTAATCCAGCCGTGTAAACGCCTGCCGATACTGTGAGATTAATGAGGAGAGCGATCAGCATAGCAGGGCAGCCCTGCTCCAAAAGAGCATAAACAAGATCAAATAATATTGATGGAAGATGCACTTTGACCCATATATGGTCTTGTTATTGCTACTGTTAGTAGTACAGTGGAAACCCTAGGCAGATAATAGACTTATGTAGCATATACTCTTTTATTGTATTCTATTATTTTACCAGTCATATTTTAACTGTTCGCACATCTGATCAACTGCTTTCCCAATTCCCATCACAAACGTGAGCGGCACAAACGACACAGTACTTTAATGACTTCATTGACTGTGCTGATGGGTCAATTCACACACAGTCTTTTCACACACAGGTATACAATGCAGTAGATCCTGGAAGATCCAGCACTGCCAACTGTCTCTGGCCTGACGCTGAGTTAGTCCTCAGTCAAGTAATAATGCACTGTGCCTTTCTCTCATACTTGGGTATAGATTTGTGGACCCAAAATAAAATCCATAATTTTTAATTTCATGTAATTGTTGGTGAGTATTTGGTGTGCTTTTTCAAGTCTGTTCCTTTCCCTTTGAGGAGTGCACAGTTCTGCTTTCAGCCATAGCCAACATTTGTAAAAAGTACATGGAGCCAGAATTTAGTGTAACTGCGCTGCCGGCCTCATTCCTACCACCTGTGAAGCTAATGAGTCATTGACTCAACCTGACTCATCCCCACCTGGCTGTACCTGTGGCCTATACACAAGAGGCTGTTGGCTTGTGGTGAGGCCTTATGGTATTATACTATGCAAAGGGGAATTTGAGATTTGAAAAGCTCAGTTTTATCCAAGTCTGGGTTTTTTCCAGACTAGACTACCTATCTGCATCCCTAAAATCTCTGCAACATCTGCTTTTCATTTCCTGTTGATGTTATGTTCTTGGCTGCTCTGTCAAAAATAAGTGCTTTTATCTGTGCTTCCCTAGGCTAGATGTCTGGTATTTCTGCAACCTGCTGTTCCCTGAGGTTCATTTCTATTGCCAAATGTTGCTGGCATTACTAGCTTGATAGTTACTATATGTTGTAAATTAAGAGCTTATAGCATGTTGTCACATGTGTTGCAAGTGTTTGTGTTTTGTTTTTCTCACGTTAGGTATATGAATTGTCAACAGGACTGAATGACATGAGTAGAACATGCTAGAGCAACACTGGTCCTGGATAGCCATCGTATTGCAGGTCATACAAAGGTAGCATAAAACTCTTAACAAGAACATGAAAACAAAAAAACACATCAACATTTTTTAATTAGGGACATGATCGGTTTGTTTTAGTAATTCATAGCTTAGCTACAATGAAAGCTAGAAGACTCTATCTTAATACAGAACACAGGATTGTAGACCCCTGTGTAAGAGAATGAGCTAAACTATACATTAGATTACTTATACTTTTGTGAGATCAGGTGTCCAGTCCAGTATTGCACAATTGACTTGATCACTCTTCCTGTCAGATATGGTCTTTTTCTGTTCAGTGTGTATTTGTCTGGGCACAGTGTGATTCCAGTGGGTCCAGTGAGACGGTATGATGGGCACGCTAATGCACATAGCCATGGGCAATAACTATGAAATGTCAGAGCAGGTTTTGCATACCCAAAATAATACAGTTGTCACTTTGTGTCTGATAAGATTGCTCGTATCTGTAAGGTCTACTAGAGGTCATGGCTTGTTTATAACATTGTCTTCATGATTTTCAAAAGTATGCTCTTCAGCAACAACTGTTGAATGTTGAGTACTTTTTATGAAGGTGCAGGTATTCACTGAGCACAATACGAATGATGCTTTTGTACTGAGTTTGTTAAGAGCTGACAAACATCTGAGAAATGGCATTTTTTTCCTGTTTGTTTCAGATCAATCTGAAAGAGTCTAAATGCCCTATGGTTTCAATTCATTTCACATTAGAATGCTCATTTGCATTCCCATTTAAAGTGCTTACCAGACATTTAAATTAAATTAATTACTAATGAATAAACACTTTGAAGCTCCTCGTACTACTACGTCAGGATTGTTTTTTAAATGTCCTTTGTGCTCTTTACTTCTTTTCTCACTTCTCTTTTTAAAAACCACTCCAGTGTGCTGCTGGGGCATTCGGGAGAGTGTTGTGAACTCTGAATCATTTAAAGGAAAGCCTTGAAAGATTAATCAATTATGTGAATGAGGATGTGCTCTGTAGAAAGCTGTCACAATCTGAAACTCTTTTAATCGTGAATAATTTAGCAGGATGGGAGTGGTGCTTTTAGATTATTTATTGTTATATATATATATATATATTTAAAACAATCTCAGTCTTGTGATTGGACACCTGAAAGCACTGTCTGCACTGCCTGGTAGGAGATGTTCATTATTTGTACATGTTCTTGTTTTATTTATTTATTGTATGCACCTTCTAGCACCTTGTAGCATCTGTCCAGACTGCACTTGTAGTCCCTGCAAATCATCTCCTATGACTCTGTCTCCTGTACTAACCTGATTGCCAGCTGAATCACGTTTTGTTTCAGGGCATTGTTGTCATTCTGCTCTATGCTTTCTTGCTTTGCACTTGATTCATTGTAATCCAGCATTATTCTTTGTGTCCATATAAATACAGTTGTGCAAGTACAGTTGTGTAATGTGCTAAGTAAAGTATTGTATATGGATTATACTTGACACTTCTAAAACTTGTAACTTGTAATGAATAGATCTTCATCATCATAATACTAAAAACATTTGCACCCATGAAGAACCTGGTTCCTGTAAAGTAAAATGTCCCTCAGGAACAAAGAACGTTAGGTTGCCATTGCAACCGTGTTTATTTGAAAGACAAGATGACTCCCAAAGGGGTATGGAATATTACGTCACCCAATGGGAAGTGCTGAAAACACAGACGAACCCTCCGCCTGCCTTTGTTCAAAAGCCACAGCTAGATGGGCCTGTGGAGCTTTTTTCTCCAAAGCACCATCCATGAAAACTATAGAAACTACAACCACAGCTGCGAAGAGTAATATAGAGCGATGCCAGGCAAGAGGACCCATGGGTGGCTAAGCTGAAATATTTACCCATGGATCACTCAGGCTCAAAGAGTTGGAGCATCGGCAGCATCTCTACTCTCTAGTGCTATTAAAGAAAAACCCTCAAAGAAAACCGCATTAACAGCATGAAAAACACACACACAGGAATAGAATAAATAATAATAATATTCTGCGTTTGAAACCCGGGTAAGTCACCTTGGATAAAAGCTTATGCCAAATGATGAAAATTATAATATTCCTGTATGCTTTCAAAAATGATCAGTGTTCAAAAACTTCTTAGCCGTGTCAAAATTTGACAAATAACGAAATTCCACTGTATGTGTGAAAAAAGTCTTGAGTTCTCCTTGTTGTACTCCCTGTGCAGCTCCTGCTGAGGTGTAAGAGGTCAAAGTTCATGCAGAGTGATGTAACAGTATCTCGTCCTCCCCGCAGATGACCAGGAGCCGGCAGTGAGCAGCGACTCGGACACCTCGTTGATTATGGCTGTGGAGGTCGGACTCTCAGACGTGGACCTCTCGACAGACCAGGACTGTGAGGAGGTCAAATCCTGAACGGGCCGAGGCGAGGCGTCCGTGAGCCAGAGCCGCCGTCCTTTACCAGAGAAGATACATAAACACAGAGAGAGACCTGAACCTGACAGACTTGGAGTGCACTCCGAATAGGGACGGCCATGAAAAGCAATAGCAACAGCCGTTTACTCTTTCCTTCAACATGGCCTCATCAGCAAAACAAAGTACTTTTTCTCCTCATGGGAATTTGCACATGACTTTAATCCATGCCTGATTTTTCTTTAGTTTAGTTTTGTTCGTACGTTTTGTTAAGCTAGATAGAAAAAGCAAAGGAAAAAACTGCTTGTGTTTTATTTTTTCACACTCCTTTTTTGTCCTTGGAATCAGTCACTATTTAAGCTGTGTATATTGTTTCCTGCTTCTCCTCCTTTGGCTTTTTTTCCATGGAAATCAGCAACATTTTGCTTTCTTATGAGATATCACTGCCAAGACTTTCAGTAAGAATCTGTGTAGAGTAATATGCTTTGAGTGTCAAAAAACTAAAACAAAACAAACAGAAACATGGAATAGAGATCATTCTGGCAGGCTTTTATGACTTGCATTATTATAAAAAAAATTCATGCAGTTTTGCATTGATATTCAGAAGGAGCAAGAAGGTTTTTTCGTCACTGTTTTTAAGACTTTAAATCATTTCTATTCACTGTTATCAAAGGATCATCGAATTTTGGATTTGACAGTCTGCTTTTTTCAGAGGTGAAAAAGCATGAAGAAAATGTTACCTTGTGGGCCCTATATACATACAATTCTTCCTTGTGTTCTGCAGGGAGTCTGCAAAAAACACTACAGTTTCATTGTCACCACTATCATAATCCTATGTTCTTCATTGGGCAGTCCCTGCACATTTGAGCTAACAAACATTGTTAGGGAAAGAAGAAAAAAAAAGAAGATGAACAGCAAATACGTACAAACAATTGGCATCGAAAAAAACATCTGCGGGCATCAATGGAAGAATAAACATCTTATTCCTCTTCTACTCTGTGAAATCACAAGATATTTTGTGATTTGTGCAAAGAAGAGTTGTATCCCAGTAAAGTCTTTCCTTGATTTGGAGCATTATAAAAGCCTTTACTGATCATGTGACTCAGACGCAGTGCGAGGGACGTTCGTTGAAATAGAGAACATTTAACGGCCACTTCTGGTGCCCTGAAAGCCATCAGTGAAGAGTTCGGGTAAGAAAATGACTGCTCTTAAAGAGGTGTGTCATCTTGATTTGGGCCCCCCACAAAACATCTGAAGTCTGATTCCCAGAGAAACCGTTGAGTGCAGGGTTATGTATATTTCGTCCACAGTGATGGAAATAGGCCAAATGTTTAAACCAAATCAAATTGTTTCATTTGACTTCTTCAGGACATCTCTGCTATGTGTTATGTTTAACTTGATTTGTTGTTGTTGTTGTTGTTGTTGTTTTCCCGAAATTATGTTCATCTATGCTCAGATTTATTACAGAAATGTTTTTTCTGGGACACATAATCATAACTTGTGATGTGTGTAAAATTGCCTTTATCTGTTTCAAGGCACTCGACAACATGAAAGGATATCCAGTCACCAGCGGAAAAAAAACAACATCAAAAAAAATAAATCTTTGCCGTGATTTCTAAAATGACAAAAAAATCTAAAAATGGCTAGGGATTGTTGCAACTGATATTGTAGTTGGTTGTTCGACAGTCGTGGTGCAATTTATGATTGGATATAGATTTCAGTGCAGTTTGGTCAATGTTTGGTCAACTTTTTTATAATGAAGTTTTGACTGAAGTAGAGAAGTGAACATTTTTTTAATTTTGCATGATAACATCAAATTCTGTCACAAAATGAAAGAAGTCTTTGTTCTTTAGCCATATTAAATTTAGCAGTGCTTCATATATTTTCACTGCATCAGTAGGTTCTATAAAAATAAGGTTTTTAACAGACATCAGATGTCTTGTTTATGCAGCACTACTGGTACCAGTTCAAGATTTAATGGAAAATATATTTTATGTGTGGCAGTTTCAAAACTACTCTAAAGAGCAGAATATTACAGAAATGGCTGATTTCTTTATATTATAAATCATATGTAGGATACAGAGATCTTAGATTAAATTTATTTTAGTAATGTGCAAATTTATTTTTCTAAACTAATAAAGAAAAATCTTGTATACGTGATCCAAGTGTAAATTGGTAGGTTGCATACTATTATTGTATGTTAAAATCATCTGTTGACATTTTTTGTTTTTGTATAGATGATGAAAAACAATTTTAGTGTCACTCTGTCCTTTAGTTTTTTTGCTTTTGTTTAATTGTTTGTCTGTATATTGTCACCAAAGATGCAGTTTACAGTTGGAGAGTGTGTTATTCAGGGGCTTTTAATATCACCTGAGTAATTGTAATAAACATCGAAAGGAAACGCTTAGTTTGGAAAAAGACTGAAGCAAACAAAGTGCTTATGAGGAAGATACTGCTAGTGTGGTATTCCTGGCGAAAATAACATCAGATGTCTTTGTGTAAATCAAGTATTACAAAAGTCTAGGATGGGTAAAATTGTGACAATTGAAGGCAAGCCCATGAAAGAACAGCCAAGGTAATATGCATCTTCCTTGCTGATACTCCTACACTCAGACCATATGCAGCCTCACAGAAATGTTTAAAAATGACAGAAGGCTACACAGGCTATGCCCTCATACACAAATTAATCAGCCAGTAAGTCTGATGGTGAACAGCACAAGGGTAATTCATTGAGATGCAATTGTGATATACAACAGCCTGACGAAGATGGAAACTAAGATCGTTAAAGTGCTTTTCTGTCTGCTGTTAACACCTAAAACAGGTTCATTTACTTAGCAAAATGCCTGGTGCTGGAGGAGCTAAAGGTTGAATTATACTCCTTAAAGACACATTTGCATTCTCATTTAGTTGGTTGTTTGATACTCCAGAGCCATCTTTACATTCTCTCCTTCTGTGAATGTATTTCCACTGTTACAGTGTATTTATAACAGATGAAGCTAAGCATTATTTTCTTTCTGAAACCAGTCCTAATTCAAACCACAAATAAGCTGGGGTAGGGGTCTTTGAAATGCATTTTGAAAATGTTTTTTTGTGTGGTGAGCAGTTAAGGTTAAAAAGATACTTGAAAGAGGAGTGTTTTTTTTGTTTCATACGTTTGTTGTTTCATGTATCAAAAATATAAATACCCCTCCCCCTACCACACACCATATTAGAAAGATCTAATAGAACAGAACAATTGGATATTTTATTTATTCTTTGTACCTGCCCCAATGGGGTTTCTTAAATGTCAGTGTCACATGTTTATAGCACTCAGCAGCCAATAAGCAGCCTGTGTCTAACCTGCAATGATCTGTACTCACAAGAGAGATCTCCTTGCTAATAGTAAGGGAATAAAAGTAGAGTAGTAGAAATATACTGATTGTAGAATGTATGGGGAATGTGGAATACTCAAACCAAAGCTTATATCATTGTTTTCCATTTATTATAGTCATTGGAATAAATCTGTGTGCTTGGTAGTATAATTACCTGTTTAGAGATTATGTATTTTTATTATGTATCTATATTTATACATGTCCGAGATTTAACTGAATGGTCAGATTTGTAGGTATATTGTGTTTCTTCTGTTGTGACCAAGAAACCCAGCAGAAAACCTTCAAAGTTAGTGCATTCGGAGCCCGCTCAGTAATTCAAAAGAGCTTTTGTGTCTAGTGGACAGCTCTGTCATAACCCTGTCTCTCTGCATTTATTCTCCTGCGAGGCAGTAACAGCAGTGATGGCTGGGCCCTGCTTTAAACACAGACGGGGTGCGGGGGGGGGGGGTCCTGGCACATGAACTGCAGTCGCGCTTCACTGCGGGTGACGTTTGCGATTCCGCGAGGTGGATGACATTGAAGGCACCTTGTACTTTTAATCCCTTGCCTTTGTCAACCGAGACGCATTGTAGAAGAGAACAGCTAGCTTTGATCTTGGTGCTTCATTTTAGTTATTTGACGGAATCAAATTTTGGAGACGAATGGTCCATCTCAGTTCATTATTATTATTATTACTATTATTATATTGTTCTAGCAAAATTCTGCAAGTTTCTCATGTGTTATGTTTATTGTTTCATACTTCACATTCAGTTCACCTGTTATGTGTTATTCAATGTCGGGTGCATGTAACAGAGGTCATTCCTCCTGTCCTCTTGTGGAGTCTGTGGGGAAACTCGGGGCACCATGAGTAGGACTGCTAGTAGATCTGAAAGCATTTCTACAATTCCTGTCCTCCATTAGACACGCCGGATGAATTATTGAAGTGAGCGTTTCAAAGTAATGAAGCACTGATTTATTGACTTTTTTTTTAATGTATGGATTTTTGTTCCCTGCAGCCTCCCATTCAGTATGCAGAGACAAAGTAACTCTATTGATCTCTCTTGTTTTTGTTGTTCAAAGCCAGCAATCTTCTACGTCGCTCTGTACGATCATATGACTAGATAACACTTTGGGCCTGATTCTCCAGAGTTTGCTGAATGATTTTCTCATGAGTAAGACCAGCAGTTTGAATTAATTTATTGCATTTAGCAGTTTTTCAAATTAGGATAATTTATGGGGGCTTTTTACAACCATTTTGAGTGTGAAGATATTTGCCATTTCTTCCAATTAACATACATACAGCATTTACTTATTAGTAAATCCTTTACCAGCTTTGTAAAATCTGGCCACTTTTTTTTGTTACTTCTTCCCTTACTTTCAACGATTGCCTTTAAATAGAAAACTTACTTCCCATCTTGCTCTTAAGTGCAGTTTCTGTGGCCATTCATGTTTGTATTGTTGTTTTTTTACAGAACATTTCTTCAGCATTTGCTTTTGGTAAACCTAATTATACAAAGTTACTGGGCAGTATTATCCTGATACATCGACTGGCTTGGTTCACAATGTAGCTGTTTGAGTCAATCGAAGAGAAGCTATTGGTGGTAAACTTTAACTGAATTTACAGTTTAAGACTTGTGCATTGAGTTACACCAGGACTTAATAATAATAATAATAATAATAATGATAATAATAATAATAATAATAATAATAATAATAATAATAATAATTTGTTTGGATCATTTCATAATGACATTTTCAGAATATTTAAAAATGCTTCTTCGCTTCCTTGTCACTTCCAGCTGTTATTTTCACATTTCCTACTGTAATGCTGACTAGTACACAATAAAGGGTGATGTCATCCTTTCCATTCAGCACACACAATTGAACTGTGATTTTGGTGTTTGTGATTTTAGGTGTGACTAGGTTCTTTATTGCGCTAACTGTGTTTCTGTAACTCCATCCCACTGAGATGCTTCTCTCTTAGATGAAATCACACGCTCAATGCTTAGCACTTTTTCCTAAAATGACACAGAAATGGAAAAATAAATCTATTCACATCTAGTTTTGTGAGGCCGCAGTGTCTAATAGTGACTTTCACGTTAAAAATAACATTTTCTTAGCTGCTATAAAATACAATATCTGCTTATCTAGTGCACATCAGTCTTTAAAGATATATATTTTGTTCTCAAAACTATTTTATGTACAGTATTCAGTTCTTTCAGCTGCAAACAGAAACTGGCCCTTCCTTTTCTCTTAGTTTTTTTTTTTTTTTTTTCCTCCCCTCTGGATGTACACACCTTCCTGTAATGCACTTTATCACTCAAGAAAAATGTAACAAACAAAAAAAAAGGGTGTCTGAGAATGTTACTATGTTATAAAGGGAGCAGCTGGTAGAATATTTAAAAAGGCACATTGCTTTCGATTGCTTTATTGTAGATGCAAAGAGCATAGACTGTCAGAAATGGGCTGGGGGGGGTTGTTACTAAAATGTTGAGAAAACTATCCAGCAGAATAATATTGCTATTTTGTTATATAGAAGACTGTAAATATGTGCAGCTGTATTGATATACTGTTCTAGTAAAATGTTGCAGTTGTATGAGTCAAACAATGATTGTGAGTTACAATAAATTTTATTGCAAGTTTTTTCATACTTCCATGTGACTGCCTATTTGTATTTAATGACTACATCTCCCTTGGCAGGGACATCGTGTGCGTTTTGTGAATTTGGAAATAGATTGATAGTGATATTTTCCCCCAAATGTTTATGTATTTGTTGGAAAATACTTGTGTATTTGTGCATTGTCTTGTCTTGCCTAGGTACACTTTATTATTTCACTTATTAATATATCTGGAAGCTACAGTATATAGTTTTCAAGAATACTAAATATTTTGGCCAGAAAATACATTTTTACCTTCTATTTTTACTGTAATCCCTGTCCATGCCAAAGGAAAACTCTGCATCCTCTGCTCAGGGCAATTGTATTTTAGTTATCATTGTATTATGATTATGCTGCTATATAACCATTATATGTCTTCATTCATTGAAACTGAACATTTGCATGCTGGTAAGATGCCAGATGGTTGTCCTTCTTATGTCAGTTTCAATCGGATTATCCCATTTTCCTGACCCTGGGAGTAAATGACTGGTGTCAGTATTGGGAAAGGACAGCATGTGTTTGTGGGATGTCTCTCCTTAGTTATTGTGCCTGTCTTGGATATAAAGCAGTCGGGGGGGTGGTGCTGTAACCGGGAGAGTATCTGCCACACAGCTGCCTTGAGTTGCTACGGACAATACACAAAAATACAGCTGTCAGTGAATATCACTCTCCTGGAAACTGAGGATCATTAACAAGGGTACTTGGGTATTGTACTCCAGTGATAAACAGTAGAAGGTTTGGTCATGAATAATAATTCAGCTTTGTCAGGCAAGCTTGTAAATGCATTGCATTTTCTTCCCAGATTGAACAGGCTCTGCTCCAGTGGTCTCAAATGTAAAAACTTCCAATGCGTTCTGCTTGTAGCGCCATGCTTCTCCAGTCTGTTCCTCGGCACCTACTTAGCCTTCTGTCTCCATTTCAGATGAGCTCTGAACAGCTCAGGATTATTGAACCTTTAATTAAACTTTTATTAATTAGATTCTTGGTGCTAAATGTTGTGTCCTAGACATGTCTTTGACTCATAAATGATCACCCTATGATAGGGGTGTCAGACTCCAGTCCTTTGGGGGGCGCAGTGTCTGCTGTTTTTTGTTTCAACATGCGTTCCCAATTACTTAATTATTGAATTCTTTACTCAGGTAGGCTTATCTAAAACTGTCATATTTGATCATCATAGCCGATAACTTACAATTTGTTGATTATTCAAAACATTGAATGAATAGAACATTTCAGAAACTGGAGAGAAGTGTTAAATTCATCCAGTTAATTGTTGAATTAGTCCAAATAAGGAGGCTAGAGGTGGACTGGAATGAAACCAAGCAGACACTGCAGCCCCCCAGGACTGGAGTCTGAATTCTTCATGTGAGTTTTAAACTTTTATTTATTATAAAATAAAATGTTGCCAATTATATTTCACAATCAGAATTTGGTCTCAGAGGTTCCTTCTTGTCTTGAAAATGAAGTAAGCATTGCTCTGTTTATTCTCTCCTAAATTTCCATCATTGTTGCTGCCCATAGCTGGGAAAAAACATATTTCTGGTTAATCTCCTCTGTTGTTGGACAGGAGAGAAGACAAATTCTGTCTGCACAGTTGTTCAAGCAGCCGTGGACACAGCAACACTGCATGTTGTCTATGGAAACTATAATTACCATCAAGGAGTAATAATATAAAGTAAGAAATATTAACACACGGTTGACTTGATGATAATACGAGTTGCCACGGTGATGACAAATCTGGTGATTTTGTAGTTTTTTTCACTATACAGGAAGTTATGAAACAACACATCCTGAAACCCCGGAGGAGCACACATGCTGGCTTTTGACATCTGCCATTATTTGGTAAGTTATTTAAGTTTATAAAGTTGTTATATGATACAATCAACCTGGAAGAGTGGTATACATCTTACTTACACACAACAGTAAGAGGTAAAGAAACATAAAACCATAATTTGAGGAACTGTGCCAGTTTCTCTTTAAAGCAGCTGTTGCTGTTATGAGGAGTTTGGTCTGAGCAGCCGTCTCTGTTCATGGTTGTATAATTCAATTACGGTACACACTATAATCTTAATTTCATGCACATGCCAAATATAATTGTACCATAATATTCAAATGGTGAAAATCTGTAGTTATAATACTTCAAAGTATGTTTGTTATTATTTCTATTACTGTATTACACTGTGTATTTTAATCATGCATTTGTATTACATTCACTGGGATTTCTTTCATTCATAGCAAGTGCTTTCACAACATGCACTTACTATATAACAGAGCTACACTAATTCAGTTATGAAACTATCAAGTTATATGTTGATGTTTTAAGTACAAGCAATGGTTAAACTAAATTAAAGTGATATTAAAGTCAGAATGAAGTCTGGAATACTTCAATAGGGACCGATTGGCCAGACTGGCTAGGTCAGGTTTTAGTCCATTCTGGAAATCTGATGAATGTATCTTCCCTTCAAGACAATAGATTTAGAACTTAATTCAAAATAAGACGGTTCATATTTTGTGTGACCTTCTTAGATAAGGTGGTGTGCAACTTGTGCAGACTAAATACTTTTCTCCTGGTTGTATAATGCACTGTAATGCAAGTGTCAAAAAGTAGGTCATAAATCACATAAAGGAAAGAACTTATGCACTGTAATCAGAGCCAGAGGACAAGTGCTGGGAGCTTGGGTCATTCTATCTCTCCTGATCTCCCTCATTATTGTCTGAATCCACGGACTCACGCTTGCTGGCACTGACTTCTGCCAAGAGCAACGATTGTCTTTTCAGTTCTCCTCTTCTACAGCCCCATCCTTCATATTGTATTTTACTGAGTCCTTCAAGTCTTTAGGTTACATGTTTTTTCTTGTTTTGTTTTGTTTTATATTATTTGTTAAAACATTTGTTCAATGTTCAGCTGAGTATGGAGCAGTGCTAGGAGGGGCACAAAATGGCCACCTGGAATGGCACTACATGATCCCCCAGAAGTCCACCTCCTACACCACAACAGAATTAAACCAAACAAATCTCTTTCATTTGAGCTATGTTTGTACAGATGAAACCAATAGATCAGCTGTTATGGTTTTAAATGTATTGACGATGATCTTTTTAGGCAAGTAATGTCAGTGAGCCCCTCTGCACAACAGAACCAACCAAAACTGACTCTTTCATTTGTGCCAGAGAAACCAATGTTTCAGTCCTTCTAGCTTTAAAGATAACAATGAAATTCTTTTATTGCGTGTACAGTCCTAGAAGACTCTTTGATACACTGCAGTAGGGTAGTTGGGATATTTGTAATTTATTATTATTATTATTATTATTATTATTATTATTATTATTATTATAATATTATTTGTATTTCTTGGCAGACGCCCTTATCCAGGGCGACTTACAACATAAGTGCAATACAAACTGCTATCTGAGCAGATGTGCCTTGAGTAAGCGCCGGAAGGAGGTCAGAGACTCTGCTATTTTGACTTCGGTGGGAAGGTCGTTCCACCATTTAGGGGCCAGGGATGAAAAGGAGCGGCTCTGGAGGAAGGAGAGTGGAGAGGAGGTAGAGTTAATCTTCTGGCACCTGAAGACCGCAGCGGTCTGGAGGGGATGTATGGTAAGACGAGGGTCTGAAGGTAACTCGGTGCAGTGCAGGCGAGACAGAGGTAGGTGAGGGTCAACCTACCTAATACACTAATATTTTACTAATATATACTAAACATCAACAAGTCTACACTGCAGTGTAGAAATTCACAATTAGAGATATCATTGCTTTTTGCAATGATTTAATGTGGTAGGATGACAAGTCAAGTGGAGTCAATCTATACCCTCATGTTGTGCTCTACACAAAAGTTGAATGGTGTTAAACTACCAGGAACGTTTGGCAGGATAGAGTGATTCTGTACTGCAGTACAAATTGTACTTTTTATTTATACTTAATTTGAATTTTGTATTGAATTGTAATACTGCAATTTAGTAAAGCTGGTGTAACCTGTAAGTCACCCTGGATAAGGGAGTCTGACAAGAAATAAGTAACGTAGTATTTACCTATCAATACCAAAAACTTTGTCAATAAATGTCACGGGCAAGAGTGACCCTATACCTCAACTGACTACGCCACCCCTTGTTTAAGTGAGGATGGGAAACTCGATCCTCGCCCTACAGGTTCCCCACACAGACGATCCCTTGTGCGGATACTGGAGCATCCACAGGTAGGTAGAAAAATGATTGTATTCTTTTATGACAGTTCATGAACCTCTGCAACACAAAGGGCAAAAGTCTACTACAATCTTATTGCACACTCATCTAATGTATATAACAGACATTATAACAAAACCAAAGGAAGCTAAAACCCAGATGTAATCAACCAGAGTAAGGAAATAAATTAGTCTCCACTTAGCACTTAGCTTAGTTCCTCCACCAAGCACTGTGCAAAACTCGCAATAGTCTCTTTCATTCATTCATTCATTCATTCATTCATTCATTCTTCCTTCTTTCACCAGGTCTGGCAGCACCAATCCTCTTAATCTCCTTGCTGCTTGCCTCCCCTCTCTGTCCTGTTGATATCAGGCTTTACCTCCTTTTAAGCCTGCACTGCAAGTCAGATGTGGGGCTGCAATCTGGGTTTAGTTGCCCAGCAACAGCCACAACTGCAGTCGTTCTCACGGGGAGACAAGGGCTCAAAAATAGCAATGCAATAGATCAATTAACTCTAAGAGCCCCACCACCAACCAAAAATAAAATCCATACACTTATACCCACAACCAACCCATTACATAACCAGTGGCGCCCCCAGAATTTTTTCTTAGGGGTGGCCAGATGGGGCCACTGAAAATCTTGGGATGGCACCAACAGGGTTTCTATAATATTGCAGCTACGGGGTGGTGGGGGTAGGATAACTGAACAATCAATTAAACCACATTAAGCCATTCATCACTCATGGAGACATAATCAAAAGCCAAGTTCCAAAAAAATGCAGAGCCCTCTAAAGAGGAGATATGAAACCAATAGGCTAAGTTTTATAAGAAACTAAATGGGAAATCTTGGCCAGCATCACTTTTATAATGTTAACTTTGCTCGTATGTACAGTGATTAAGTATAAGAAATACTGCGGAAAACATTAGTAAATGCTTTTATGTGAAAATTCAAATGTTAATGCTTCAGATGTTAAAATGCATTCAATTGATAATCTTTATTTGGAATACATTATATGAACCTGTTGTAAAATCTAAAAGAAAAATAAATACAAAAATCTTAATAATGTTTATTAATAATGAACACATGTGATTTATTAATGTATTTATTGTGTAATGACATAATCATTAATGTTTCAATCCACAGAAAACATGCAAAATGACTGCAATTATACTTTGTAAGGAAAGTACATAAGTTAATGCCATAATAGTTTAAACCTTGTTTTCACTGGCACAAACGTAAAACTAACAAAAGAGACGTTTCTGTTGGGGGGTCTGAGTGATATCACTTGCCGAATATAAATCAACTTGAATATCTTCAAAACCATAATACCACAAATGTTTTTTCAATGGCACAAATGTAACAAACAAATTTTATATGTAATTCATTATTTCTCTTAAAAGTGTGTGTGTGTGGTGGGCAACTTCACTGAGCTGAGCTAAAGAGTCCAGTTGTCACAGTATGTTCTTGAAATGGAGCCTTACAGAACTAAAGTCACGTCTGCAATATAACATATATACAACTGCCTTTTAAGTATGTTTTCTGTCTTTTTTGTACTTGCTGTTTACAAGTTTTTCATCTTATGTGACTTCTATTGTTCATGCTTAAAACAGCTGTGTGAGAATACATAACATAAGAACATAAGTACATGAGACGGCAAACTATTGAATGTGTATTACTATTAACCACACCAGGCCGACTATCAATCTAATTTCTGCAACTAGACCTTGAAACTGGGGACATGGCATAATTTTAAGGGGTATTTATTCCTCAATATGTTAATTAATGGTGAGTTTCAGACCAATCATTTTACTGGTATTCAAAGCCCTGAATGGTTGAGTTCCAGTCTATCTCAGTGCACACTCACCTCTCGCACAATCAATACTTAACATTGTCCTTTTTGCATGTTTTACTGCTATGCGCCCAGACTGTGGGATGTTCTTGCATCATTCATAATGAGACAGTCTGCACTTTTGAGTCTATCTTAACACACTTGCTACTCTTTTGGTTTCATCATTTTTAAGTTGTTTCTATTCATATTCGTTTAAGCCCAAAAGGAGCTTGTAATGTAAGAAAATTGTATGTAACAATGTTAAAACTCTCTGCTACCCGAGATATTACTGTTACTTCTTCCAACTGCTGTCTTTATATTTCCTAATTTCCTTCATACAGTCTAGCTGTACTGGCCTTCATTTCCATTCACTTCAACTGCTCTCTACACAGGGCTGAATCTCTGCTTGTATCTTTGAGCTACCTTGAGAAAAGTCACCTCAACTAAATCCTTCCCATGTGTCCATATAAAATGAATTAAAACTGTTTCTAAGGAGAAATCAATGGAGCTAAAGCCAAAACCACATCCTGAATATGTATAAGCTCTGGAAGCATCTGTTATAAAAGTTAAAATATATTAACAATACATATATAACAATACAACACTATTTAAATATGAATTTATCTAACTTTTTAACATCAAAGACTAGCACATGTGCACCACAATATACATATAATTTTGAGCAAGTAGATTTGGTTTCATAGTGACACATGGAAAGATGTATGTATTGTATGCCATGCCTAATTATTAGGAAATATATCTCAATTTTGTTGTATTAGCACCTGAATTATAATTGATATCAATGACTATAATGAACCAATTGCTATTGTTTTTTATTTCTTGAATTTGATTAAACTACCATTGCAGTGCACCCATCCTTCCTTTTAAAGTTAAAAGTATTTAGGTTTGAGAGACTGACCTAGTTCTATTAATAGACGCAAGAACCTTGTCTGTAGGAAGACGCAGCCTTTTTTCTGGATTGTAGTCTACAGCCCTGGGACTGGGATTTCAGGTAACCCCAGGGGTGGAAGCAGCAAACAGACATTGAAGAAACAGCCTTTCATCGGTTTGAACTGAAAACGAGACCATTTGAGTCTGGATTCTACTGTACATCAGAGCTAGAATAAACAGCAGAGAATAATCTGGTAATAAGTAATCAATACACAACCTAAATATACTTAAACCTATATATACATAAGAACATAAGAAAGTTTACAAATGAGAGGAGGCCATTCGACCCATCGTGCTCGTTTGGGGTCCATTAATAACTGAGTGATTCAAGGATCCTATCCAGTCTATTTTTAAATGTTCCCAAACCTTCAGCTTCAACCACATCACTGGGTAGTTTGTTCCAGATTGTGACGACTCTCTGTGTAAAGAAGTGTCTCCTGTTTTCTGTTTTGAATGCCTTGAAGCCCAATTTCCATTTGTGTCCCCGGGTGCGTGTGTCCCTGCTGATCTGGAAAAGCTCCTCTGGTTTGATGTGGTCGATGCCTTTCATGATTTTGAAGACTTGGATCAAGTCCCCACGTAGTCTCCTCTGTTCCAGGGTGAAAAGGTTCAGTTCCCTCAGTCTCTCCGAGTATACACACCTGGGTAGAGTCTAGACAAAAAAAATGTAATGCCCCAAACATAATAGTATCTGCAGTGCTATGCCAACCGAGCATTGCACTCACAAAATCTATTAGCTCTCTGTTGTGTAATTAGGCAGGGCTCCTTGCCAATACACTTAAAGATATTTTATAATGGAGAGGTTATACCTAACCAGAGCATGGGGCATTAATTAAGGAAACAGAAGACAGCAGGATTCTCCAGGATTAAAACTGAGATCTCTGTTTGGGAGTTATGTAAGTGGGTGGCATTTTATTGTTACAAATGTTTCTTCATTGGGACATAAAATTTATAAACTATAGAATTCATAGAAAAAAATATAAAAAAAAATATATATATATCCAAGGTTAAATAGTGCCCCCTTGTGGTCAATACTGCCTCGAATTTAGGCACATCTTTGCAAAACCAAGAAAACAGATCGGACTATAAAATATATATTTTTTTCTGAAAGTTCAACAAAAATAATAATAAAATGCCAAATCCATGAAACAAAAGGACAGCCTGTATCAGAATACATGATAGTCCTACAGGGTTATATCCAGAAAATGCCTTCTTTAACATCTAGAGATAAACCTAAGCTCATAGCACACAGCTTCAACAATTACCCAGTCAGCCACTGCCACGGTCTGACATTTTCTTTATATACAATACAAAACTCATAACTATATACCCATGGGGTATCGTCTATTCTTGCAGTTTAAAAAAATACACAATACTGGTAATAAGGACTCTATCGTACACACAGAATTTCTTTGCTGGAAAGCAGACATTCCAACAAAACCATTTAAAACCTACAGGGTGACGTGTAGTATTTCACATCACCAGCAGAGGTCAGAGTGACCCTCTTCATTTTCAACTTCTCTCTCTATTTATTCCCTTATTCAGTTGTAACAAAAATATGATTTAATGCAGGAGAGTTAATTTTCAATCAAGTCTAAGCTTCTTACCAGGGGGAACCAAGGTTTTAGCCAATATGCCCTGGTACAAGCTTGAATCCATCTTTCCCTCCACTCTCACAAAGGCACCAGGGCCAGATGTAGAACAACCCCAAAGCAAAAAGATTCACCTCCATATTTCACAGAGGAGATGATGTTCTCAACTCCACCTTTTCAGTGCCAAGCTTCTTAATTGCAACTCTGCCATTAATGAATTGAATGGTATTTTTGCCTCTCAAACCACTTTTTCACATAGTGGCATCATTTTCCAGGCAAGGTGGCAATTGTTTCAGTAGCCTTGAACTTTGTGATGAAAGACCTTATAATGGGAACTGGTAGGTTAAGCTTATTTTGTTATAGCCATTACCCAACTTGTGAAGGTCATTGACCCTTGGATACAATCGTTGCACAGCTCCCTGGCTTTGACCATAATGAAGAATGCAGTAAGAGATTGCTTCTGTGCAACTTGTGTGAACAGCTATATCCTCTAGAAACAGGTGACCCTTTGAAGTAACTATAAAAGTTTCAGAAGCTTCCTATTAACTTCCAGAACATATAATGTAATTAAAAACATTATAATTTGTTACATATTTTAATTTATTTGTGCAAAATAAATAATTGCACATTTGCTTTGACATTCTGTGTGTGAAAATTTAAAACAATACTGGAGAAGAGTCAAACCTTGGCCCAACACACGTCTGGAACAATCTCAACTCAGTGCCAAGAAGACTGACACGATTCTCGCTCTCAGTGTAAAGAGACTGTATAACATTCACAGGCAGCCCAAGCATCCTATACTCCTGAATTGCCTCCCACAAGACATCTTGGGGAACCGGGTCATACTCCTTCTCCAAGTCTACAGAGCAGGTAAGCTGTGATGCAGAACTGTGCTGGCCATTTGTGGTGGCATCACTGGTATATCAGATGTTTCATTTCCAAGCATGCCTAATTACCATGAATACACGTATTCATGAAGCATAATTGATATCAATGATTATAATGAACAAATGCCTTTTTATTTGACTGTCATCACAAGGCACCCATCCTTTAAAACTTAGCATTATTTAGTTTCGAGAGACTGACCTAGTTCCATATAGAGGCAAGAAACTCTGTAGGAAGATTCAGTGTTTGTGTTTGGATTGTAGTCTGCAGCCCTGGGACTGGGATTTCAGGTGACTCCAGGGGTGGAAGGAGCAAGCAGGCATAGAGGAATTAGCCTTTCAGATGATTGAACTGGGCCACTGATGTGCACAGAGGGGGGAGCTTGCCCTCATGTCCAAGTGCCCTCCCCCCCAACCCTTGGCGGTAGCCCTTTGCATGAATACTTCCCGCTGATATGCCACTCTCCCCCGCTCGAGGAACCATCATCAAGCCGGTTTATTCCTCCCTTTTTACTGGAGTACCCTGATAGCTCACAATCTCTCAGCAACCACAGTAAAGGAGGATCATTTTAAATATCATTACTATGGTTTAAATATATTATACTATGCCTGGTTTACCAGATGACAGTTGGAGAGAAACTAGACCAGAGGATTTTACAGGTGTAATCATGCATAGAAATCCTGTACGAGGACTGAGTCAGTCCGGCCCCTGAGTCACACTGGAATTCTGGCACTGCAAGTAGTTGCGCAAAAGTTTATTACAAGCCAGCCTGCCACAAAGGCTCATAGACAAACACAGTCTATGTAAATAAGACTGTGTCTCAATACATTATTAGTCTAACAATATTGTCTGAATTACTATCCACTACGGTTGTCTGGCAGTGTATCTTCTATTAAAGTCCATTTTCTCCTTTCATGTTGTGTAAATGAGTTTTGGGGTTTCATCTGCAGCACTTTAAAACTAAAACTTACATCAATTGCTGCATTATATCACTGACACTTTGACTCCCACAATAAATAGGTATATCTGATACAAAGCCCCATCTTCCTTCAATAATAATATTTAAGTATGTTTGATAGGTTCGACTCTTCTTTAGTGCATTCTTACACAATACTACGCTGTTTTGTCATGTACAGTGCACTGCTAGTTGATCTAGAATACATATTTACCTGCATTCATAACCATGCATGTCATTTATCCTTATTCTTGTTTCGTTTTCTTGTTGTTCATCTTCTTCCTGGTCTCGCTCTTCTTATAGTTTTCTTTTTAATGATTTAATATAAAAATATAAAAACCCTATAAACACAGTCTTGAAAACAATCATACAAACTACTCGGCATTGTCAAATAATTCAGTATATTTTGGCAATACATCATCGTCTGTGGCAATTTTCCTAACTGTCTGTTTACCCCAGTATGGAACAGTGATGAATGCAATGACATGACCTCACTGGGAAGAGAATCTCACCTACTCTGCTGTTTCTGCTGGGCTGCTAAACACACTTTTGTGTAGGAGGAATAACAGGAAACGTGCATTTGTAGCTATAATTAGATGTATTTCTCATATGACTTATTTATCATAGTCAAAACAATGTGACCCAGATATTTGATTTTAGATGGCCTCTGATGCTAATGCATTAGCCAAAAGTAATACATAAATTGTGACAAGATATTCTTAATATCTAGAACATTATTATTGTTATTGTTGTTATTGTGGTTGTTGTTGTTGTTCTTATTATTCAGTCTGTTCAATGTGATGGACTTTGATGGTTTGTGGTATCTGAGAGTTCTTGTTGACTTGTGGTTGTTTTTGCTGCTCATCTTGAAGCATTGGTGATTAATAGGTTGTTTTTACTCTTCAAATGGCTGAGATGTTGATTACGCATTTGCAACGTGTTGAATAGGTAAAGCCCTACATTTCTGTCAGCATCAACCACGTAAAACATGTATCTGAATGAAGTGTAAACACGTCTTGAACATGTGGCAAAAACCACATGAAAATCTTCAGTTCTTCAAGGTGTCAGATGTATGAGTTGTTGGCCAGAGACAAGTCACTTGATCACTTGAGCCACGCTCAGAGAAAAAGGCTTTATTGTTAACACACAGTCCACAATGTTCAGCTTTCTGAGAGAGCTCCTTCTAAATGGAAACATTTCATGTGGATCAAGAGAAGTTTCTTTAAACTAGACTTAAAAACACAATGATCAAAATATGTGAGATAGTCATATATCAATGTGAATAAATTGGTCATGAATATATTTTTGGCAATGTTCGCATACTGTTGGAATTAATTTCCATTTAAGTACTGAATTGGTCTTGCTTAGTTAAGATTGAGTGATGGGTTGAAACACAAATGTATCTTAAACTGATGTGCTAAGAAACTCCAAGCAATTACTTTGATTTTGATTACCAACTCCAACTTATACATAAAGGGGCTATGAATTTACATTTAACATAATTCATGTTTGTTTATTTTTCTAAATTAATAAGGAGTTATCCTTAGCAGTGGTCAGCAGATCCTACTGTCCTCAATATGTGTATATTACTGGTGAGCTCCTATAGCAGTGATGGACAACCCAGATCCTGGAGGGTCTCAGTCCTTGCAGATGTGTGTGTTTCCTTACATCCCCACCTGCTTACAATGTGGAAACAGTGCTTCAGTGGGTCAATTTAGCGAGTAAATGGTTCATTAAATTAATCGAAAGTTAAGGGACCAGGGTGCCCCCCACTGTGCTACACCTACACTGTAAACGCCTTTTCACTCTAGTGCAAAATAACTGATTTCCAAATTCAGACATGGTGTTTCTAAACTAAATGTGGCATAAACCTCTCATTTCAAGCTTTATTGAGTTTTGCTGCTCCATCCTTGATAGACCCCATCCCATCTCTTTTTTGTGTTTTAGATTTAGACTAGGAGTTTGGCCTAAGTGTGGGGCACGACTTTGAATAGGGGCTAGGATTACAGGAGGAATCGATTTTTCCTTAATTTGCTACAAAATATCTATATTCTAAAACAAATACCTATTCTATAGAATTCAGTTAAAGATATACAGTTATAAGCAGTTGGGTGTATATAAACCACAATGCATAAATGAGTCACCCCACAGAAATAGCACTAAGAAAAGCACAAAAACATCTACCATGGTTTAATACCCTCCTAAGCAGGAGGACTTTTGGTTTCACCTCATATGAACTTGCAACAATGGGATATCCCCCTCCTGTAAAACGTCACAATTAATCATTTCCTGTCAGAGCTCTCCTGCATTTCTACAGGGTTTTTATTGTATCCGTTTCTGATGATTAACACTTTTACACATTTTTACAGACATCATTTTAGCAGGATTGCTGGGTTGGGAGATCTTGACTGGATTGAAAGTGTCTGCTTCTGTTATGTTATGGGAAGCAGCGTTTCAAATTGAGGATCTGATCCAGAATCATGGTTGCAGTCTTGTTTTTTCCCTGCTCTAACTGCCCTGTCTGGTGACTGATAGTTGACTGCAGGACGAGAGATGCAGAAGTGGGACTGATGTTGTGGATCCCTGGGACATCAAGGGGGGGGTATCTGATCTTTGACTACCATAGGGATAATGCCTGACCTGTAATGGTGTAATGTCTGAGGATGTCCTTATAAAGACCCACAACAAAAATAGTCCCCTCGTCATTGGTCTCCAAATTCCTCACTGCAGTAAAAAGCTTTATTTGTTTGTATGTGTGTTTTTTTAATACTGTTTCACATCCCCCTGCTGACCAGCCTACTGCTCACTGGGAATTGCATCCGGGTTCATCTCACATCTTTACATGAGAATCAAAATTTAGATCCAAGGATATTTTTTAGCTGTATCTGAAATATCCCATGGTGGGTAACTGGACGAGACTCCAACAACTCTGTAAAAGAAGAGCTTCTTCTGCAAATTTCCACTTTTGTTTTCTATTCACCTTCATATGTTTTTCATTTGTGACAACAGTTATCTTTTGAGTGGGAATCAATTATATTTCTTCTGTGAATTAATTTTGTTGGCATCTAGTGTCTTATAAGTTATATGTATTTTTTCTTTGGTGGAGAAAAGACCTAAGGGTTTAATTTTAGATTTCTTCTGGATTGCAGGGACATGGTTCTGTGACTGAAGCTCATATCCTTAACAATTCATAGTTTTGAAGATGGAGTAACTGTAGCCATTGTGATTGGATACATGGAAGTGTCTCAGATCACTATGAACTCTTATAATATATTGTCATATATATAGTAATATATAAAAGGAAATTGTCCTCAGGCCGTCGCTAAACACTTACATGAAGGATTCCTCCATGATGTTAATTTTTATGGAGATCATTCTATTATTATGTTTCCTATTTTGTTTCTGGGCCTATTTTGTGGTCTATGGAATATTTAAATTCTGCATGTACAGAGACATTTGACCTTTTCCCTCTTGAATAACCTGCCCCATGCTGTTATTTTCCATCCTGCTGTTCACTCTGTTATGTTGCTTACAGGCTTGACTCACAGTTCCTCCATTTTAAAAGGGCAAGTTTCACTGTCTGGTATTTTAAAAACAACCCAAATCAAGAAGCTCAGTGGCAAATGAGTACCATAGGGCAAAAACATATTCATTGGACTTTTTCCAATGTACGAATGCCAGAAAAAGATCATAATGACATAGATTTGTAAGGGTATGGAAATCAAAATGAATACACAGTGTATTCTTTTTGTATGGTTTTGCTGTTTATTGATAAAAAAATGAAGTGAAATTAGTTCAGTATTACTACTAGGATTTTTTGGGTGAATGCAATGACCTAGGGAATCAGAATGAGTAAATAAAAAAAGGAATAGAAATGAGAAACAAATGAATGAAAAATATGTAGGGATTTTTTTTTTTTTATATAAATGCCATTTTATAGTAAATGATCTGAGATTTCCTACTAATGAATATTTAAAGTAAAGCCTACATAAAGCATAGAGAAGATATGTATTTTCATGATTTTCACCTATGATCATACTTAGTAATTTACTGAGTGTAATGGCAAATAGTGAAATTCCCATATATTTAAGCATTGGTCATAAAGGCAACGAGAACTTGGCACCAGTTCAGCTAATTGTCAGTGTTCCTTTATGTCTCTCCCCATAGTGTGTCCTAAGTGTACTGAAGCCTCACATACCTATCCCAAACACATCTGTGAGGGTCCTAAGGATAGCTGTGACTGCCCTAACTAATTAGCTTCTTTACTGCTTAATTAGCTTTAGTTTTTCAAAGATCTGGAGCCTATGTACATTTTCCCAGCAGTCAAGTTATATCGCATTAAAAAATACGAAATCTTTCGTACTCATCATGATGACAGACTGGCTGATTGGATGATTGTCAATGCCTGTGACAGTATTTGTGTCTTGTTTATTAAACTGGAGATGAGCAAGCTGAATGACAGTAAGGTAAAGCATATGTTTCTGCCTTGACAAGAACTGATCATGTTTGGCTGGCAACAGTTTATTAGTCAGAAATTGTCAATCTGTGTTATCCTTAGGCTATCTTTTATTTAGTCTTTAAGCTTTTGTGATTATGCTCTCTTTAATCAACAGATGTTACATCCTTAATGTATGGTTATCCACACTCTATTGCAATGGTGGGCAGTTCTGGTCCTGGAGGGGGACAGCTTTTGTAGATATCTCTAAACCCCCACCTACTTACAACCTGGAAAAAATATTTCAACAACAATAATAATTCTTAAATTGCATCCTATATTTTGTGCTGCTTGTTGACCTTGATTGACATATACCTGAAGTGTAAAGATGAAGTTTTATATAGATGCCACTGTGTTTTTGTACATTTTCTATTGTAAATAAGTGCCTTTTGTAGTGCAGACAATTGCTAATCAGCTCCTTTCATTGCCACAACCCTTGTACTAACTGTGTAGAAATCAGCTTATGCTGCAGCATTGTTGAAAGCTTTCTAATGTATTTTTCTCTGTTAACACACTAAAGCAGGAGTCTCAAAACAATGACGTCTGGCATGTGTTCCAACCAAGCTCCTAGTAACATAATGTAACTGTTTAGTTGATTGACCTGCTGAATTAATGACTTCTCTACTGTGCAGCTACTGAATAATTATAGATGCACACTGAGAAAAGATTAGGGGTAACTGTTAAACTGAAGTTAGTAAGTAAGGAAGCTTATCAATTAAACTCTAGGAATAGCTAAATGGAATTTTTACATGAACGCTGTTAATGGAAAAAATGTTATGATTTTATAAGAGGAAGACATTCCCTTAGTCTCCATGAATTCTATACTCACTTTATTTTTTTACTTGTGTCAAACCAAGAATCATCCTGGTCGTCCTTGCATATCAATGGCAAGAGTTTTTATTTTTTTCCCTGATAAGACACACTTTACTTACAATGTTATGTGAATTAAGGGAAAGTGTGCTTTCCTGATCCAGAATTGAATTAGCTGTGTAATGTAAGTTCTTATGAAGATTTTGTAAAAAAAAAAAAAAAAAAAAAAAAAGTGAGGTTTCCAGTCACAGAATAACAGAGGTTCTCAAAATACAGTTCACCGATTTAAAAGGTAAGCTAAGTGTGAATGTGTTTAACATAAATAGTTAAAAAATATATATATTTGCTGGCTTATAAAACTGGCTTAATAGCCCAAAATGGAAATAATAACATCCAAAAACAACTTTTGGTGCAGCAATATTCAACTACTTCACTAGCCTAGGTATTACTGCTTCTGTTATCAGCTGCTGGCAATTCCTACATTTTTTCTGTATGACCCCTGGAAGCTTCAATTAACGAAAGTAAGAGAACACAAAGAAAACCCAGCGAGAAAATAAATAAAGACTATTTGAAAACATTCTACTACTAAGAAAAAGTGATATTCTGCTAACCATTAATTTCAGAACTTTCTAATATTGAAAACCTGCCCATCACTCAGATACACCACAATATCAACTAACCCTTTTAATATGATCAATTCACTCCATGATAAACTATTTACACATATGCTGAGTTTGAGTACATATGTTGTTGAGTACATGTATGTGTCACACTCCCCTGGTGTGAATCCCTTCCTCCCATACCAGTGATATTGAAATTGGAGGCAATCTAGCTGACTTATCATATCCATATGCCTTATAATTATATCCATGCTTCCTCATGTGTCCCAATAAGCAATAGTGGACAAAACAAAATCAAATTCAATGTAGTATAATAGGTAATACATGTCTGAAAAGTAACTTCCATGAAAGTAATGTATACACATTTTGGCTGCTGTGAAATAATGTTTTCAAGTGTATTCTGTATTCTGTGAGTTTTACCAATGTGTCATCTGTGATAGAATCAAACTGGACAATTCCCATACACCTTATGAAAGCATTATTAGCAATGCATAAAACTATCATTTTAGGAAACTGCTAGTCCTCCTTTAAGGCAGGTCAAACCATTGTATTGTTTTTTAAGGATAGAAAGAATGAATTAAAAGAAAATATCCACCCATTGTCTCATTAAGATTCATGCCTGGTTGTGATGTCTTTCTTTGATTGTATATCTAGCATGGATACTATAAACTGTGGAAGTATCTTCTATAAAAAATATTGCTCTGTGAAGATGATGACTGAGTTAATCATTCATAAATCATTCTGTCTTCAAACTGTTTGCACTTTCTTTGAAAACAGAAGGCCTGATTGATTTATTTGGATAATTACTCACTTAAAAGATGGTGGGAAAACCCAGTCAGGGAAAAAGCATATTCTTGTACTGATAATCCTGTCAGAGGAACAATGTAATGATTAATCTTTATCAATCTTTCTAAACCCCAAGGATAAAATGGTAAAACAAAATACCACTTTCCATGTTCCAAAGTGGTATTGTACCACTTGTACATGTACCATGTTCTTTCGCTTCCTTCAATGTTTGACCTCCCTCTGCTGCCGTCTAACTTTGAACTGCGTTGATTCGCATGAGGGGTTTACCTGTTGCACCCTGCATACCTTCCATTGTAATTGTTTTAAAGGGACAGAGAACTATGGTACTTGCTGAGGTGTTTGCAGCTGTGCAAACTCCAGCACAGATCGTGCACGAAGCATTCAGTTTCTTGTGTGAATTCTGAGCTTATTTAGGAGTGTCTATGTATCTATTAAGGTCTCCATTATTTTGTATTGATTTGTTTTTTCATCCGCCCACCTTCAACCACTTCATATGAAATCAAAATGAGAATGCCGGCTCAAACAGGTCTTGAATTGGAATTTAAAAATAGTTTAGATGCAGACTCCCTGTTATAATGTGCTAGACAGTTCAATAAGAATGAAAGCTGATAGCATGAACATGCCTCTCACAGTTCTCAGACACACCCAGGCAACAGCCAGAAGTCTGGTGAACGTAATGCACGAGTAGTTACATAATGGTGTAATCAGATTATGATGGTTAGACGGAGCCAAGCCATGTAGTGCTTAGTATGTCAGCAAGATAATTTTGAAGGTAATCCAGTTTGCAGTAGGATGTCAATGCAGTTTCTTCAGGACAGGTATAATATGTTTCATGATCCGAATTTGTCAGCCCAACATAGATTGCTGAATCCAGTACCAACTGCATTTCTGAGATTAAAGACTTACATAACAAAGCATAAATTGATGTTTTGACCAATCTTCAGGTTTAAATGCCTAAAACTTGTAGTCTACATACACCTACAGCTACACTTTAAGGAAAAAGGGACTCCAATCTTGTCAATCAATGGTTCTTGGGATGTACTGGCAGCGGAGCAAAGGATGCAGTCTCTGGATTCAGTGGGGTAAATCTGAGTGTTGAGTTACAGTTTTGCAGTCTCTATAGGGAACATCTTCTGTTTCCTATGAGTAACCATCTGTTATGCCTCTGCCTAAACAAGACAAACATGATTGACACATAATCTGTCCTTTAATTGTTCTCATTCAAATCCTGTGGACACTCAAGTGGGCCCTGAATCCAGATACACGTCTACACATCCACGACAAACCTGTCTGCAATCTGTGCATTTGCTCATTGCTCTGCTGATCATCCTGAGACAGTGAAATTATCTTTTGACACCTGCAGTTATTAGTGTAATACAATCATTGTGGTTGTAGGTCAAAAGATTTTAATTTGCTATCTCACTTGATCTACAATAACAAACTTCACAATACCCCGTATCATTTTCCCCAGACCCCTGTCCCACTTGTGGTCTACACAGCACAAGTCTGCAGACCTCAGCGTAGTCACCTCACACGCACTGGCTTTACTGTTGACAATATCTAGAGCTGTGATAAACAGGATGGTACTGAATACTGCAATACCTAATGAGCAATGTGGTAAACCACTAGGGAAGCAATAGCTTTGAAACAGGCAGTCAGCTTTATTTTCCGATTCTGCCTTAGAGAATAGCTGGGCTCTAAATATATTCAACACCCACCCACCTTGAACAACCTTTCAAAGTAGACAAGTTTCATTAAGGTTAAAATTGTAAATGTTAAGAAAATGTTAAAGTGCTAAAATGAAGGCCTACGTCTAGCCTTACATGTATTAATTGCTATGGTATAGATACATAAATATCTTTCTGTGGTTTAGAGAATGTCATCTACCATTAATTGCATTTTTCCAGCTTACACCCCTTCAATTCTGATCTGCAACTTTGTTATACTGAGTTTTCTATGCAAGATAAAATGTTACAAGTAGGCTCTTGGCATTTATGCATTTTAGATGAGTCTGCCTGCTTTTAAAAATGATTGGGGCTGTAATTCTGTGCTCAGATGATGCCAATTAACATTAAGGTACAACAATCTTAATTTTGTTTGCTTTGTTCTTTATTGTTTTGTTTTTAATTTTATGATAGCGTGTATTGCATGGTACATTAAAAGATATATGAACAGCTAAACAGCTTGTTAATTCAAATCCCCCCCCCCCCGTATTTGAACACATTTAATGAATCCCTCCTGATATTATTTATTGTTTGTTTTGTAATATTTGTATTCATTGTATAACCTACATTATTTTTGTTAGGATAAGCATAAGGAGACATTACCTTAAGCTAACTCCAAAATTCTCCTATATTCTACTTACAATGATGAATACCTCTAAAAGGTTTGCTCTAAATACCCCAATTATTTGATCAGTTCTGAGTTAACAGGACATTACTTGCTAGCCTTTGTATGTCTCAGCGATACTTGTCTTTGAAAACAGAGGGCCTGATTGATTTATTTAGGAGGTTAAGACAAACCCAATAGACGTATGTAGAAGGTAAATAGAGTTTATTTTGGCCTAGACTTGCTTGACTAAGGGAATGATGACCAGACATGAGACTGGGGTTGTCCTCCTCCCAAATCTTCAGTTTAAAACTTATTGATCACCGATTCACTGTGTTAAGACAGTGGGGGTTGAAACTTTGGACAACCACTCAATATAAATCAATGGAGTGTCAGTCCAAAGTTTGCATGCTCCTTCGCTTAATCAAGCATCTGGAAACTTTCTATTTGGCTCTAGGCTGCGTCATTGATACAGGTTGTAAGTGTAGTTTAATTAAAAGTATTTTTTTAACCAAATGAATCACCAGTTAAGGTTAAGATTTTTTCTAAAGAAGCTGTAAGCACTCTGGCAATTCATCTATATAGTGTCTGGGTAAATAACAGACTAGGGGGATGCATCCGCACACTACCAGACATGTAATATAGAGTAAGACGTATTGGTCTGCAGTTACCGGACTACATTTTGTCCCTTTTTGTGTGGATGGGTGTTCCATTTGTAATTTTCCAGACCATGGGTTAAAAACAACTTCTGAATCCTAGTTATCAATCCACAATAAACATCCATCTCTCAGTTTCTGTTCATTTTAATTTGTTTTGACTCCCAGGCCTTTACACAGTTTTGGCCTCCATTATCAGGAGATAATTTCATACTGATCATTATCCCTCTTCAACCCAATAAATATTATTTTCTATATCTCTCTCTGTCTATATTGTTGGTCTTGTGCTTGCAGTTTTGTGTCCTCCTGTTGATTCTAAAGATCCCTGTGCTATTTATTCCTTTAATAGAAGTACCTCCAGTGACAGAAGCTAAAATACTACAAAATACTACAAAAAGGCCACTGCTTTAAGACAATTTAGATTTTCAGTAGATTATGTATTATGCTTTTGTCCTTCATTTTGTCATTTTCTGTTTCAGGCATGGCATGCCTGACTGGACTGATATCATTTACATGGTAATATCAAGCAAGAATTTGTGGTCTAAAATTGTCTTCGATCTGATGACATTTATGAAAGATATTGCATTTATTCCAGCTTTTACAGAGTACATCGTTTGTTTGTGTACAGAGGGCCTATTGACTGAGACAACACACATACAGACAGCAGCAGAGAAACCTCCTATTCAAAGGGTATTACAATGTTAAATTGGTAATATCTCCAAAGCTAATTACATGACCTTGTATGCCGTAAATATATTAATTGCTCATGTCATGCAATTTGGCTTCACTTTCATTGATGACAACAGAGAACACAGGACATACGGAGCTCAATTGAACTGATTAAGCAGACAAACAAGAAGCATAACATGATGTGATTTTGTAAGAAATACATCTGCTTTTTACTGCCCTAGTTACTGTATGAAGGTGAAGTTCACAGATAAACAGGCACAGATATAACAATAATCACAGAGACTAATTTTATCAGCAATATAAACACACTAAAGACTTTCTATTCACCCTGTTTGTCTAGAGCCTATTATTATTTTGTATAAACGATTATAGGTTACATTTATAACTGCATCCTGAAGTAATACAAATTGGTAGATAAGTTAAATAAAGGCAATGCACACTGTATGAATTTGGTTTTGGAGGTATTGATTTTGGGCTAATACATCGGGAATTAGAGTTTGTATTTAAAGGGTGAAATCTTTATTCACATTGTTAAATTCATTTGTCAGTATGATTCAGATAATATCTAAATATTTAACCCATCGACTCTCAACAGACACACATACCCACACACACACCTTAAACTCATGACCCGAAAACAAATGCACATCTAGCCACAGCAAGTCCTTTAGTAATTATAAAATCTAACCAACAACATATTTAATCATAATTGAAACACTGCAATTATTGTAATGGCAATGCAAACCTTAATTGGCTAGTAACTCATAGATCTTGTGCTGCTTGTAGGTAATATTTGTTTTATAGATCATACATCATACGTGGAAAGTGGATTTCTGAATAAACCCCTCTATTACAAAATTCCCTTTTTAGTTTCACGGTTAACTGCATAGAAAGTCCCATGAACATAAATGAATTAACAAAGGGGGATTTTCAGACTCTCACTGACCCATTCTATGAGCAAAAGCTAATCAAGGTTGAATGAGAGGAAACAATGTGATACCAGTGGTTTGAATACCTATCAAGACAAGAAGCTCTTTAAAGCTCTGTCAGCATTTTGGTAACACCTACCAGTTACTTGTTTTATACGTCTTTGTGACATAATTCCCTTTATCACTTGGAAGAATGTGCTGGCATGGTACACTATTGTTTCTGTCCAGAAATCGAAATATAATGATATAAAACACTTTTGATTCAAACCCCACTGTATATGCTATTATTGTACTACCACAAACATCCTTGATACTTTTGAAATAACAAAGTGAAACCAAGATATCATAGTTTTCCCAAAACGGAAAACCAACATTAAGTGTAATTATTTTTATTTTTCCTTTTTAGGTTACAGCTGTAGGCCCTTTTTTTTATTGTATTTGTAATGACACATATCACAAATAAAAGTACTTTTTGTATTGGTGACATGCATTTGCTTAATAATAATATGCTCATACATCATTGACTGAAAATGAGATAAAAAGTACAATTTCAAAACTGTGAAGGTGTCTTTCAGATTATCATCACTTACTGTTAATTAATTCTTAACATTCAAAACCGAAATGCCGACTTTTTTTAGAGGGGGAATACAGGTTTGGTATAGGTTACAGTTTCCCTGCTATACCTACAGCCCATCCGCCCGCAGAGCAAGGTGACGTGTGACGTGTCGGCAACCCGTGACGCGCTTTGTTGATGTTGCGCGGCGCTGCGGGCTGAGCGTCTGTCTGCTTTGGGACATAGAGGGACAGACAGCGCGGAGGACAGGCGACAAGACGAGCACGGCTGCACCCATCCTTCATTTAAAGCAATAAGGGATCACCGTGGTCGTCTCGTCCTACCTATCGAGGGCTGTCCTCAGTCTCGGCGCTGAATCGACAACAAAGGCTGAGCCGTCGCCGAGCTGCACCGGGTTTCGTCCATTCCCGGGCTTGGACGCGTCCGCTGGCGGGTGTGCGCTTATAAGCGATGCCGTGCTCTGGTATACGAGATATAGTCGGAAATTCATATCGATCGGGTGTTTATATCATAGCATCGGGACCTTGGCTCTGCCTGGTCTAAGGTGTAAATGCGGCGCTTCTACTGGAAGTTAATACAAATGTGCACGAATCGTTAGTATCGCTGTTTCTTTAAGTTGAACGCAATTTGCTGTGACTAGATAAGGGGCCTCGGACTGGTCTGGCTCGGTCATCCTGCGTTGAGGCTTAAGCTGGGTGATGGTTTTCCAGGGTACGGATTGAGATCTCTCTCCCTGTCGTTTTTGGACCGAGATTGACTTTGCCCCCCCCGCCCCACCGGCAGGCGAGTTGTTGGGATTGGATGCTTTCTTAACGACAGCCCGGTGAAGATGTGGGTTAATCCGGAGGAGGTGTTGTTGGCCGGCGCCCTGTGGATCACCGAGAGGGCAAATCCCTACTTCATCCTGCAGAAGAGGAAGGGCCACGGAGACGGGGGAGGCGGAGGGCTGGCGGGTAAGAGCAAGTGCATTCATGATTGAAGCATTGGAAGTTAAAGCAGCCCAAACTGTTTCATGCACACCACCTTCCCTCGCTTGCAATGCAATTCGCTGTTACATAATGCCATGAAAAGAAATCATTGTCCTGCTTTGTCCCCTCATTGTTGTGTCTCATCTGCTTTAAAGACACGATAGTAGATGTGCAACGCTGAGTATGGTGTCAGCCCTTTGATACTAGGTTAGCGATGGGCTGTGCTTTGTGCTATATCTGGGGAGGTTGTTAAGATGTACCCCTTTGCTATAAAGAACAAATGACCTAATGCATTTTAAATAGTATTACTGGGGGTAAAACTGGAACCAGGAACCACAATCTGCTATGAAGAGGTGATGCACAAGGTAGACCCTGCACTTGTTACCCATTGCTCCAAACGTTTTCCTTTACTGCAGGTAGCTATAGGCTACTACTTGTTTGTTTGCTTTTTCATCTGCTAAATCTAAATTGTGTTCCCCAGTGGACTATGGTTTGTAAGAATTTCCATCAACCAAAAAAACAAACCAAACCACAAAAACAAACAAATAATATGCAATAATTTGTCACATGCCGTGTAGGTGTGTGCAGTAGACCTCTCTCCTGTGGTTATGCTGTTTCCCTGCCAAGGCATCTACTATTGTAACAATGAAGACTGCAAGAAGTAAGGAAGGCAGTGGCAGGGGGTTGATGAAAATGCCTGTGGATTGTCAGATTTGAGGCTGATACCCTAGAGTTGTCTTGAGGATTTATTTATATATTTTAGTATCTGGGATGTTCAATAACTTCAGAGCAGCAGATAAAGGTATTGCTTTCATGTTGACAAGTTGGGTCTGATCTCTGAGTGCTGCCTGTCTGATGTCACTTGAGTTATTCAATAGCTGGAGGGCATCAAACACTAAAACCACTGGTAATCCTTTTTCTTTTTCTTTTAAACATCATGTATGCTTGCCTGAACTGTATTATGGACTTTGACCACATATTGTTTTATTTTTAACTTGGGAACTCTATAAAGATGATGTAAAAGGTCTTGCATATCTTCCAGTATCACTTTAGTTTCTCCAGGACTGGGTTTCCAATGAGAGAAATGTGCAAGTGAACGCAACATTATGATAACATGGTTAATTACGTACAATTTTTAGATTATGTACAATTTTTAATGAACATAACTTAATTTTGCTAATTCTAGATGAAGGGCTTAAATCTGTTCTACCAAAAATGTTGTGCAGAGAAATGTGTTATTTTAAGGTCTGTGGGATAGACAGAGGACATTATTAATCACATTTACAAACAATCTTACATTAAGCCCAGGTATCTAAGGGGAATTTACAATGGCACTCTAAGCAAACCTGTAACTGAATACTGAAGTCCACCCAGATCACAGATAGCCCTCTAAACTCAACAGTAGTAGGGGTAATTAAGATATGCAGTATATCCTGATTATCAAGATGCTTCATTGTTTGCAGTACAGATAACTACCTTGGCTTTATCTCCAGCAGAAAGGACAGCATGTTGTCCAGCATAGTCCTGCTAGTCATCTTGCTGAGGAAGTTGGCTGAATTTCCTATTCCAGAGGCAAGCAACTCATTTAGTAGAAATCTCTCAGGGCAGTAGGAAACCCATCCACATGTGCTTATTGCCCTTGATCTGAATACACCGGGACACACTATAGTGTTGTTTTTAACAAACAAGAAACAAAAAACAACTATCCCACACTTAGCCTCAACAGATTTAACATCTCGATTCAACATATTGGTCTTCACTGTCACAATTTGGATGCATCCGCTATGTCCAATAAAGACTAGATGTGACCCTACCCTGGTTATACTTTAAGTTCAACCACTCAAATCACTTGTTGTGATCGTGCTTACTGTATTATCTTAATGTTCTGTGATGTCAGCTTCCCTTTCTGGAATTGCTAACCTCATATCATTGAAACCAGTTGAAATGAAGAAATCGAGTTAAGGTCAGTCACCTCAGAAGTATTGTCTTCTGCAATTTGGCATTAACTTCCTCCACTGATGCTTCTTAATTTGATAACATCGGCTATTCCTTCTCTATGCAATTGCTGGAATTCTAACCCATTATTTAGGTCTTCATGTAGTGTGATCAGAGCTTACAGGAAAGGTTTAGGACTGCATATTTACTGAAGACACTTCAAACAGTACCTAACGAACAAAAGTAGGCCCTATGTGTTATAGGCTGCTTCTCCAGACTGAAGGAAGCTCCACCTGCACTGTTCAAATTACCTTTTTTTTTGTGTTGTAAGACAGTTGGAGGTTTTTTGTGTTCTGGATGAAAGGGTAAGAGAGCTGATAGAGTACTGAGGATGATGTCATTGTTATGTAAATCTCCTGCAGGGCAGTCTGGGCACATGGAGAACAGCTTGCAGCCTGCCAGTTCCTGCTGTAGCCAGGCCTGATGAGCTAGAGGCTCTGGCACAGCCAACAAAACCCAGGGGTACAGGAACTGTGGAGAGGCAACACCCAGTGTGTTGCTGTTGTATTCTTATACTCTCGTTTATGTATTAAATGCAAGGACAGAAAGGTCTTTAGGCAGTAAGGTTCTTCTGCTTTCTTTGCTGTTTGTATATATCAGCAAAATGTCTGCATTAACTACTAATGTCTGGAATATTACTGGAGAGAACTTACACTGTTACATTTTAGCTCAGTTAGAAGTAATATAATGTCATCCTTGATTAAGTTGATTTGTTGTTTGCAAAATATCTTCCTTCAACAGTCTGACCATTTAGTACATCATCTGAATCTACTGTATTCAGGCCTTTTTAATGTGTTAATCGTACTGTTCTGCCATCACTGAGAGCAGAAGTGGGTTGTAACTAGGATGGACTTTTTAGGAATGAAGATGACTCCATCAGAGGAGGTGGTCTGGTAGTGATTTTGGTCTTCCATTGATCCCCTTGACCTGGAACAGTCGACTGTAGTTTCTCTTGGGGGCAGGGGGATGGGCTTTGAGTTGTGTAAGTATTTGTTTCTATGGACGTTCTTACCTTTAAATAATCTTGAATAAATGTTCTTATCAGAAATCTTAAGCATCAAGTCCAAAGAAAAATAAAGAGAAAATAGAAAAGTAAACATTCTTTGAATTGAGGGTTTGAGTAAATTATTCCATTCCATAAACATTGCATCCACCCTCAGTTAACAGTCTGTATCATTATATTAGATTATCCAAAAAGTACTTTTTATAAAGGTGCTCTGTAATGAATTGTTTCTGAGTCCTATTAATTTGCATTTGTAATAGGCAGCTTATGTGAGTGGCTGTCACACGTGTTGTTTTGGAATGCACTGTGATTGCATTGCTTCCGGTATTAAACAGTTCCCTTTTTTTATAACATCTGTAAGCTTTCTAGTTTAGAAAGCAGATTATTTAAAACAACAGCAAAGGCAACCAGCTGACTAGTAATTTTGCATAACATAATGTTATAAAGTATAATATAACAATATAACAATAACATAAAGCTCCAATTTAAGACTGTAGGCTACATTTTCAAAACAAACCGACATCCAAGTAGTGTTTGAACAAAGAACAAAGAAAGCCTGTGATTGGCTATTTATAAAGGCAGTATCCTTTCCCTCGGCTTCAGAAGAAAGCACTCCATTCAATTGTGGATTATATTTTTAAAAATGAGGACACAAACTTGTCCTGAAGCCCTGTGGAATATTCATGCTGTACAACATGGATTTTGTTTTCTTGTTTTTCTGTTTTTTAAATCTTTAGGTTATGTTCCATGGTGGAATAAATGTGCTTAACATTCTTCTTTCACATGTCTGTTGTCCAAATTGAAATCAGCAAGAAGCCTCTGCCAAACAAAAGGGTAGTCTCAGGTTTGTGATTGCTGAGTCATATTATATATTTATTTATTTCCTATAGGCCTCTGAAGACTTTTGTTCTTGAATTGTATCTGGTTATTTATCAAGTCGGCAAATCTAGTGTTTGCGAATGTGGTCAGACCTTGCTGGGATTGGACCTGATGTCTCAGGCACACTACTGAGCCCCTGATTTAACCACCGCCAAACCTGCTATAGCAATGGACTGGTCTCCTGGGGCTTGAACACTCTTCCATGCCTAGGGGAGTGATGTCATCATAAGAGGTTTTTTTTGTACACAATGAGCCCTAATGCACTAGTACTTTTGAAAAGGTGCTTGGGACAATCCTAGACAAAGCAACCCTTTATCCACAGTATACATAGAGCAGACAGTTAATGCAGGCAAATCCATAGCTTCCTTGTATCCCTGTATCAATGTCTCCAACCCATGTCTTTTTTTTTGTCTTTTATGTGCAAATAAATCCTGTTGCTTCACTCCTTAAAATCTCATATTGGTCTTCCACAGGGCCTCAAGGCACAGAACTAGGTGCACAGTGAATTTGTGATTAAAAATAAACAAAACATTGCAGATTTGTTTAATATTTAAAAGGATTGGTCTTTATTATTTTTTAGCATGGGAACAAGATTTACAGTCCAGTTAGTGTTTGTTTCTGTGACCTACAGCAATCAGCCATCATAAGACCATTCATTCTGTGGGAAATTAGTAAACAACCCCAAAACTATTGACACATGTGATTCTAGTTCCCTGTGTGATATAGGCCTATTGATTTCTCAAGGCCTTAAGCCTGCTTTTCTCTAAAATGTCATTTATAAAATTAAAATGAGGAACTAGAGCTCAGCATGTACACTCTAAAATAAGGCACAAAATAAGTCATGGTATTAAAAAAAGATTAGAATATATTGCACTTATCGTGACTAAAAGCAATGCGCTTAAAATATTGAGTTTATTATTTGTTAAGGCACTTTTATGATGCTGGATAACCTTTTTAATATTATATTTTAAACATGGATTTTGGTTTTGATTGAAATAACTACATTGCTTTAAGGTATGGTACAGACGTTAAAGAATGGACTGTGTTGTTGAATTTAAAACCACCACACTGACATGCAGTAACTGTCTGGTGTCCTTCTTCTATCCTGGGGTTATTATAATGTTTTCTCATTCCTTTATTACGAAACCTCCTGTGTAGAAGACCATGCTTTGATCCTATTTTGTCCTCAAGTAAGTTCCATAAACAGGCACGAACGGGAAACAAAATCCCTGGGTTCTCATCACACCACCCCACCCCCCGTTACCAGACACGGGGAGGGGGTGCTGACAATCAATTTCTCGTCCTCCGTTCAGAGAACTGATAAAGCAGTCTCTCGGATTGTGCAGTCCACTCAGATTGCCTTGCAGAAACTACAGATGTGCAAACTGTAGCAGCACTGAGCAGCATGCATGCATGGTATTTTTTGGGAAATGCTAGGAATGTTCTTTGAATCCAGTCTGTGAGAACCGCTACCCAGCAGGTCTGTTTACAATCATCACCTGCATTAAACCTTAAATTGCTTCTGTCAGGTGAATAATGAGTTCAGTTAACCTATTTATATATATATAAAAAAATGGCTGGATCGAAAACCAGTAATGCTTCTGCCATCCAGGATCATATTTGAGGAAAACTGTATTATTATATAATTGATTATTATTTATTTAGACTCACAGTTATTAAAAACATAGCAAAATCATTACATTGCAATAAGTTCTAATGGTACTGTACAATATAAACACAAATATCCCGCATGAGTCCAGATTACATTTAAATCAAGTGCAAAATGCAATGCAATAGTTAAATCAATTATGTATGCAATAGGGTCAGAGCAGGCATAGTTATTAATAGTATAGTTACAGTAAGGTGATTAAATGTGCAAGAGTGAGTCCACAATAAATTAAGGAGCAGCAAAAGGAAGTATTTAATACATTTATAAACCAAAATCACTGACTGATTTTAGCGTTGCATTTTTTTACTGTATCTGATTGAAGAGCTGGTTGTCAGAAAGCTGTAAATCATCTGGAGGTTAATTGTTTCCCAATTTTCAAGAAAAAAAAAAATCTTGAAATGAGATTTTACTGCCATCTTTTACATACACAGGGACATAAGATATATTTCAGATTTGAGAATGGGGCGTTTGACAATCAGGCCAGGTTGAAGAGTTGTGAAGGAAATTAAGTGAACCTTGAAGTGAACAGAATATGTGGATTTTAACCCTAGCCCTCCCCCTTTTTTTCCAGTTTTGTCATGGGTGCCATATGGTGGGGAGGGTTTCTGAAGTCAACAGCCTGTCTATTCCTACATGATTCAGCTGGTGAACATTAAAAAAAAAAAACAAGAGACATTCATCATTCCTTTAATACTAAATTGGTAACCTCAATCATCAATGAAAAAACTGAGAATAAGATTTGATTTTCCTTTGAAACCGGCTGTGAAGAGCTGACTTCCTGCATGGCGCTTCTTAAAGGCTTGCAAAGGTTCTGCTCTGTGGTCTCCCTTCAGTTGATATATAGTAGACTATTAAGCGAGAATGAATGATCATGAAGTGCTCAGCACATATGTCTCTGTTCTCCTCAGGGGTAAAATATGAAGTGTAGGAGTGCTGGTAAATCAGAAGAACTGGAATTGAAGCTTTGAAAGACAGGCTTTTAAAAGGACGTTGCAGAGTTATGAACTCCTACCGTCTTTTCATATATTTTTTTTATTTTTTTTATATGTGGTTTCATATACCTTGCACCTGAACTTCCTGTGTTAGGTTGTCTGCTATCTCCATGATTTCTTTCAAATTAAATTTCCTTTGATCCTTTGCAAGTTTTAATGTAAATTTCTCAAAGCTGCTTCATTCGGGGTATGTTTGTACAGTTTTACTCCCATGAAATGAGGAACTGTCAATTGAATACCATGGAAAAACATACCAAAGTAATAGCTAGCATATACACATGCTAATGTCAACGTAAAATAAGTCAATTTTGGGTGCTGTTTCCACTAGAAGCATTATAAGTTGCAAAACATCAAGCTTAGAGCAACCAAAAAATATTAAAGATTTAAATAAGCAACAAAACAGCAATTATCCAGATATGGGCTAGGCCCATGGATACATTTCAGGTTTGGCTTTTGGTGTATAGGTCATCTTTGTTTGTTTGTATTTGATTTTTTAACAGTGATTCAATATGACATGATCTTAAATATTAAGCATCTGTGTTGAAAGTTACATGGAAGTAGACCTCTTATTTTAAAAGCATTAGTGCATTGGGCTTTGCAGTTTCAGTTTTGCATAATGCAAAGCTTGTCAGTATTGGTTATTTGTGTTGTTCTTTGTATTTTGGCAGGGGCAAAATATCTTCTTTTGCAGTCTGGATTATCTGGAGTAAATAAACAAAAGGGCATCTAGTTATTGTAGGAAAAGCAACTGAGGAAATGGTTAGTTTCATTATTAAAATGTGCACAACACTAACAATATATATTTGTAGGTATATACAAATTACATATTGCTCAGTTGAAGGGTTTTACTCTAATTTCATGCTAGTTTCATGTACGTTTTAAGATATAGGCTCTATTTTACTGAGGCCTGCAAGTTTAGGTGGGTGATTCTCATGAAACCAACCTTGAACCATGGGTGTGATGATTTAAATATAAAAAAAAACATTATGAAACTAAATGATAAAACCTTAATCCAATAGATATACATGTGTTCTGTCTTGCACACAAAGATATTACAACTTTTAAATGCGTTATTTTATGCATTTTCCAGTTAATTTCTCATTACCGAAATGTGTCCCAAATTCAATAAGATGGTCATCTAATGTATTAAGTAAAATACTGTAATTAAAAAGAAAAAACACAGTGTATGTTGTCAAATGTCCAATAGTCTATAAAAATTATTTATTTAAAAATCTAGACATCATCATATGGATAAGGAAAAAACATGGTGTCCATCAACCCATTTCTCATTAACACAATATTTGTTAATTGCCCTGTCAAAATCATAACAATATTGTCAATACAGTTTTATTCTCCCATGATGCATCAACAAGAGGAGAAGATCAAATATGGACACAAAGTATGCTAGTCTCCTCACTTTTATTCATTAAAAATGTTGTACTTGTATCTAAACCCCCTGTTCCCGACACTATAGATTCTCATTACCGCTATTGATGATAAATTGGTATCATCATTATTTTGATTATACATTTTTGATCATTATGACAGTCTTTAAAATGCTCTACAAGATGATGTATTACTTTTTCCTGAGTCAGAAAGGCTGCCCCTATTGTTAGCATTTTTCACTAGGCCTCCTCAACACCGCAGTGTACTTTCTCATTACCACTATTTTGTGATACTATTCAGTAATGAGAACCTCAGTTTGCGGTAATGATGAAAAGCATATTTCTCAGTATTTTAACTTGAACTTGTCGTTTTATCTGTAATATTACTGGATAATTTTAGTCAAATTAATGTATTATGTTGTTGCCCAGGTTGACAACCAGTGAGAAAATATTACAGATGAACAATTACATTGTTATGATACTAAGGGGCGGATCCAAAAATGTCAAAAGTTATGCCTTTACTAGGTCGTTTACAGGGTAGCGTATATACTGCTCCTTGAAATGATAAACCAAATGCCAATTTTTGATTCGTGCCCCTCCTAGAAATATGTGTTTTCATTGGAAATAAGCTGTTTCCGCTGCTGATGTAGGAGTTTCTAGGTGAATTCAAGTCTCCTGTTGTGACGACTAAATTCATCAAGAACATCTCCATAAATTAGTTTGAGGTACTTATTTATGGACAGGTGCGCAAGCCCATTAAGTCTTTTGTCGCAAATATGTTTTGAGTAGTTTTAGCCACTGAATGATCGCTCCCCTGTTGCTTTTGTAACTGGCATAGTTGCAAAAATCCGTTAGAGTTCTCAGAACTGGGTAGGTACTGCGTGCGACAGAGCATCTAGGACCCGCTTTGATCGCATATCAACTGGCTGGCGTGCCCAGTTCCACCCCCCTGCCTCATGAATGCAGGGACGATGATAGAACACCTTTTGAAGCTAGTTGTTTAAATAAGAAACTGTTTGATTTCTGGAAAATATTTAACTTCATTATCAATGATAATCCTACTACCCCCTCCTTAAGTGAAAGGGGCAAGCCCATGTAAGTTAGGTGCTATCATGTTACCATTCAGTTTTACCAGGGAAATAGATCTGTAAAGGTAAATGTATGTTTCTGGATTCAATTGAAACTTTATGTATAATAAAAAATATATATATTTTTTTAAAGCCTTTAGTGAGACGCTTGTTTTAGTACTAAAATGTATATTACATTTTTGATTTTTCTATAATTTCATGAAAATTCAAAGAAAAGATTCTGAAATTGTTTTTGAGGAGATTAACAGCATTTTAATGATCAATATAATGTTAATGCATTTTTCTTTTTTTTTGGTGCAGCATGTGATAAATAACATATGTGTGTGTATATATATATATATATATATATATATATACACTCACCTAAAGGATTATTAGGAACACCATACTAATACTGTGTTTGACCCCCTTTCACCTTCAGAACTGCCTTAATTCTACGTGGCATTGATTCAACAAGGTGCTGAAAGCATTCTTTACAAATGTTGGCCCATATTGATAGGATAGCATCTTGCAGTTGATGGAGATTTGTGGGATGCACATCCAGGGCACGAAGCTCCCGTTCCACCACATCCCAAAGATGCTCTATTGGGTTGAGATCTGGTGACTGTGGGGGCCAGTTTAGTACAGTGAACTCATTGTCATGTTCAAGAAACCAATTTGAAATGATTCGACCTTTGTGACATGGTGCATTATCCTGCTGGAAGTAGCCATCAGAGGATGGGTACATGGTGGTCATAAAGGGATGGACATGGTCAGAAACAATAAACGATGCCCAATTGGCACTAAGGGGCCTAAAGTGTGCCAAGAAAACATCCCCCACACCATTACACCACCACCAGCAGCCTGCACAGTGGTAACAAGGCATGATGGATCCATGTTCTCATTCTGTTTACGCCAAATTCTGACTCTACCATCTGAATGTCTCAACAGAAATCGAGACTCATCAGACCAGGCAACATTTTTCCAGTCTTCAACTGTCCAATTTTGGTGAGCTTGTGCAAATTGTAGCCTCTTTTTCCTATTTGTAGTGGAGATGAGTGGTACCCGGTGGGGTCTTCTGCTGTTGTAGCCCATCCGCCTCAAGGTTGTACGTGTTGTGGCTTCACAAATGCTTTGCTGCATACCTCGGTTGTAACGAGTGGTTATTTCAGTCAAAGTTGCTCTTCTATCAGCTTGAATCAGTCGGCCCATTCTCCTCTGACCTCTAGCATCAACAAGGCATTTTCGCCCACAGGACTGCCGCATACTGGATGTTTTTCCCTTTTCACACCATTCTTTGTAAACCCTAGAAATGGTTGTGCGTGAAAATCCCAGTAACTGAGCAGATTGTGAAATACTCAGACCGGCCCGTCTGGCACCAACAACCATGCCACGCTCAAAATTGCTTAAATCACCTTTCTTTCCCATTCAGACATTCAGTTTGGAGTTCAGGAGATTGTCTTGACCAGGACCACACCCCTAAATGCATTGAAGCAACTGCCATGTGATTGGTTGGTTAGAAAATTGCATTAATGAGAAATTGAACAGGTGTTCCTAATAATCCTTTAGGTGAGTGTATATATATATATCTCGTTTTTTTTTTTCTCTTTCTGTACTTAGGGTTTTCAGGTTTGTCAAATTTGAATCATTACATTTTTCTCTGACAGCATTTTCTCTACATGCCTTATCATTAAGTGGGTTTCCTCACTCTGTAGCAAGTGAGGATTTATCAGAATAAATCAATCAGGCCCTCTGTTTGAAATATCCTGCGAAAAGTCAGCTGGTGCTTTATTTGATTAGGAACTTCCCGAGAGAGATGTTTTGCTTATTTCATGATTCAGAAATAGCATCTCTGTGAGTCATCTGGTGAATCCAACCCTGGTGTGTTACCAGTATATCAAGCAGGCTCCTTTGTTCTCCACTGATGTCAGAAAGCACTTTTTTTTTTTTTGTATATATATAAACGCAACACCATATAAATATTTCAGGACACATTCACTTACACCTTGCACAGGTGTATCCAATACTGTAGCATTTCCTAACCAAGTTGTGTGGATTGCATTTTTATTTCACAAAAGAGGTTTAAGCAGCCTGTGACAACCACACAAAGTGTCAAGCTACCTCACCAGTGTGAGCAGAGTGTCCAGTTTGCAAGTCGAGGTTACCACAAAACCTCTCTTCCCTCTTATTGTGGCTGAGCTCGTGAAAACATAAACAGTTATGCAGTGCTTTCTTCAGCACTCTGCAATCACTCTTTTTTTATTAAGAAATGTGTAATTGAATCTCTCAAATAATTAAGGATATTTGTTTTGTTCTGACCCTCACCAGGATAAGCGGTTTCGAAAATGGATGGATGGATAGATGTTTTGTTCTGTGTGTTTGTTTATTCCTGTCAGTGGTTGTATGAAGTTTATGAATTAGGAGTGTTGTCTAGTAAGGAAATACATAGGTTAATCTTTAATTTATTGTATAGTCCTTAACTCTCACTGATTATGGTTTCTGGCTTATTGTTCCCAACCTTTTTCCCTCAATTTGTATTGGCAATCTCTCTCATCGATATGAATTCCATGCTGTTCCACGCTGATGAGACAAAGCGCAAATCCTCCAATTAACACATTGTCAAAGCCTATCAGACCAACTCGAGGATTGATTAAGGTATAGTAGCTAACACCTAGAACATCCAGGCATCTGATCACGCCTCACCCACTTGGCACTGGCCACTGTCCTCTCCCTCATCTGTCCAGAAAGCCCAATTATAGGGAATGAATTCAGGCTCTGCTTCAAAGTGCTTTTTGCCAGCCTTTCACTTAATGTAAGTTCCCCCCCCCCCCCCCCGCCACATGCTGTTAATCTATGATTTTTTATGGTTCTCATTTCTTTAGTAGCGTAAATTACACAATCAAACATCATGAGTTGATTGAACAAGCGAGGATTTTTTAGGCCTTCTAGATGCGCTAAATTGGAGTTTGGGAGGTTTTTAAATGTGTTTTGTTTGAGCATCTTGCAGCAGGGCATGCTAGTAGGCTGTAAGGTTTAATCTGCCCTCTAGATGCTGTGTATGAATAGCAGTCAGGCCCTGGCTAAACCTAATTTGAAATGATTTCCTTGCGTTCCTTGCTCAATCCACACGGCATATAGTCCCAGTTTCCCTTTTTCCCCCAAGTATGTAATTAACGTATAATTATCAGTATAATGTCACATAAGTTTGCTTACTTCTCAGGATCTCCTAATGATTTCATATAATACAGTGGCTGTCCAAAATTGTCCTTGCAGCTGGGCAGATTTAAATGATTTATAACAGTTATTAAAAACATTTTTTCCTGAAAATACTGATATAAACAGACTTAGGCTACAGACCACGGTAAGATGATAATATTTGAAAGGGCCCTGCTGTTGTATCTGTATCATTGTAATAGAGTATACAGTCTACTATTCATCTTATTTATTTTTCTTGATGGATATTTACATCGAGGTTAAACTCTAAACAGAAGTTTTCTGAGTTTGGTTGGGATCTTTGCTGTTTGGTGTAACTTACATGCTCTCCACCATCTTGAAATTAAAGCATAAGCAGAAGAAAATGTCTGTGAACCTAGATCCAGTCTGTTTCTTCAACTTGCAGTGTGAAAAAGTTAGCCTGACTGTCATTTGTATATAGCCTGGGTAGGATTTCATTCCAGATGTTGTTTAACCAAATAAACTCTGCATTTACGGAATGCACACATTGTAGATGGTATTTTAATATCAGAATTTTACAGATCAGAGATTTATTTTTCATGGCTGATGCATGAATGATTTCCTGGAAAAGAGGCAAATGTTTTGAAAATGAAGCAGATTTGTGAATAGAAACCACAATGGCAATTCCAAATATTTCCATATTCAGTAAATGTTTCACTAAAGATTCCCCCAGAAATGTCCTGAAGCAAATGGTACTATGGAAAAAATATATAATTTTGGTAATTCTATGAATAATCTTTCATGTGAAGCTCAGTCACTCACTACTATTGCTGAAGGTCCTTTAGGAGATTAAGTGACTGTCAGTGGAGCCTGTTATTGTTAGGTGGTCATGTGATTGAAAGGGTAAAGCAGGTTTAAGGAGCAGAGACCTTCAGTGGGAGCTGTGAATGCAGAATAAGTGCTCTTAGGCCTTGCTTGTCTTAGGCCAGGATACTCTTTCGATTAGGTAAAATAAACTGTATGAGAATAATGAGAATGGTAGGCCTTGTTTTCAATAAAACCATATCATTTGATTATAGACCAAATCTTTTTTAAATAATTAATGTGATAATTAATTAATAATCTAAAGTACTGTTCCTTTTGCACTGTACTTCATAAGAGGTACAGTGCTGTAATCATTTGTGGGTTTAAGGACACATGCATACAAAAATAAAACCTGTTCAATTCTTTTGTCTGCTTTTAATACCCATGTTAGTTACAATACAATGCAGATACTTCTGAGAACAGTTTTGGCTTGAAATGCTTTGGTGTATTGCATGAATTTCCACATTTTTTTTGTATACAGACCAAAAGGGTTTCACCTGCTTGACCACTGCAAATCTACCCATGTAAATCATAAATAATCATATTTACTCTCTTTTCACACCACTGCATTTTTAATAATGTCAATTTAAATAATTTACACAATTTCACTTTGCCTCCTAATCCGAGTTTCCTGGCTGGGCAATATTCCTTTAAGCCTATTATTTAAGTAACTTACTACAGAAGCGATCTTCTTTATTTCATATTAAATGTTAGAATTTCTGGCTCCTAATTTTCCACTGGTTCTGCCAGCTTCTTCACCCAAGCAGAACTGCAGTGTGATCAGTGTTGCGTAGTCTCCAGGTCTGGCACAGCATCTATTCAGTCTCTTCAGCGTATGTCACCAGGTCACTGAATGTAACAGTTGCAGGATTGGGTTCTTCTGATCACAAGGGAGCCTCATCTGGATGCTTTGTGCGGAGAGTGTCACAGCGGGGAAATGTGGGCAATTATCTTCGGATAGACTTTTGTCACTCCATTAGAATAGTGAAAGCGCTGTGGCCCCCTCCCATGAGTTCCTCTGCCACATTTGTTGACTCTATATAGTGGGTTCATGCAGTCATCTACAAAAGAGTAAAAATTTAGTAAAAATCTATAATAAGTCCAGTTCTGAAAATAAAGACCTTCATTTAGTTATAGAACACACTACATTGTTTTTTAATTTTAATATTTTTTCTTCTTCTTCAAGGTTTGCTGGTTGGAACTCTAGACGTTGTCCTGGATTCTAGTGCTCGTGTGGCTCCCTACAGAATCCTATACCAGACACCGGACTCCATAGTCTACTGGACAATAGCCCATGGTGAGTTTTTATCCTGAACCTAACTAACAGAATTCCTTATCCATTTTCCTCTGTTCCACTCTGATCTATAAATAGTAAATCAGCTGTAACACTCTTGAAAGGGAAGCAAAATAAATAGATAATTTGTATCTCAGTTGCATTTTTATTAAATCTGTAGTATAAGCAGTGTGGCCTGTTGAAGACACTCCGAGCTACATTGACTCTGCCCAGTAGTCCTTGACTGAAGGTCAGGGTTTGTAAGGAAATACTCTGCCCTTTATCTAGCATGACAGTATGTTAACTGAGGAAGTACAGCTTGTGCACTATATCTGTGTAAATACTTCCCTTTTTTTTCTTTGTCTCAGAATGTCTAATTTGTTTGAATGTCTAAACCTGTCTTGATAATTTTCAAATCAGGGTTGATGTTTATCTTTCTTGGTTGATGATATTCATATTGTAAGAACTCTGGTACATGCACACTTAAAGAAGTCTTTGCATATGAAGAAGACACTAATTGAAACTAATTTGTTGGTAAAACCTTTCAATAAGATGTCACTGGACCATGTTCATTGTTTTAAAACCAAACCCACAAACATATCGGAAAAACTGTAGGTATAAGTAATTAAAATGGCAGATCCAGTTAATCTAAATCTAAAACTATCATAATATGAAATCAAATCCAAAGATGCAGAATATAGTAAACTCTACCTTTCATTCTTTGCCAGATAACTATTTTCTCACAAAACGGTATAAGTAATACAAATTTGGCATGTGTTAGAGTTTATTTTACATGCCCTCTGTGATATGGGGCTGTAAAACTGTTTCTTCTGTTGACAAAGACATTTCTGACTTTTTACCAACTATTTAGTCTTCCTTCCTATGGGATAGACAGTCAAGTCAAATCAATATCTCAGTGCAGCTTGAGTCAAATCTGTATCGGTGCAGCTTGAGCAAGTGAGTGAGGGACGTATTTGATTAGAACAAATTAATATAAATAAGGCTTCCATTTAAATACATAATTATAATGTCTACATATTCTTATTTCACAGGACATACTACACATAGAATACTGTAATCCTCCATTTTGTGTTCATGGGACACTGTTCTTTTAAGAGCTGCTGAGTCTTGGGAATTTAAATACAGGGCTATGAAATGGTTCAAAGCACAGTCTGGTTAAATAGGAAAAGATTTTCCTTCCTTCAGTGGGCTCAACAAATTGGAATATCTTAGGTTGTTATGGGATGTGCACTAGTTTGTGTTTATTCCAATGACATTTGAAACTCGAGTGGCAGACACAGACAAATGGGGAGAGTTGCGGATAAATGTTCTTCCCCTGGAGTTTGAGACAAGCAATGAGCTGTTGTCCCCTCTTCTGCCTGAAATGGAAGCTGCACGGCTGAGGTTTCATCAGCTCTTGAAATGGCAACCCCTTCCTTCAGGACAGCGAGGGAGCTCAAATCGCCAAGCAGACTTTTCTAATGCAGCTAAATGCATGTTAATTTGCTGGTGGGCTGAGAGCCAGAGATTAGGAAGTAACACAAATAGGTCACAGAGTACATGGATTTCTCCAGTGCATCTCTCTGTCGGTCTCGCTCTATGAAGCCAGTACAATCTGTTGCGAGCCCCTTGCACATACCTTAAATGACCTCTTTGGTAATCCAACCTCTGCAAAGCTAGAATCTAAAAGTCTGATTTTCAAAATCTAACAATATACAGGATTATTTTAACCTTATTTTTCAAGTCTCCATCTGCCTCTAGAAATGAAATAATGGCATCATTAATAATGCTAATACTGAAGCATTTATGGAATAAGATAATGGAGAACAAGTTCCCCAAGGTTTTATTTTTAAATTAAAACTGGAATTACTTGGCTGCAGGAAATATCATTAATATAAAAGTATAGACAGGCTGAATGTCTAACTGTTTAGCGTTCTTATACCTTACACCATTAAATAACTGAATTACTGAAATAATGCATCGATCTCTGGTGATAATTTAAGGTGCAAGGCTGTCAACTAGGTTACCTGGTTTGGAGATATGGTTTTTCAATTACTATCAGAGTTGAATTGCTCAATATAATAAACCTGTCTATGTTCCCAAAGGTGGCTCCCGAAAAGAGATTACTGAGCACTGGGAATGGCTGGAGCAGAACCTCCTGCAGACACTGTCCATCTTTGAGAATGAGAATGACATCACCACGTTTGTTAAAGGCAAAATCCAGGTACGTGCTGAAAGGTTTGCTCTTCAGGTGCTGTGTTACTGAAGTAAGCATTTCTTGAGTCTTTGTACATTGATTTTAAGGGTTACCTGTAAAGGCTGCTGGCCTTGGGGTCCTCCTGATTGAATAAAATCATAATGGCATCCATTCTTTTCCAGGGCATCATAGCGGAGTACAATAAGAACCATGACATAAAGGAGGATGACGACACGGACAAGTTTAAGGAGGCCACGGCCAAGTTTCGGAAGCTGTTTGGAATGCCCGAGGAAGAGAAGCTAGTAAACTATTATTCGTGTAGCTACTGGAAAGCCAAGGTCCCACGCCAGGGATGGGCCTACCTCAGCATCAACCACCTCTGCTTCTACTCCTTCCTACTGGGCAAAGAAGGTAACCAAATCTCTGCAGGATGGCCACACTTGTAAACCATTACTTTTAGCAACTGTGAGGACCATAAACATGTTCTAACAGAAGCAATACTGCTAAATGTTGAAGAAAATGGATAAGCTCATGTTATGTTACAAGTGTGACTGTTATGGAGTTTATCTTTGGTCAGAATGGCTTTTAAAAGCATTTCTGAATGTTCTGGTGGTTGGAAACTCTGGATTATGTAAAAACCTATAAATTGGCAGACTTGTATCATGTGTGTTACAGTGCCTAGGGATTTGAATTCTGTCTTTTCTTGGTTTTCAGAGAATACCATTTAGACCTGACAGGGGAAATATGCTTAATCGTTCACTGTGAAAGGCTGGTTGTCACTTTTCTTTTGATGTCTTTTGATTAAAAGAGTCTGAAATAAAATCTAAAGAACTGAAAACCAATAAGTGATATTCAATGGTTAATGTAATATTTTGTTAATGAATCAAAAGGTTTGAAAATGAAAAACAAATATGAGGAAAAGGCTCACTGAATTGTATCTCACTAGGTTAACAGCTTTTCACAGTAGCCTGGTAACGAGATTTCCTTAGAGACCCAAATTAACACGTCCGCAAGACAAATTCTCATGAAAATGCCATATGATGTCTTCTGAGGAAGTTGAACAAAAAATAGGATGATTTTCATTCGATAAATGTCAGACTTTTCTCAACTTTATTTTCATACTGCCCTTACCGTGTGAGTTGAGCATGTTGAGCATGCAGAAAGCACTTTCGTCTTTATAAAAGGCAGTCTTTCTTGAATATTGTTTTAAATAGCTTTCCTGTCTTTCTTTCCTTCCTTCCTTCTTTCCTTCCTTTTTTCTTTGTTTCTTTTTCTTTCTTTCCTTGTCTTCATTTCAGCTAAACTGGTGATCCGATGGGCAGATATCACACAGCTGGAGAAGAACCCCACCCTGCTGTTGCCCGACATCATTAAAGTGAGCACCAGGACCAATGAACACATCTTCTCTGTCTTCCTTAACATCAACGAGACCTTCAAGCTGATGGAGCAGCTGGCCAACATCGCCATGAGGCAGCTCCTGGACAACAAGGGCTTTGAACAAGATCGGTCTCTGCCCAAGCTGAAGAAAAAATCACCCAAGAAAGTATCTGCCCTTAAAAGGTGAGTTCCCATGAGGACTTTTATAATTTTGTATCTATTCCAGCAGATTTTGGTCAGAATGGGAAAATTTGCTATTGACCTTAAACCCAGCACCTTTGTTATTTATGATATTACAGTTTTTCTTCCAATTAACCTGAACCACAGAGTATTATAATTGCTTCACCTCCCTACTGACATTGTCTTTCAGATGGGCACATTACATTTGTATTGTTTTTATGTCTTAAGCTTGAATACCCTTCAGTAAATGGTGTTGTTGTTTTGTACAGGGACCTTGATGCAAGAGCCAAGAGCGAGCGCTACAGGGCCCTGTTCAGGCTACCTAAAGATGAGAAACTGGATGGACATACAGACTGCACTCTGTGGACTCCCTTCAACAAGATGCACATTGTGGGCCAGATGTTTGTTTCCACTAATTACATCTGCTTCACAAGTAAAGAGGAAACGCTCTGTAGCCTCATCATCCCCCTCAGAGAGGTGAGTAGGTCAGTGGACTTCCCTGCCCAGTAGAGTTACTAAAAGAACGCTCACTGTTTAAGGGGCCACTGCTCAAATATTGAGTTTTAGCTTTTGTAGCCATGCTTTGAACTGACTTTACTTGTACCACTCGTGGAGTCACTGCAGCAGAGAGTTTGTTGAAGCCCCCAGGGTGTCTCTGCTGGAATTTTATGTAAAATGCACTGCCAGCATTTTCTGCAACAACCATGCTGTCAGTGCCCTGAAGGAATCCCACTATAACTGCATTTCAATAAGTTCAATGTCTTTGATCAATGTGAAGACCATTTTTTTCGATCTAGCCTCCATTTCAGGTCTGTAGTCTGTTCAGGTCAGATTTCTACTGTGCTTCAGCCTGAAACAGGCTCGGTGTTTGAGATTGCGGTTAAACCAGTAACAAAATGTATTTTGGTCTTTAACTGCCACAGCTTAAGATACAGCTAGATAAAACACCTTTAAGAAGATGTCCCTATCTGGTGAAAACATGATTTCTGTAGAGGCTTTGTTTCCTCAGTTATTCATTTTGACTTGTCCTCCTCGTCTTAGTAATTAAGTAGTCCGAGGTGCATTGGAAAAAAGGAGGTAACGGGTAACTACAATTAAACCTGGGCTGTTTTATCTTGCAACTAAGAGAATACCCAAGAAGGATTTGGGGGTTATCAGACAGATATTTAAAAAATTCTGAATGCAATTGTCAGGCTACCTAAATTTGACTTTTGACTATTCGGGATGAAGAAAAGGATGGCAAATCAGAATGCTAAGGGCAGAGGATGTATGGACTGACTGCCAACTGCCAACTATCAAAATAATATTCTGATCTGCAGCATTGACGCATCCCTGCTAAAATGTCAGTTTTAAATAGGGTCCTTGGAGCACTAGTCTACTTAAGACATAAATAAGAATAAACAGACTTTACAAGATGAGCCAAACAATCTCCTCTCAATCGTAACCTCATTTGTATTCTTATGGCATTACATTTATTCCAGATCGCATTATGAGGACTCCAGTTATCCAGCTATCTTTATAGATGTTAATAAAATGAACCACAGAGCAAAGGAATATTTGGAGCCGTGGCTGATTAAATGCGCCCAGGTGGAAACAGTCTGCTTTAATCTGCTTTAGTGACTGATGCAGTTGCTAGGGAACGTAGTCTTCCATGTAGCCTAGGATTAGATGGCATATCAGATATAATTATAGGGTGCGGACCCGCTTTGTTTATGTGAAGCAGTCTTTAATAAAATGCAAGGGAAAGGTTGCCCCCTTCTGTATAAAAGTCCTGATAAAATGGTACATGGCATGCATGAATGTTGTACTCCTAAAATGTGCCTGTCTTCACCTCCAATGCTGTTAATAATCACCCAGCATTTATAACTGGAAAAGGGCATGCCTTGCCAATCCTTTAAACATCACATTTGATGTAAACATGGACTTATTGTTAATAGATTACTAATAGAGGGCTGGTCTCAATAGATTGTGAAATGAAAGGCACCCGTTGAAAATGTTTACTTGTCTGAGACATTGGCTTTAATAAGTAGCTGTAATTGTCTTTGATTTTGCATTTTGCTTTGCAGTGGGGTTTCATCTTATACTGGGGGAAAGTAAATGCACACAAAAACATAACCTAAGGAATAGGCTTAGTGGTTAGCACTGCTAACCTGGGTTCAATTCCGGCCAAGTCCTGATGTGGCTCCCCTTCTTCTTTCTTGCCAGGTGACAATTGTGGAGAAGGCAGACAGCTCCAGTGTGTTGCCCAGTCCACTGTCCATCAGCACCAAGAACAGAATGACGTTCCTCTTCGCCAACCTCAAAGACAGAGACTTCCTGGTCCAGAGGATTTCTGACTTCCTGCAGCAAACCACGTCCAAGATCTACTTTGAGAGAGAGATAACAGGAAGCTACAACAGCTCCGACGAAGAGGTAGACACCCTGGTCAATTGCCTTGATTCCTCAATGTTTCTAATCCAGACATGTTTGTATTGCATCCTTTGTTCAGAGCTGCAACCAATTAGTTTTACACACTTCAAGAGAGTGAGAAAATAGAGAGAGAGAGATTTGTGTCAGTGGGGTGTGGCTGTGTTCTGACATGTGTGTACTTGCAGCAGAGCAGCCTCCTGTCCTGTAGTCCTCAGAGGAGCCTGGGCTCGGAGAACGAGGGCGAGCGCCAGTTCAACCTGAATGACAACAGCATCCCCACTGCGACCCAACCCCTGATGACCATGTACCGGCGCAGATCCCCGGAAGAGTTCAACCCCAAACTGGTAAGTGACCGAGCATGTGTCACCTGTTAGCAACCATTGAAGGCATTTATTTCTAATGATCATGACCTCACAACACCATTATCTGATTTTTGCAGATGTTTTATTTTCTTTCTTTGAGGCTGTTTTTCAGTTACAAAGGTCTGTCGCCTCCACTCAGTGTTGTTCTACACCCTTCCTGGAAATCACCATACGAATATTTGAAAAAACATTTTGTTTAGCGCTGCAAATAGTAGAAATCACTGCTCGGCTCTTCTGGAGGATTATGTGTATATCTTGATCGTGTACTTATCTTTGGCACTGTGTTTTCATTTAATCTTTTGCCAGATAATGATGATGTGAACATTTTACAATCCTTAAAATAAAAACATTATCTTTTTACGCCCCAACACCCCATGTTACCTAGTTCATGTAAAAGGTTTTCTCTGCTATAAACACCTAGTACAGATTTCCTAAGATCAGCAGAAAATAACTTATTTGTATGGTCTATAACAGTGGCCAGTCCTTTCCCAAAGTCTTATTGTGATTGTAAACTTTTAAGGCATAAACTGATGATACTGATTAACAGTGTAGCTACAGTAAATTATTTGCAGAGATGAAATTCCACTACACTACAAAGTTCTCTACATTAAAGTGACATCACTTAACTACAGTGGTTAAGATACATCTTCAAAAGCTGGTTGGCCAAAACTAGCTATAAACAAAAAATGTACTGTACACAAAACACGTGCATAAGTGTATTGTATTATTGTATTATCTTATCTTATCTCATAGTGTACATCCGCAAGACTTGGATGAGTGCTCAAACCCCCTGTGTCAGGAGACTGGTCTATTGTCATAGAGGGTTTGATATATTGCACATGTGGAGATCAGGCGCTCAGAAGTCTGCCTGAGCAAAAGCTGACCCCACACGATACACAAAGCTAATATAATCATAGAAGCCTTAAGCAAACAAAACCTAAAAGGTCACAATTTGTAATTTAAACATGTTGGAAGGATTAAAACCTCTTCTGGGGATATTCAAATGCTGGCCTTCTGTGGATGATTTGAATATTGTTTTACATAAATTAGATGTATCATCACAGTGGTCAGGTTTTATAGTATATTTGCACTCTGCTTTGGTGAAACTTATATGTATTACAAACAAATGGCACCAAAACAGTTAGAATGCAAATAGAACATTCGAACCAAAGCATTTAGAAAACCTTTTGTGCATTAATGTTGTTTTCTGTCATTATTTAGCTTAGTTTGTAAACATAGGAAAACTGCTTAATTCCCCCTTCTGTTACAGCACTGTTCAGTGACAAGCCTATCCATTGTGTGAGCTCTTTAGTCATATCCTGCCTCAGCTAGCTGGATGGAAACAGATGCTTTATGCCCATTGTTCAAAGGTCTTTTCTTTCTTTTAATTTATCTTGCCATTTCACAGCAGATTTTTTTCAATTATTAATAAATCAAAGCAATGATTAATCCACTACATAATTCAGGCATGGTAAATGCTGTGCTTTACAAATTACTAATGCAAGAGACAGCTGTTTTTAAAATGATGGTGCACTAGACTGGAAGCCATTTTTTTTTCTGTAGTATTCAAGTGCAATTAATTCACTTGTCCACAGTTTCGTTTTGAACAGAAATATGTGTGATCTGCTCTGCCCAAAATAACTTTCTTCAAGGTCATTTCTCAATAAGTTCATTATCTTACTGACATGCTATCAACAAGAGTTTTAAAGTGGCCTTAATGTTTTGTCTTTGTTTATTGTAGATATGATCTGATAACATAAGGAGTTGCAAGAACAAGTGTGCTACTGTAGAATCAGAAGTATAAGCTTCAAATGTAACCTCAAAAAGAGTGTTTTTGGTAGAGATGGTCACAGTAGATTTTAAATAAAGCTTTGAATTACTAATTACTAATTACAGTATTAATTTCAATGAATTTTGAATAGAATTGGGAATGCAAGTTAGCGGTTTTGGTTTCTGCGTTTGTTTTTAAGGATGTCATCACTTATGTCATCATACTCGTCTACTAATTCCAACAATTTGATATATGCAAAAGTAAATCTGATCTACCAAAAAAATTTCATTAAGATTAAGATGAACACTGCTGTATTCAGTTTTAAATATTCAGGCAATAGAATTAAGTTGAGTAAATGATCAGCATTATCAGATAGAATGCTACTGTTGTTCCCGTTAAGCGGTTCTACATTATAATGAAGGCAAATCCTAATTTCCATCTCATGTGAGGGTGCTGAAGATCTGTCTGGCTCCTAGCCTCCAACATGTTCCTGGGTGTTGTGCTCGACAGTTCCCATTAATCTTTCCCCTTCACTGTCCCAGGCCAAAGAGTTTCTGAAGGAGCAGGCCTGGAAGAATCATTTTACGGAGTATGGCCAGGGAGTTTGCATGTATCGCACTGAGAAGACCAAGGACCTGGTCTTGAAAGGCATCCCTGAGAACATGAGAGGCGAGCTGTGGCTGCTCTTCTCTGGTAAGGAGGGACCAAGACATCCTATATAAGACCTCTGGCATTTGTGCTTCATCTGAGCATCATCTAGGGATGATTTTCAAGTTCTTTGGTCAATTTTTTTTCGCCTATAAAATCCAGTCAATTTTGAAGCACTTTAAAATTGAGAATCGTTCACATCCAACATGGAATGACTGCTTTGGCTCCGGTATATTCCCTGTGCTTATCATTCCTCAACATTGAGAGGTCAAAGAGACCCCTGGGCAGAACTAAAAGGCATCAGAATGTCAAAAGCTAGGAGTTGACATTTTAGCTTCTCATACTGAGCACTAACAGATATTGCTTTAAACTGTGTACCCGTGCCTTCCCTTTCATATTAATACAACTCCAACCCAAAGTAGTTTGCAGGTCATTGCTGGTAGAAAGAGAGGTGTTTGGGAACAGTGAAATGGTAGATCTTTATAGCACCTTTTTCCCCCTGCTTTGGAACCATTAAGTTAATTGAATCATTAAAACTTCTCAAATAGTACCCTTAAGAACAGTAGGGTGATAATGATATTGATAATAAAATTAGTTACACGTTGTACATCGCTGTACAGAAAAGTGACCCACTTTCAAGAAGGTTGCAGAGAAGAGTTACATTAGGGTAGTGGTTTAGTACTCCCATCTGTGCCCAGAGCTTTAGCTTTCAGGTTGCCGGTGCAGTAATTACCCTCAGGATTTACTGATATCAGTAGTGAGCTAGATGCTAGTTTGGCAGGTACATTCAGGCTGTGTTATTTTTTCAACAGTTTGAGTTCAACAGGATGAGTCTCCTTTAAGTAATATAGGTTACTTTGAAGACATGTGATCTATAGCACTTGGGTATAATAACCTCATGACAACTTAGGTGTATTTATAGATGTCCTACCAGAAATACAGGTTATTGCTGGATAACATCAATGTAGGTTAAAGTTTGGAAAGTTGTTTAATTCTTGTTGTACTTTACACATTGCTCAAGATTTCTAAATTACAATAAGATCAACCATTAAATTGACTTATACTTAAATTGATCTTAAAATAAAATAAAATAAGTGGTAAGCACTCTAGATTTAGTTTGAACTGCTGCTTATCATTTGGATTCCAATTTGGCTTCTAATGTCTTGTGTGTGATAAGCATTGCATTTCAGCAGTTAAGCCTTTTAAATGGAGGTTGATCATTAGAAAGCTGGGGATGCATAAGTGGCTTCCCTTGCAGTGTACGGTTGAGAGAAAATAAAGCACAGTGTAAAATAAACAAATATATTTTTGTACCTCCGGGTGCATCAGAAATCGTATTTAATTTCTGTGTGACCGCACCTGTCTCCAGACGCGCAGCTTGTGAACAGGCAAGGCAGGCAACTGTCTGGGGCCCCAGGCCGTTAGGGGGGCCCTGAGGTTATTTATAACAAAGCCTAATGGTGATGAACACTGTTTGGATGGGCCCCCTGGGAATGTTTGCCTAGGGCCCCAGCAGACTCTAGAATCGCCACTGCCTGTCTCACTGTTCTTTGTAATAATTACCGGTTGCTTTAAAAATAAGAGAAACAACAAAACACTAGGAGGGAGAAAAAGTCCGTTTCAAAGTCCCCCCAGCTGTCCTCGTCTGTAACTGTGGTCACGGTGGAATGCTCAGTGGCTATTGCTCCCATTTTTGCAGGAGCCATCAACGAGATGGCCACTCACCCTGGCTATTACGAAGATCTCGTGGAGAAGTCCATGGGGAAGTACAACTTGGCCACCGAGGAGATCGAGAGGGACCTTCACCGCTCCCTGCCAGAGCACCCTGCCTTCCAGAATGAGATGGGCATCGCTGCCTTGAGACGAGTGCTGACAGCCTACGCTTTCAGGAATCCCAACATCGGATACTGCCAGGTTTCTACACGGCATCCTCACGTTCTGCAAAGCTGGAAATTTGAACAAACGGGATCTGTTTAGAATCTACAGATCTCGCACTAGTTCCATGCTCCTTGATATTGAGTTTGTATTCCTTGCTATTAAGATAAGCAACCCCCCACTTCACTTTGAATCTGGTGTTGTGTTGTACCCTGTCCTTGCCTGCATTGATGTGTACTACTCCTCATGTGTACTGCCACTCTCTTCTCCACCCAGGCCATGAATATTGTCACCTCCGTGCTTTTGCTCTATGCCAAGGAAGAGGAGGCGTTCTGGCTGCTGGTGGCCCTTTGTGAGAGAATGCTGCCAGACTACTACAACACAAGGGTTGTCGGTGAGAATTGTTTCACTATTCATTTGGGACAAGTCTCCTGCAGAGCATCCTCTTGGTGTGATTTGACACATGCTGAGGACACCTCAATGAGTCCACTTTAAGAGTTTTGGTGTTGTTGTCTCCCTCAGGTGCGCTGGTGGACCAGGGGGTGTTTGAGGAGCTAGCCCGGGAGTACGTGCCTCAGCTCTATGACTGTATGCAGGACCTGGGGGTCATCTCCACCATTTCGCTGTCCTGGTTCCTCACGCTGTTCCTCAGTGTGATGCCCTTCGAGAGTGCGGTCGTCGTGGTGGACTGCTTCTTCTACGAGGGCATCAAGGTCATCTTCCAGCTGGCCCTGGCTGTGCTCGATTCCAACATTGACAAACTGCTGAACTGTAAGGATGACGGAGAGGCGATGACTGTCTTGGGCAGGTGAGGGAAGCGCCACTGTCACATTGAATAAGCCATGACTGCTTTTCTCATCCGCAGTATCTGCTTCTAAATACATTCATATGATATCAGTTCCTTCCTTTTCCTTTTTGGCTGTCTTGCATTGTCTTCCCATTTTTATTTTTAGCATTTCAGACAATTCTAATATTGAATGCTGGAATTAATTTACCCATATACTTTCCTCTGTGATATCAAAGTTAGATGTGTCTAATAATAAAGTCTGCAGTAATCTCTTTGAATCACTCAACCTGCAAACCAATGTCACAATCTGCTCTCAGCTGACGACTGACTAACCGTGCCAGGTTGCGATCCAGATGTAATACCCTGGCCATCCTTTATTGTTGTGTTGCAGGTACCTGGACAGTGTCACTAACAAGGACAGCACCCTTCCCCCAATCCATCACCTACACTCTCTTCTCACTGACGATGGGGACCCTCACCCAGAAGTTGACATCTTTAAACTGGTCCGGAGCTCCTATGAGGTGTGACACATCAGATTACCTTTCATGACTACTTTATCTGTCTCTGAAGTCTTGAAATTGAACTGAATTGATCTTTCAAAATGACTTATTATCCTATTTGTTACCCTGTTGCCATAGTGACTAGACTCCAGTCTGCAGGTTCTACATTCTCAGCACTATCCTGCATTCCTGTAAGGTCTGCACATTATACTTACCGGTTCATATTGGTTTCCCCCTTTCTTGTTCTTTAAAAATGGAGTTCCCAAATACGATAAAGCAAACAAACATTGCAGGACCCTACTGCTAACAAGGAAGTTGAGTGGTGAATTTCAATATCCCAGCTGGAATCGTAGAGGAAAGAGTTGTACCTTTTTACATCCCTGTCTATTTACCATTCCAACCCTGCACAGTGTAGAACAAACTACCCTGTAGATTAAATTATTTTCCCTCATGTGTGCTACCCAAAATCAAAATCAATTCCGCGTCCTTTCCTGCAAAGTAATATTATTACAGCTTTGGAACTGAAGCTTATCAGTTTCAACAATGGGAGTTGCTTTGCCGCCTAGCTGAAACCTGCAAAAGCTAAAGTTGATTTCCTCTCTTGATACACGCCAAATGGGTTTGGTTTCAGACATGTTATTGTAGGACATCTACCCAATTTCTCCACTATCTTTTAATATGAAAGATAGAAGAATTAGAATGACATAAACAGGGTTACAGACCGAGCATAGAAGAAAACAACAGAGGAAATGAAACTGAAGGGTAGGTTAAGCAAGGTTATCTCGATATAAACTTCTGTTATATGAGCAGGGTTAGCAGTTTCATACTGGTATTGAGGTTGCTACTCTCAGGAGTGCATTTAGATTTTAATAAAACCATCAGCTGCCGTAGCCATGAGGTGACATTCTTCATTATGTGAAACAGAGGCTGGGTTGAATCAACTGTATTCAGACTTCATGGTAAATTACCTTTTTTCCTGAACAAATGATTAGACACTTCAGTAGCTACAAGGTCCTACTGTATAAACTGCCAATCCTCATGACAAAGATACTTAATAACCAATCTGAAAGATGTTCTACATAACTTTAATATTGGATATGGAAATCCATGTTTGTTTCTTGCATATTTCCACTGTCATTGCATTATAAATGTGAAAAATGGTGAGTACATAGAATATATAACTAGAATACTGTTTAAAATGCAAAAGTTTATACCAAAATACATTATTGGGAGCTCTGCTTTTATTGGAATGGAAGGTTTTTGTTATTTTGTTTAGAACTCCCCTTAAATGAAGTCATTACTGCTCTCATTATTTTTTGTCATTTCCGTTATGTTACCACATGAATATGCCTATACAGGAACTTTTAAATATAGGTTTGCCTAAAATATGCATAACCACAACCATTATTTACAAAGTGTACTACACATACCTCCTCTCCTATTAGTTAATCATATGTTTTGGGTATATGATATCATTCAATAGAGATGTCTTAAGTAGTCTGTGCATTTACTATGTAAATTGTTCAAGATATGTAATTACAATATGCATTCGATGTTCCATCCTTTAACACAATAATTATGAGTAAATCTAAAACCATCTCCTATTAAATCCTAGAATATCCTATTCTGAGAAGTTATTAATGATCTTACACTTCACAAGTGTATGTTAAAGTACTGTTAGCTGTTCATATTAATATTGTGTAACTTGTTCTTTCTCACAGAGATTGTCAGACCATATGATTTTATCACATGCCCCTGTCTAAGCCTTTTGGTTACACAATGTGCCCTCCTACAGGCCATGGCTGTTTCAAAATTAATAACGTGTTACTGGACACTTATGCAATGGTGAAAGCTATGTCAGTGCAAATAAAGTTTTTCTTTATTGATTTATTTAATTCATTTATTGTTTTATCATGACATTTCAAATCCTTTAATCCACTTCTATTCATTAGAAAAAGTGTTATGTTTTTCTTGCTCCTTAAGGCTGAAATGGATATCAAAACATTTTGACGTAGTCATATTATTAGACCAAGTTTGCCTGAAATGTGACCTAAAATAATGTCATTCTCAGTATTTGTATCGGTACATTTGTGACTATATATAGAGACTGGAGTTCGAAACTTGAAGAGGCCTAGCAGTGGACAAACTAAGGCTGCTGCTGCTGATTATATTTATTAGTTAAGTTGTTGGACTTTGCCTCTGCATACAACATGTTTTAACATTTTGAGTATCAATTCTGTGTTATTTTGACAGAAATTTGGGACCATCAGGGCTGACGTGATTGAACAGATGCGGTTCAAGCAGAGACTGCGAGTGATCCAGACAATTGAAGACACTACAAAACGCAACGTGGTAAATGCTTTTTGTAGAAACCTGAAAATGAAAAAGTCTGACTTTCCGTTTCCTATTCACTTCAAGGCTGATTGTTTGTTATAATAAGTAACAGTATTTTGTTAAGTATAATAATGCCCAGTGTTAACAGAGTTTTTACTTTGTAGGTCCGTACTATTGTGACTGAAACTGAATTCACCATTGATGAGCTTGAAGAGCTGTATGTTTTGTTTAAGGTAAGCCAAGAAGAGTGACGGTACCTGAACGTTGTTATACCCATTCCTGGCAGTGGTACAGAATGAAGTCTTAGCGGATGGATTCTTAGTGTTGATGTCAAACTCATTAGCCCTTTGCCACGTATGGCTAATTAAGAATTCTAATGTGACTGATTGCATTTGTGATCAGTATATAAAAATAATTTTCAACAAACACTTATTTAGCATGTCAAATAATCCTCACATTAAAATGCAGTATTGATGGTCTTAAAAAAAGAACAATCTACTGTTCAGACAAGCCAGCTGTTAGGTGACCTTTAAAAACTAAATTTGGTTAATTATTGAGAAGCACTGTGCTGATTTTTTAGCAGATCCTAAGATTATACAGTTAGGTCCATAAATATCTTTAATTTGAGGGTAGTTACATCCAAATTGGGTGAACGGTGTAGGAATTACACCAATTTTTATATGTGGTCCCCCTTATTTTAGGGACTCAAAAGTATTTGGACAGATTAACATAATCATGCAAATAATCTTGCAGATCCTTTGCAGTCAATGACTGCCTGAAGTCTGGAACCCATAGACATCACCAGATGCTGGGTTTCTTCCCTGGTGATGCTCTGCCAGGCCTGCACTGCAGCTGTCTTTAGTTCCTGCTTGTTCTTGGGGTGGACCACATATAAAAATGGGTGTAATTCCTACACTGTTCACCCAATTTGGATGTAGCTACCCTCAAATTAAAGATGAAAGTCTACACTTAAAGAACATTTTGATTGTTTTCTTTCAAATCCATTGTGGTGGTGTACAGAGCCAAAATGATGACAATTGTTTCACTGTCCAAATATTTATGGACCTAACTCTATATATATATATATATATATATATATATATATATATATATATATGTGTGTGTGTGTGTGTGACAATTTGCTGATATGTACATAGAGATGTGTGCATAGAGTCCTGCAGTTCAGCCTGTCAAGTGGTTAGGAGTGTGGTTAGGAGCATGAGTCTGTAGGAGATGCTGACTGTTTCTCTTATCGATGGTAGACTTATAGCACTTTCAAAAGGTGACTGTTTGATGCTTTTCTCTGATCGGGAGAGTGCAGCGGAGATCAATCTGCACATAATTTCAGCACATAAACACTGCTAGTACCCATAGCCCTCATACACAATGCAGATTGATGGTTGCTGTCGGTATTAAATATGCTCGTACCCCAGTTGTTTAAAACACCAAGCAACTAACACAAAATAAATCATTCACTAAGGAAATAATGTTTCCAGCCCGTCTCTTAATGGAATTCTTATATGACAATGAAAAACAATCTGTAGTAGAGAATGGTGGAGGTAAAAGGGGGATGGCATTTATTACGGTTTAGGCCTACAGAATTTTGTACTGTTACTATAGAAAGGAATCTTCTAGTCCTCTAGTACCCAGCCATGTAATACTACTGTGCTTACAGTGCAGTTCTTCCATAACACAGTTCTTTCAGCCTTCGTTCTTCTTGTCCTGCAGGCCGAACATCTGACAAGCTGCTACTGGGGTGGAAACAGCAACCCCACTGACCGACATGACCCCAGCCTGCCCTACCTGGAGCAATACCGCATTGACTTTGAACAGTTCAAGGGCCTCTTTGGGCTGCTCTTTTCATGGGCTTGCGGGGCCCATTCTGACTCGCTGGCCATGCGTTTCTTCAGACTCCTGGACCAGAACGGCGACTCCTTCATCAACTTCAGAGAATTCGTGACTGGCTTGAGTATGTAAACTCCTCCCCCCCTTACCCTCTGAGCATGGGCAACCTCTCGCAAAAGGCTGCCTGACCCCCCCAAAAAAAATGAAGCTAGCACTGCTTACGTGAGAGAAACTAACTTGTGTAAATTTGTAATGCAAAAATCATTTCATTGCCCTTACCCTGAGGTTTTATTATTTTTGGTAGGTGTGCTTTGTCATGGGGATCTGACCGAAAAACTGAAGCTGCTTTATAAAATGCATGTGCTGCCCGGTGAGTAAATATTTTTCTTGGAACTCGTCCATGTGCCTCATCAGTAGCTTTCCTTGTCCCTGGTCAAATTCGATTATGAGGGTGTCTGCAGAAAGTGGAGTGGATGTGCCATTGTGGGGCTATTTGCCAAGGCTGAGAGTCTGGTACAGACAAGAGTAGATGATCTGAAATGTTTTTATTGGTGAAGAAATTGCAGACTTAAAATAGTGCAGAACTAAAAACAGTGGTTTGGAGCTTGGCTAGTAATGCATGAAAAAGTACTTTCATTTCCATTCTCGGGACAGCTGTCGCCGGCTTCACTGGCGCACATCGAGACGTAAACATGGAGCAAGAAAGCAAAACAAATATGTACCGCATGGGTGTGTAAGGTGAATTTGTACATTGCAAATTATATTTTAATTGTTTCTTTCAAGAGTTTAAGTCTTCAGACAGACTAATTCAGTGTCCATTTCTGATGTTGTAGCAAGAGTGTCCACCCTGGTCCTTCAGAACCCCATCCAGTTTTATAGGTCATCCTAAATAGTCAGTTTTAAGATATCTGTTTCTTGATCTCATTTGAGGGTCTTTTTTTCCTCTCTCTCTCTCTCCCTCTAAATGTTTAAGTATTACATTTCCCTAAACACCTTAGAATAGAAATTCTCAGATTTAAATGTTTTGTAAATGTTTTTAATGCTTTGAACAATGTGCTGAATTGGGGCTCTCCAGGGGAAGGCTTTTATAATATTCTGCTACTGCCTTCTAAAGCTATGTAGAGCATGTAGTTTGAATTCCTATATGAAATATAGGCCTAACCTATGTTGATTTTCATTTAGCTTAGCAGTAGGTATTCACAGTCCTTATTTACTTTCTGATTATTATTATTTTTTTCCTTGATCTTGGACGTTTTCAGAGCACTGACTGGAAAGTCTGCAGGGGTTGTGGGATTAATCAAAATTTCCTAGCAAAACAATATTCAGGTTATTTTATTTTCTTATAGAGAATCTTGGCATGTGGTCATCACTTACAATTACTTGTGACATTCTACATGATCCTGTTTATGCTAATTGAAGGGATGCTTTGTCCTCCCGGTGTCATTCAGAGAAGATGGTTTCTGGGCCCAGTGATAGAGCACTGACATCTATTAAAGGTTGAATGGGGAGTGAAATTAAAAGTTAATTACCCTGCCACCACAGGAAAATGACTCCCTGACGTTGGGTGCAGCAGGCTGTATGGAAACTAATCACGCGTGTCTTACAGCATTTCCGTTTTACACTGAAGTGCAGCAAATGAGTGTGGAAACTGGCTCTCTGCTAAATTGATGCCTTGCTTTGTTTATACAAGATGGTGTCTGAAGGATTGGCTTCGATGCATAAATATTCAAATTTTTCAATGAGGATCCTTGAACTATCATTGGTGAACTATTGTAATCACTGCAGCTGATGTAAAAAGGTATAAATAAGCAACAAATGATGAATGGAAAATCTGGGTGCTCAAGTTTCCCAATTGATCTATCCTCACTTATTAAGAATCTTATTCTCCCTGAACATCTTCTGTTTGGCAAAGTACCATAAGTTGTGGTGAGGAAGTCTTCTCAAAAACAGTCAGTTTCCTCTTTTCTGGCTTAAGGAATGTAGTAGAGTTGCAGGGAAGTAATACACTTGCTTTATTATTACACATTGAAATGAAATACTTTATCAAACACCATCATTTTACCAGACAGCTCAGAACAGAAACAATGAAGAAAACCTTCCTGAATGTCAGAAACATCCAAGAATGAGAAGTTTTGTTTTAAAAAAGGGAAAGTTTGAAGTGTTTCTGTAAGGATGTTTACCAAGAATGAAAGAGGAACCATTGGAATCTGGAACTTCAGCATTGTGGAAACTGTGCCAAATTATTTTGTTTGTTTTTTCCAGAATTACACACAAACGTGTGACTTGCATGGTGTGATTATTGGCTACCGTGTCATTGTTCTTATGTTGTTCTTCCTTGAACCACAGAGCCAACACATGAACAAGAGGAACCAGACTCTGCTTTTGAAGCTACCCAGTATTTCTTTGAAGACATCACTCCTGAGACTTCCAATGGTGTGTTTTTAGTTACCGTCACTTGAGGAAAAGGCCAAATTCCTTCCAAAACAACATTTAAAGGCTTTATTTATTAACAATTTCTGTTAATCTTACTGTATTCTAGCTAGTGAAATTGTATGTTATTTAAAATAATCCTAATGAGCACAGATTATATTTGATACATTCATAGCATTCAGCTAGCAGTGATTTAATTTACTAATTTTTCCCACAATATTTTCATACAGATTCCAAGTCCAAGAACGATAAAGACGATGGTTTTGTAACGGTTACTTTCAAAACTGAAAAAGGTAAATACAATGACTTCTGGCTAATATTTTCACAATTTTTACAAAGTGCATTAAGAGGTCAACTTATGTTACAGTAGCAGGACAGTTAAATTGTAGTTAATTGACACAATCCTGCAGAATTCTTGACCTGGCAGGCTAATGCTTCATATATTACAGAAGCGGGTACATGCTCAAACTGAGTTTGCTTAATTAAAGAGATAATGTATTACCTGTAGCCATCCTTTTTAAAAGCTACTTAAATGTACATCACAAAGAAGGTTGACTTCATAAATCTTTTAGGTTTGGAGCTGCAGTTTTAAGTGTGAAAGAGTTATGGCTGTTGCCATTTAATTGAGAGTGCTTGGAGACCTGAAGTGAGTAGCTGATTTGGAGGGTGTCTATAATTGGATTTCCTGTAGTATTCTGTAGTTTATGGAACTTTTTCAACTTGTATAGATGGTATACAATTTTGGTAGTGTTTCATCTCTCTTGACCTTGCCTTTCACTTACCAGCATAGCAAAACTGTGTCTAGTCTAGTAACTTATCAATTTGCCACACCACTTCATACAAGGAGACTGTTGGGGAATTTGCAATGGAAATCATACTAATAATTTGCAAACATTTGAATGTATACTGTATATCTGTTGCCAGTTGATCTGTTGCCCATCATGTTTTATTGTCAAAACGAATTCTGTTAAAGCTAGGGTATGCAATCCTGAGAAGCCAGCAGTTAGCAAGCTTGTTTTGAAAGCATAGAGCCGCCCTCGCTTCAGAGCGTCTCCAAAGCCACGCCCCCTCCATCACACATGCGCACACACACAGAGCTGAGTCTCAGCGCCAGGAGGAGAGACGTGTGGGTGGAATCGATCACAACAGTTTCAGATTACCGCATGTCTCACTCACAGGTCAGACATTACAATAATAACGAACGTAAACATCTTATTTACGGTTATTATGTTTTTAAAAATAGTAGCTGCGGTTCGCCTTCCATTCTCGCACTCGCTCTGCACAGTCAAGGTTCCCGCACTGATGACGTGTGATTGTCTGCGCGAACAAGTTGCGCGGCGGTATGCAAATATAGATTGACAGACAGGAAGGACAACCTATCATTACATTCGGACCGAATGCAATGATTGGTCGATCCATTTTTAGTCCTGTCCCTTCCACAGAAGATGTATATATATTTTTTACATTTAGACCACTTAAATTATTGATTGCTATCAGGATGTGAAGAGACTTTCAACCAGTATAACAAAAAATGTTTCTGGAAAAGATTGCATACCCTACCTTTAAGGTTCCATCCACACTACGGGTTAATTTTGGACTGCTGACAGCAATTAATGGGAAATGATATTGTGCTGACTATCAGTAACACTCCCCCTCTCCTTTCTTTGCAGTCAAGAAGATGCACACTCCAGACTACCGCACTTACCTACGGCTGTGGAACAAGGAGACCAAGTCCAAGTTGGAGAACATGAAAGAGCTGCCCAAACTAAACCAGGTACACTATCAGCTCGGTACTGTAATACTGGGTCTTACTAATCCGCAGACTCTTACTTGGTTCCGCGTATTTTTATCATAGTTACTATTGTGTTCATGCAATTCAACATGATTGTAAAACTACAGATTACAGGCAATACTATATCCATGAACGGCTATGATTTTAACTAATATGTTGGTTAGGGAACCCAACGTTCCTTAACTTCAAAGCGAGACAGATGTCTCAAACTCAGATCTTCCATACGTTGCTTTCTGGCTCTTCTGAGCCATTCTTGCTGTGGGCTTGTGCGTCATACTGAGCAAAGTTTTCTCTCTGCCATGACACAGGGGCAGTTTATCGAGCTGTGCAAGACTCTGTACAACATGTTCAGCGAGGATCCCGACGAGCAGCAGCTGTATCACGCCACGGCCACTGTCACCAGCCTGCTGCTGGAGATTGGAGAGGTGGGCAAGCTCTTCTGTAGCCCCATGGGCAAGGAGGACGATGGGAACCTCACAGACGGTAGCAGCTCGGGCCAGGCCAGAGAAGATGCCCTTTTCCACCAGAGGGGGCAGGGGGATGCTTTCCTTCCTGGCATAAATGGGAGGGAGGGTGGCAGCGGCGGGAGAGAAAGTGGGGAGGGGGCCGATGTGAAGTTCTGCAGCTCGAGTGCCGGTGGGGAGCAGCCTCTGTGCCCCCAGCTGGAAGACATCAAACTGGAGGACTCGTCCCCCAAGGACAACGGCATGTCTTCGGCCATGCTGATCTCCGATGACGAGACCAAGGACGACACATCCATGTCATCCTACTCCGTGCTGAGTGCCGGCTCCCATGACATGGAGGACAAGCTGCTGCAATGCGAGGAGATTGCGGACGACACGGTGCTGGTGCGCAGCAACCCCGGCGGCTCCCTGCCACACAGCACCAGCATCGACAAGGACTGGGCCATCACTTTCGAGCAGTTCCTGGCCTCCGTTTTGACCGAACAGCCCCTGGTCACTTACTTTGAGAAACCTGTGGAGGTGATGTCTCGGATCACCAACGCCAAGAACGTGCGAAAAGTGGGGCGGCCCATCCTGTCTGCCAGTGACTATGAGATCTCCACTTTCTCTGGGTAAAACTGAGCTCTGTCTGGGTGGGAAGGGGGCAACAGAAATAACAAACAAAAAAACTGTCTTTGTCTTCTTTTCTTCTTCTGTCCCACTTGTAGACCTATATGAATCCAATACCCATAAGAATCTAAAGCAAGGAATTATGGGTGCAAGTGTACCATGTGATGTTGAATCTGCTGTCAGGTAAAATCAGGAGGCGGTAGGAGGAACTGATCATAAGGCTTTGTGAATACAACACATCAAGTCTGACACTGTATTTTAGGAAGCTGGGAACATTTGAGAAAAAATAAAGCTGTTTTATTCTTGGACTGTTAAGTTATTTTAATCTGGGTCTAGTGACCTGATTTCCCTAGCAGGCAGGGAGAGAGTAGCAAAACAGATGGTATAGACTTTCAAAGAGAAGGAAGTGCAATCATTTTAAACTATCTAAAATATACAAACAACGCTTGCTATACTTTATATGAAGTCATGTACAATACTAATAACCTCTTAGATCATGTAAGGCTGTGTATTCTTATGTTATGATCTACACTTACTCTCAATAGAAGGAAATTAAACTAACGTCATGTTTAAAGCTGTATCTAATCTGAAAATGTACTTCTGTGGCTTAACTACGTACTGTTCGGAATACTATGCCACTTTGTATAGACTGTCTTAGCTGTCTATGAAAATATTCTACTGTATCGAAACTGGAGCACCTGCACTTTCTTTTTTTTTTTTTGTCACAAAATGTTTACGTTCCTGTCTTTTATTATTCCCATAGAGGATGGTTTATTTGCTTGATAGTACCGTATCATACCTGACCTTTGAAAAGCTGACCTTTTTTTTGTTTTTATTTATCGCTGTATTTGAAGCTGCTGTTTTAATTTGTTCCAATGTGAAATGTTATTATATGATTATTTCTTTTTAATATGTTATGTATATGGTTTCAACCACAATGAAGAATGAAAGAATGTAGAATAAAAACTTTGTGCGACATGAAAACAAATAATTGTCCTTCTTTCAGGTGTATACTTTTAGCATTTCGTTTTCAAGATTAGTCTTAATCTTATACCAGAGTTAAGTCATAATTAAACCACATAAACCAGGCATATACAGACATCCAGTTTTTTATTTTATTTTTGAGGTACATAATTGTGCATCTTATTTTTGCCCAACTGATTACAGTTTTGCAATTACTGTAACCAACATTCCCTCTCAGGTTTGCAGCTGCCTTCATTGCAACTGGCTCATACAAAGTCCACATCTTTTTCATCCCCAGTCCCCAGACTGCATCTATCCAAATTTAGTTTGTTCATTCTTAAAATGTACTTGTTCAGAAGCAGAGAATCCAGTTACTATAACCATGGAAAACCAATTAATAACATTAAACATAAAATGCTCACAAGAAATTAACCTACCCGATACAGCCTATATTTCTATATATTTTTTTAAGCAAAACAATTTCTTAAGAAGGTACACTACTACAAACAGCATTTTTCCTTTTGTTGTTTTTATTGATTTCAGTCTTTTGTCCAAACAGGTATTTAGGTTTTTTTTAGGTTTTTTATATATATATATATATACACATATATATATATATATATATATATATAGAATAATTCAAATTGTTCAATTTCAATACACGTCTGTATTTTGCAACATGTTTTACATACTTATGGTGGGAGATTCTATTTTCATATTTTGTAAATGTGACTGATGACCGATCTTACTGTATACGGAAGTATCTCAGTATAGTGTGTTAGCGAAAATCTCACTGTATATGGAAGTACATCACTATATGCATCTCAGTATGTAGTGTGTGCGTCTCAGTATAGTGTACAGTGAGGGGAAAAAAGTATTTGATCCCCTGCTGATTTTGTACGTTTGCCCACTGACAAAGAAATGATCAGTCTATCATTTTAATGGTAGGTGTATTTTAACAGTGAGAGACAGAATAACAACAAAAAAATCCAGAAAAACGCATTTCAAAAAAGTTATAAATTGATGTGCATGTTAATGAGTGAAATAAGTATTTGATCCCCTATCAATCAGCAAGATTTCTGGCTCCCAGGTGTCTTTTATACAGGTAACGAGCTGAAATTAGGACCACTCTCTTAAAGGGAGTGCTCCTAATCTCAGCTCATTACCTGTATAAAAGACACCTGTCCACAGAGGCAATCAATCAATCAGATTCCAAACTCTCCACCATGGCCAAGACCAAAGAGCTGTCCAAGGATGTCAATTGGTAACGCACTACGCCGTGAAGGACTGAAATCCTGCAGCGCCCGCAAGGTCCCCCTGCTCAAGAAAGCACATGTACAGGCCCGTCTGAAGTTTGCCAATGAACATCTGAATGATTCAGAGGAGAACTGGGTGAAAGTGTTGTGGTCAGATGAGACCAAAATCGAACTCTTCGGCATCAACACAACTCGCTGTGTTTGGAGGAGGAGGAATGACCCCAAGAACACCATCCCCACCGTCAAACATGGAGGTGGAAACATTATGCTTTGGGGGTGTTTTTCTGCTAAGGGGACAGGACAACTGCACCGCATCAAAGGGATGATGGACGGGGCCATGTACCGTCAAATCTTGGGTGAGAACCTCCTTCCCTCAGCCAGGGCATTGAAAATGGGTTGTGGATGGGTATTCCAGCATGACAAAGACCCAAAACACACAGCCAAGGCAACAAAGGAGTGGCTCAAGAAGAAGCACATTAAGGTCCTGGAGTGGCCTAGCCAGTCTCCAGACCTTAATCCCATAGAAAATCTGTGGAGGGACCTGAAGGTTCGAGTTGCCAAACGTCAGCCTCGAAACCTTAATGACTTGGAGAGGATCTGCAAAGAGGAGTGGGACAAAATCCCTCCTGAGATGTGTGCAAACCTGGTGGCCAACTACAAGAAACGTCTTGACCTCTGTGATTGCCAACAAGGGTTTTGCCACCAAGTACTAAGTCGAAGGGGTCAAATACTTATTTCCCTCATTAACATGCAAATCAATTTATAACTTTTTTGAAATGCGTTTTTCTGGATTGTTTTGTTGTTATTCTGTCTCTCACTGTTAAAATACACCTACCATTAAAATTATAGACTGATCATTTCTTTGTCAGTGGGCAAACGCACAAAATCAGCAGGGGATCAAATACTTATTTCCCTCACTTTGTGCGTCTCAGTACGTAGTGTGTGCGTCTCAGTACGTAGTGTGTGCGTCTCAGTACGTAGTGTGTGCGTCTCAGTACGTAGTTTGTGCGTCTCAGTACGTAGTGTGTGCGTCTCAGTACGTAGTGTGTGCGTCTCAGTACGTAGTGTGTGCGTCTCAGTACGTAGTGTATGCGTCTCAGTACGTAGTGTGTGCGTCTCAGTACGTAGTGTATGCGTCTCAGTACGTAGTGTATGTACCAAAGGGTTGAATTATGTCCCTAATGAAAAACGCAGGTCTGGGGCTGCTCACTTCCCACAGCACAGCAAATCAAGAAACTGCGCTAATAGCACTAAGAAGGAGCCCCATCGCACAAAATAGATGTGTGCCGAGTGCAATGTGGGGTTGTGCATGAACCAGAGCAAGAACTGCTTTTTCCCCCTCATCACAAAAAATGAAAAAAGCTGAAGAATTGATGGAAGTGACTGATTAAATGATCAGCACAGATTATGGTGCTGCAATGGCCCCTTAATTCACAGTGGTAACAGGGAGAAACCACCTCAGAACTGACCTTTGACCTTGACCCTAACCAATATGACCATAAACTTATGATTGATTTAGGTCAATAAAATTCAACTTTTGAAAACATGTCTGAGTGTTTGTCCCTGAAAGTGTGATTTCATCATCCCCACGGCTGCATTGTGTACAGCCTTTCAAATGTATCTTCCTCCTTCCTTTGTCTTTTCTTTTCCCTCTGTCTGTTCTGTTCGCACATGTGGACTCATCTGTAGACTTTCATGCGTTTGAACACCACAGGCTGGATTTCTTCTGATTCCACTGTTAAACAGAAAATACATTTCTTATAGTCTGACTACTTATGGCAATAAGTAAGCCTGTAATATTTAGTATGTTTATGTTCAGGTTGCAATTTAACTGATATACATACATTAAAGATACAGTGCAAATAATATAGGGTGAAACATTGTAGGAGGCTGTTCATTTTGAAACCATGCAATTATGTACAATTGTGCTCTCTTAAGAAAATTGGCCAGTTAAAGAAATAACATATTAGTCTGCCTGAGGCCATTGATGTAATGGTGCTTGATCCAGCTATTGGCTGTTCAGGTTGCCCACCTAACACACAATGCACAATGCACTTTTACGGGGGTTATGTAGAATAATCATAATTAGAATAGAGTTTTCAGATTGGCTCCTGATGGAGAACTAAATTTAACATTGTTGTGAAATGTTATTTTACTGATTTTTTACAGAGCACTTGGCAAATGAAAGACGCTGATTTTGTTTGAGGGATGTGGGAGGAAAAAACCTACAGGCCTTGGATGTACTGCAGGGTTTATTGTCACCTGTTTTGATATCGAAAAAGTACATATTAAAGTGGTGGTTAATAACAGGACAATAATGTTCTGCTCAGGGGTGGAGGCGGGGTATGGCTTGTTTGGGTTATCGTGTTAGCCCCACCATGCAACAACCAAGAATATCAGAGCAGAACAAGCGCAGCCAGTTCCATGTGCGTCATTGCGTCACTGCGTCACGGCTGCGTGACATTGGCGGGCGTTAGCACGCAGTGCATCACACATTACACCGATCTGAGCCACTTTAGTTCATTAGTTAAATAAGTAATTTGGGAAATTGTGACATTGCTAACATTATTATGGATCGATCCAAGCACAACAACCGGCGCATTGTGCTCCTTTGAATATAACTTAATGAATAGGGTCGATTTGGAAACTGTGCTGACTTTGTCGCGTTTTGTGTGGACTGGGTGGCCACCTGTTGAGCTCCGTTAACTGCTCTCTCTCTTTCTTTCTCTGTGTCTCTCTATCTCTTTCTTCCTCTCTGTGTGTGAGGAGTTGGGTTTATAGAGCATGAAAAGTATTGTCTAAACTCAGTAGTATAGTGACCGTCCACGTCTGTTGCTCTCGCTGTAATTTTGCGTCAGTGCAGTCGTCTAACCCATAGCAGCCCAGTGCGTGCATTTCTAGCTACTGGGAAGGTGCTACTGCACTGTGTGTGTATTCACAGTGAAAGGCACACGTTCATTTGAGCCCCACCGTAGTTTAGGCTTACAAAACAAAATAACGGCAGGGTTTGACTCGTCACACTGCGAGAGATCCCAGGTGTAGCGCCGAGCTGGTGACGAGTCCGATCACTCATTTGGGAGCGTTTACTCCACCAGCGTGTGGTCGGTGTAGGCCAGCTGCCCACAGTGCGGTTACCTTTTGTGGGCTCGTCCGGGGTCGGCCGGCTCTCAGTCGCTGTGAAGTTACTGTCCACAGCGCTGTCGGCCTGCCGGGGGCTGCTCTCCTCCGCCTCGCCCGCCGGCATTGGGCATGTCTTCCGCCAGCCCCGGCGCCAGGGGAACCGCCTCCGCCACCTCAGATCCTTCTCCTTCTCAGTGATAGCTACGCCATTTCCTCCTTTCCATGTCGAGATGGCTGATAGGAACGAAGGCAGCTAGAAAAATGACGTAGATCCCGACCCTGCAGCACAAGGGGATGTGATGCGTCTGCCGCTTATGATGTCATAATTGGAACCAGAGGCTGGGCGTCAAGCCTTCTATGGTTATAATTGAATCAAATGCCCAGAAGCTCATAGTTATATAGAAGGGATGGGCAACCTTTTTTTTTTTTTGGCTGGAGTGCCCAAAGTCTGTCGCTTAGTGCCAAGGGTGCCAATGTTAAATAAGGGATTAAACATATATATTTCATTTTTTTGTAATTAAGCAAACATGCCAACAAAACAAACCACAATCCACAATACAGAATAATCAAAAACACTATGGACAGATGGAACCCCTCCATCCAACCTCCCCCCACATTGAAGACCTTAAATAATCTTACTCATACCTTTCTGATCTTTTTCATACCTATACATCTACTCGTACCCTTAGATCTTCCTCATCAGCTCTTCTTGTTATACCATATATTCATTTGAACACTATGGGGTCTAGAGCCTTTAGTTATACTGCTCCTTATTTATGGAATTCCCTTCCTCTGGACATTCGTAACAGTGAAAGTCTTAATATTTTTAAAATTCGTCTTAAAACTTACCTTTTTAAATTGGCTTTTTTATGATTGTGTATGCAGTGAGTTCATATTTTTGTATCTTCCAATGTTTTATTGTATATCATAGTATTGTTTGTTTAATGTTATTGTTGATGCTTTTATGGATGATTCTTTTGTGTTCTGTTTGTACGGTGAACTTGAGTGTCGTGAAAGGCGCCCCTAAATAAAATGTATTATTATTATTATTATTATTATTATTATTATTATTATTATTATTATTATTATTATTATTAGAACATGTGAGCTCCAGTCTGCTAATGGGACTTCTGCTGAATGAAGTGAGTCAACAAGAAACAGGGTAGCTGGAGTTGGGCTCGTATGCCATAATCCAGTGGTGTGTAACCTGTGGCACAAAGTGACCACCCCCCCCCCCCCCAAATAATAGAAATGAAGAATAAAGCTGTATATTTATGACAATTGCTTATCTTGTATCAATGTGTTACTCCCTTAATACAGTGTTGATATGTTTTTATTGCATGATATTGCACATTTATATTTAAAATATAGCATTGGCTTGTAATTGTGGTAAAGGGATCTTGCCGCCCAGGCAGTTATTTGTCACCTGGACTTGCGGCCCACTGCTTAATTTAGGTGGCCCACCACTGCCATAATCAAATCAATGATACATGTTTTTCTTCATATATGACTTCATTGTGTATTGCATTAATTCTTGAAAGAAACTTGATGACAATAAAGCATTGCCTGATTTGCCATCAAACCATCTAACATGAGACCAATTATCTGTAAAATATCAGGTAGCAGAATTTCACACAAATTGCTTCATGATATTTTCACCCTTGGATTTGCAACAACGCTGTCTATAGAATTTTAGATAATAGTGAAACTTCTTAGAATTTTACCAGTTCCAAATGGCACCTCACAATGTATTTCTCTATTATTTGTTTTCTAAGCGAGCTGGTAAAATGAAAATAGAAAGATCTAGAAAGTGAAACCATAGATGTTTCAATCACTAACGTCTGAACAAGTTCTTGAACAGGAACAGTTTGCTTTTCCCCTGAGATGCTGAAACCAGTGTGAAGATAACAGCCCAAATAATGACAACTCATTGGAGCAGTTTTTCAGGTGGGACTTGTTTCAGGTTTTCTTTCTCCTTGTTTTTTTCTTTTCAAGGATTTTACCTTGGAGTAAAACAAACCAAAGAATTATTGGAGACAATCTGAATGCAAATCTACAAGGAAAAGTAATGTGTTTGGTTTAAGAAGCTTATACTATTGAGAATAATTTATAATTTTTTTTATGCACATGATGGCTACATGTGATCTACTGATCTACTGGCAATAGTGTTAATAATAGTCATGCCATAACAGAGACCTTTACATTTAAATGAGGGAAAAGGAGTACAACTAAACTATACAGACAGATTTAAAGTGAACTGGGACTGAATTATTGAATGATTTGAATGGAAGTTTTTCTAGAGGAAATTGGAGGTTGTCAAATGGCTGGAGAGTGTCTGCATTGAAACATGGAGGATTTAATGAGGTGTGCTTTGCTTTGCTGATACACTGATACACCGTGTCCTTCCATCCTTCGCATTCTGCACTTGATAGTGAATACTTTGCTTTAGTTATAATTGCATTGGGCAAATGAGAGCATGCAGACCAGAGCTCTGCTTTTAACCACTAATGTATTGCAAGAAGAGAGGTTCCCCACCTGCTTGTTTCACCTCATATAGGGGTAAGAGGAGCTGCAAAAAACAACAGGACAGTTAGTAGGATCTGCTGATAATAGCGACTTGCATTGTTTTCTCTCATCTGCATGAGGAAATGACAATTGGATTGGCACTGCTTTGATAGACTAGAACAAAGCTTTTACATTAGATAATCGGGCCTATACTTTGAGTGTGAAACCATTATTTACAGTTCTTTATTAATGGAAGCCATTGCCCTATCTCCCTTAGAGTGTTTTATGCTTTCACTCTCGAGGACCACAGCATTGTCGGGGGTTTGTCAGAATTAATTAGCAATCCTGCTCCTCTCTGCCTTACTCACCTCTTGCCAAACATCTAAATACCTTGTTTTATGTGAATATAAGTGTTTTAAAAAAGGATGGAGAGAACATCACCTTCAATCCATGATGGTGCACAATAACGCCAATTTTCTTCATAAAAAACAACAACATTGATGTAAGAAGTAAGATTCACAAGCCCAACCCTCTCTTCCCATTAGAATGAGGGCCTACCTCTCGTTTCCGCTCTTCGCTTCTGCAAACTTCTGTCGGATCACAAAGCTTGCCAGGGCCTCCGCCACCTGAACACAAACAGAACAACAACCCCAATGGCATATATCCAGTGGTAAGTAAACGTGTTAATATCCTTCATGTGATAAAATGTAATTCAGTTATTTATTTTAACTGAAAAGTCATGCTTATAAAACTATACTTATCCATCTTTAATTTTTTCTACAATAATCTTTAGAAGTAAATGGAGCGGTTTATTTAGATTGAGTCAATCAGAAAACTGTATTCTTCCCCATAACCAACATTTTATTACACAGGAATCGTTTAAACAATTACAGACATGAAGACAACATTCATGACTAATAAGAACTGTAATATTATTTTATCACAGCATTCACAGTAGCATTACTTGGGATTGCTGAGTCACACACTGCTTTTGTATTATTAAAGAAGGCAGCATAGCAATAATTATATAGCATTACACTCAAGGTGCACGTAGGCTGATGTGAGTGTGTGCTGTTGCATCAGACAAGAACCTCCTCAATCACGAGAAAAAACAACCTGCCAGGCCGAGAGTTGCAGCTTTGATTACGTCACCATAGCTAGCTAACCAACTTGAACTTATTGATGTTGAACTCAAAGATCCTTTGCATGTTCGGGACTACATATCTCTGTGAGCAGGCATTGTCCATAATGAACCTCAACAAGACCAAACTGCGCTCTTGGCTCAAACATAGACATCTGAATGACATCGTGAAAATCGCAACTCCTCAAGAACTGGTCCCTGATGTTGACGCATTGGTCAGTGCCAAGAGGTGTCAGGCACGTGAGGCAGTTTTGTCAGACTGTCCGCAGGTCAACTCCACCATTGCAGCTTTAGTTGAACACAAAATAGCCCATAAATAATGTGATTTATTAAGGTTACATCAGGATTTTCACCAATCAACAGATCGTTCTGTGATTTGTGGGGCTCATGTCATCAGTGACAGCTTTTCAGAGGTCGCAATGTGGTTTACCAAGATTAAAAACTAGGTCTGTGTTCCTACCCCTCCCCTCCTGTCCCAATAGACAGTGCTGGGTTACCGAGACCCTGCTACTGAGGGCCTACAAGCAGGGGTGGAAAGTAATTAATTACACTACTCTTGTTCCTGTAATTGAGTAGCTTTTTCGTGTACTTGTACTTTTTTGAGTATTTTTCAAATTTGGTAATTTTACTTTTACTTAAGTATGTTTTGACTTAAGTAAAGTACTTTGCTACTTTTAAAAAGGCATTCGTTACAGAGTACACATTTTATAGGCTGTCACCAAAAAAAACACTTAACATTCAAGAAGAGAAAAGGCGACATCATGTCCATGCAGTGTAACCTCTGTTTACCCAGAGTGGCAGAGATGGCTGCTTATAAAAACTCAGCCTCTAACTTGCACAAACATGTAGAGGTAAGTTAACTCGCTATCTAGCCACCAGTATTAGTGAGTACGGGCGAACATTTTTTAATCGAAGTCGAAGATCGATTAGTTCGATTTCAACCATCGAATTTAAAGACGGGGTCCCGATTTATTTATGTATTTGGCTTCACCAAACCAAAAATGTATTCAAGTGTCACCAAACACAAAACGACATCAGACAGTAAATATCTCTGCGTATGTTAATTTCTCCCGCTTATTCTCTCCTATATGTTACTAAATATTTATTTAAATTAAATTGCCTACCCATATGGCGTTTCAGCTGTAAACTTCTCAAAATGATTAAGTTCTAAATACTAAATAATAGCCGACAATTTGGGCTTTGTAATAAAATGAGTAATTGTGAAAGAGTTATAATCGCATTTATTGGTGAAACACATGATTTTCTACACGTCAGAGGGCACTCTAGTGTTGGAAAGCGCATTTTCTGCATTGTTGTACGCAGCTATAACACCGAGCCATTTCAAAGCGCTTTCACATTGCATAATATAGGCTAATATTTCAGTTGCATGCTATTTTTATAACTGGTTCTTTATCAGTTCTTTATCTTTATATCTTATGTTAAGATATGTGCATACAGATTTATACACCAGTTTACACAATTTATTGTGTAAAGTTTATTTTATTATTATTATTATTATTATTATTATTATTATTATTCTTGTGTATGTATATGTGCAGGTTTTGATACACAATTGAATAATGGCAGCTGATTCAGCTCCTGTCTGCCTGTCCTCTGATCGGATCAGCGAGTTTCTAACGTTCCTTGGAATGCAATCATGACAACTCCAGAAAAAGTCCATTAAAGTGCGTTTCATAAGCCCTTACCGTTCATTTACTGTTAATACTGTTATTGTTGATTTCCTGGCTGGCAGTGTTCAAATAATTGTTCAATTTTTGTCAAAAAAGGTTATTAATTCGGAGACAAATGTGTGAAGAAAAATAAATTAAACTTGAACCGCATCGTGACATCTTATTATTGAAAGGCAAATCGAATCGAAAATGTGTGGAATCGTTACAACCCTATAGTGAGCAAACATTTGAAGAGCTTAGTTGAAAAATGGATAAAAGCCAATTCCACACATTTCAAGTTTTTACTATGGATATACTCCTAGAGGGTGCCTTTTTCATGTAGTTTACACAGTTTAATCAAAAATGTCTTGTAATCCCAATGCTAAAATCTGCTTTTTGTTTTTTAACGCTACATTTGACATTCATGGTTTATATGAAAATGCAATATATCAATTTTAGCCAATGAGCATCGCGCTGGTTTTCAAAATAGCGCTGATCTCTGAAACGGTGAACGTTCACACACTCACAATGAATACATCATTCAGACATGTTGACGAAATATCAGACAATATCACACATTACAAACACGTACTTAATAGCAATTTGCTTTTTGGAAAGAGATGTTTCTGTAAAATACAGCCTCCTGTCCTGACCAGTGATGTCCCCCACAGTAAACTAACAATACATTTATATCAACCTTTGTTAGTGTTCTAGGCAAGTTTGCATTGTGATTTTATTAATATTTATTTATTTCAATATTTGCATCAGCCATTTAGAAAATAATAATAATACAATCTTTTAAATATATAGAACTGTTACTTTATAGTTACATATCTGTGCACTCTCGCCATGATTGAGAATATATATGGACATGTGAAATTTTGTGATAACAGCACAGAATCTGGGATACTGTATGTGGCATTTTGCACAAAATATATTTAATTAAAATGTTTTTTGTGGTAGATTTAAAAATGGTATATGTTTGTTCCTACTCACAACACATTAACAGTGATAAAAAGCGACATTTTTCATTACAAAGTATCTAATATAATAAACATCAATTTGCCAAAAATAGTGGAAATGGTATATTATGCATTCTTATTGAAAAACTTAAGAACATTGATTTTACAGGTCACTGATGTTATATTTTTGTTAACAGAGGAAACATCCATCAAAGCTGAAGACCTTCAATGACCTTACTAGAACACGAAGAAAGCGGACCACGGAACCATTAACTAACCCCTCAGCAAGCAAGCAATTAAGGTTATCCAACATGATGGCCAGGGGAGGAGTCAAACATGTATCACAGGTGACTAGACAAGCTGATCATCAATTTCATTTGTGAGGGTCTTCAGCCATTCTCTGTGGTTGAGCAACCAGCTTTTAAAGAATTGATAACCACCCTGCAGCCTCACTGTACGGTCATCTCCAGACCAACTGTGAGAACAAGAATCCAAGAATCTGCAACTCACATGAAGAAGACTGTGATGTCGCACCTCAGTAAAGTCAACTATGTTGCCACCACTACTGACTGTTGGACACATCAGAAAAGCTACATTGGGGTCACAGCCCATTGGATATATCCAGAAACCTTGGAGAGAAGATCTGCTGCACTTGCTTGCAAAAGATTGAGAGGTTCCCACACTTTTGACATACTTGCAGTTGCCCTTGATGACATTCACAGTCAGTACAAGATCAGGGGGAAAGTGGTAAGAACCATAACTGACTGTGGATCAAACTTTATAAAGGCATTCCAGGTTTTAGGGGAGCAGAGCCAGATGGAGCCTGAATTAGTTGAACCAGAGTCAGAACCACATGCAGAAGAGCCTGAAGAACAAGTTGAGTACCTAGACATGTTTTCCATCTTGGAAGATGACAATGGCTTAGAGTATCAATTACCACAGCATCAAAGGTGTGCATGCCACCTCATGAACCTCATCGCAACAAAAGATGCTGCCCAGGCAGAGGTGAATAATGACACCTACAAGAGGTTGTCCCATGCAGCCTTTGGAAAATGCCAAGCACTATGGAACAAATCTGGGCCGTCATACTTGGCTGCTGAATTTGTGGAAAATGAGTGCCAAATACAGTTGAACAAGCCAAATCAAACTCGGTGGAACTCAACTTACATGGCTGTGGAGAGGATCACACGGATCTTACAAGAGAAGGGGGACGACGCCATCAGGAATGTTTGTGAAGAATTCAAGGTGAAAATGTGAGTATCAGTTTATATAGCACATTAAGTAGGCAGCATTGTGGAGTAGTCGTTAGGGCTCTGGACTCGTAACTGGAAGGTTGTGGACAGTGCTGTTGTACCTTTGAGCAAGGTACTTAGATTGCTCCAGTAAAACGCCCACCTGTATAAATGGGTACAAATGTAAGTCACCCTGGATAAGAGTGTCTGCTAAATGACAAATAATGTAATTAACTGTATGTAATTTGTTTAAATTTACAGTTATTGAATTATGATTACCCTATGATTGAATGTGCTTATGTGTTACAGGTTGAGCCCAGCTCCTCACTGAATACTGCTCTGTTTAAACATCCTACAATCCGAGACGAGTACACACATGGGGTGGCTGCTGCCAGTGATTTTCCAGTTGCAAGCAAGGTTAAGAAGATTGGAAGCATCCTGCAAGCTGTGTCAACCACATCCTGCTCCCAAAGTTCAAAACTACTTGGACCGACAAAGTAGACATCATAGAGTCAGGTAGAATTTCCTCAGTATCATGTCAAAGCTTCATAATCTATTTAAATTAATTTATTAATTAATCAAATAATCAATCTGTATGCTTCTATGCTTCTACAAATACTATGATGAACTATGTTGTGATGTCACGCATATGTATATTGTGAATTTGCTACTGACTGTACAGGTTTGGTCTACCTGAAACACCAATTGATCAAATTGCAGAGGATAACACAGAGCAGACCAGGCAGCACTCTTCAGATGAAGATGATTTCTTCTCTTCAATGAAGTCACAGAAGTCACAAGGTACAGGGGAGCTGGATGGATACCTGGCTTGTGTGTCTGACAGGATGGACCTACTGCACTCATTTCCTTACATAAGGAAGCTGTCCGTCAAGCTGAACACTGGCCTACCTGCCTCTGCTGCTTGTGAGCGTCTTTTTAGCTGTGTTGGCATGTTGTTCACCGCAAAACAAGCCAGAATTGACAGTACAAACTTTGAAAATCAGCTTCTACTAAAACTGAACAGCAAGTTCAGAGAGTAAAGACACTTGTTTTAGTGTGAATGTTAGGTTCTCTAGTATGGGGTTAAAGATTTCAGTTTGGTCTTGCTGGTATCAGAGCAGCAGGGTGGGAGTGTTTGGAACAAAAATGTAATTTGTACTGTTGTTATGGGCATGGGCACCAGCCTTACTCATGTTTTTTCTGTCAGGTTAACACTTGAGTTTCTGTAGCCCCTTTGTTTTTGCACTTTTTTTATCAATAGACTTTGAAGTCTTCCATTTATCTATTCATAAATAATTTGTAATAATGTAATAATTTTACCTCATTTAAAAGATAAAAAGTGTTTTAACCCTCTTTCTTTTAATACAGATGGGGAAACTGTGTAGCTTTGTAATAAAAAAAAAGCTTAGTTCTAACTCAACATTGTTCCCTCTCCTTTATTTAGTGTTTGCTGTGACAACGCTTTGTTAAAAGTAACTAAGTAATTTGTACTCCGAGTAGTTTTTAAATGAGCTATTTTTTACTTTTAATTGAGTAGTTTTTTATACCAGTACTTTTACTTCTACTTCAGTAAAAAATTTCAAAGTAACAGTACTTCTACTTCAGTAGGATTTTTCAGTACTCTTTCCACCTCTGCTTACAAGGCTGGAGCCCAAGCGGCCCGCCTCCGCAACACGGGGCTTGTTTACACGACTTCGCAGGGCTTGCCTCGCTAGCCCTTGTGTATAGCTCAGTGGCATCTCAGTGGAGGCCCCCCAGTCTGGCCCTGTTGTAGCCTGCTGAATATGTTGTCACGGGAGTGTGTGTGTGTTGCTCTGTTACCCTGTTGTATACAGTTCACTGAGCCCCTATATTAAGCTCTTTTAAGCTCTATTAAGTTCTGGGCACCACACTTCAAGAAAGATATCGCTGCTCTAGAGGCAGTTCAGAGGAGAGCAACCAGACTTATTCCAGGTCTGAAGGGAATGTCCTACTGAGAGACTGAGGACCTGAACCTTTTCACCCTGGAACAGAGGAGACTACGTGGGGACTTGATCCAAGTCTTCAAAATCATGAATGGCATCGACCACATCAAACCAGAGGAGCTTTTTCAGATCAGCTGGGACATATGCACCTGGGGACACAAATGAATATTGGGCTTCAAGGCATTCAAGATGGAAAACAGGAGACACTTGTTCACACAGAGAGTTTTTACAATTGGAACAAACTCCCCATCGATGTGGTTGAAGCTGAAAATACAGGACTAAATAGGATAATTGGATCACTTAGATACTAATGGAGACCAAACGAGCATGATGGGTCGAATGTCCTCCTCTCGTTTGTAAAGTTTCTTATGTTCTTAAGCAGAGGGCATGGAGCTGGTCTCCCTTTGCCCTGCTTTGTGTATACTTCTTGACTACAACACAGTAGAGCTTTTGTTCCCCATTCCTTGCTGTGCCGATAATTTGCTTGGGGGCTGCTCCTGTGGTCGGTGAGGGCACAAGAGCTGGCCTCTTGCTGTCACGCATTGTATGTTATAGCACAGTAGATCTGCTATCACCTCACTCAGCGGAGGGCTACATAGGCAGATCTCTTGTTGCCCCGACTCTGTATAACCACAAAAGCTGAAGTAAAAATACTAATAATATAATAACTGACAAAATCAATAATCATTGAAAACACATTTTTAAATGTCTATAACCATTTAAAATATGAATGCGAGTATCGTGCATTTTCATGCATGTATGAGCGTTTGGGGCATTTTAAATTTTGACGGAAGGAAAAAATATATAATAATAACTAGAGGTTGCATGCAACTTGTAAGGCTTCCAAGCTGTATCAGTAGGTCTCAGATTTTAGCAGGCATTTGTATTTTAAATGCATGTGTTATTAAATGTGTCATTTTCAATTTCAATCCAATCCATCTACTTAAATTACCCTGAATGCCTACAGCTTCCAATTTGAGGATCAGTCTTTGGTGTGGAACCTTATGAACAGCTTTTTGAAAATCTAAGTATATCATATCATATGCTTTCACGTGATCTACAGCTGCAGTTGCATGTTCAAAAAATTCTAATAAAATAGTAAGACATGATCTGCTTCGTCTAAACACATGTTGACTATCTCCAAGAATATGGTTTTCATTAAGATGCTCCTCTATTTTCTGTCTAATAATTTTTTCTAACATTTTACAGGTGATGCAGGTGAGACTGATTGGTCTGTAATTTCCTGGCTCAGTTTTGTCCCCTTTCTTGTGGATTGGATTGACATTTGCTGTCTTCCAGTCAGTGGGCACATTCCCTGTTCTAAGTGTCATTTGGAATATTTGAGTTAACGGACTATAAATAATTTCCCTAATTTCTTTAAGTACTGTTGGAAATATACCATCTGGCCCAGGTGATTTGTTTGTGTTTAATTCTGTACCTTTAGTACCTCCTCCTTATTTATCCTGATCTCTCTTAGGGTTTGACTGGACTGGTTGTTAACCTGTGGCATGTTATCTGTTTTTTCTTTTGTAAAAACTTCTGTGAAATACTCAGAATATTTGCCTAAATCTTCCACTTTTGGCATTTATCTGTTTCACTTCCTCCTTTATTGACCTCTTGCTGTTGTAGTATTGAAAACAGCTCTTTGCATTAGTTTTAGCTCCAAGAGCTTTCTTTATATTTCCCTCTTTGCTTTCCTGATCTCTTTGAAGTTAAACATATTCTTTGTATTTTGTTTTGTCTCTATCCCTTTTGTATGGGCTTTACAACATTTTCTTTCTGATATTGTTTTGCATACTTTTATTAAACCATTTTGGCCAATATTTGTTTGTCCTCAATTTGCAAAGTTCTGGTACGAATTTCTCCTGAACCTCAAGTAGTGTATTCTTAAAATATAACCATCCATTTTCAACTGAATCTGTATCCAGTGTGCCCCAGTCTACCTCTTCTAAGTACCGCCTCATACCTTCAAGGTTTGCTTTTCTAAAATTGTAGACCATTGTTTTAGATTTGGTCGTTGTTTTTTGAAAGAATGCCTCAAAACTAACCATATTGTGATCACAGTTTACCATTGGTTCTCTAACTAGTGTCCCTCTGACTCTGTCTTGGTCATTTGAAAACTTCAAGTCAATGCATGCGCTCTCCCTGGGAGGGAGATCTGATTTGAAGAGGTTGAGCTTGAGGTGGTGCGAGAGCATCCAGGTGGAGACAGCAGACAAACAGGAAGAGATGCGAGAGGGGATGAGATCTGGGCATAATCTGCGTAGAAGTGGTAAGAGAAACCATGGGATGCGATGAGGGGGCCCAGGGAGTGAGTACAGGAGGGGACCGAGGATGGAGCCTTAGGGTACACCTGTGAGGAGAGGTTGGGGGGTGGATGAGGAGCCTCGCCATGTCACTTGATGGGTCCGGTCATTGAGGTAGGAGGAGAACCAGATGAGAGCACAGTACAGTAGAGCTGGCCACGATAGTTGAGCGAGAGATTCTGCTCCTGTCCTTAACGGAGAGCATGTGAGTTGGTCTCTGTTGCCCTGCTTTGTATATAGTTCCTTTGATAACAGCACCAGAAGAGCCTGCTGTCGCCACTGTCCTAGCTGTGCTGGTTCAGCAGAAGGTGACTGCTCCTGTGCTGTGCGGTGGCTACATGAGTGTTCTCCCATTGCCGTCCTCTTAGGGTGTGTATCTTTCCCTCTCTGACAATTCCATATGCATCTAGATACACTATCACGATACAGGAAAGATATGTTTAGAAATAATTACGATTCGATTCAGCTTTGAGTCCATTCAATTGCGATTCGGTTCAATTCAAAGTGGTTGGATTTAGAAATACATTTAAAATAATTAAATTCACATAATCCAACTAAGGGATAGACATGAACAAACTGGGTATTTCCCATGCATTTATTATTGGCAGCCAATTTAACAAAGTACAAGTCTACAAATATATATTTTGAGGTTCTCAAAGGGACAAAAGACTGAATACCGTATATAGGACTAGAAGATTGAAGCAATCTCTGTCTCTCACGGAGGTTTTCAGTGTCTCTTGGGCTGTGGTGGAAGAAGGATACCATCCTCCTCACTCTTCCTAGCACTCTTGCGGCACCGTTCACTTTTTGAGCAGCCAGCCATGAGCCATGCATTTCATGTGTGGGGTTATCTGTGCATTCGACTCCTGCTACAACCATATTCTTTGCATTATCCCTCACGAGAGCTGGTCTTTTACCATCGATCCCCCATTCTACACATGCCTCTTGCAATAAAGTCCCAATATTCTTTCCCATGTGTGCCTTGTTGACGACTCACATTTGCTACACATGCGACTTAATTTCCCAATTTGCAGAAATGTAACGAACTGTGATGGCCACATACGAGTTCATCAAAGAAAGCCAACCGTCCGTTGTAATAGCCACTCATTCTGCTTTAAGGCCTCCATCACTTTGCCTTTAACTTTGGCATACAGCTCTGGTATACTTTTCTCAGCAAAGGGGTTCCAGAGTAGCAAGCATTTTTCTAAACCTGACATTTTCCACTACACTGTACTGGTGTAAATCCATGCAGATGAAGTCGGTGACTGAATCGGTGATAGCTTTCGACCATAGCGAGTTGTGTCTGAGTGAACATTGAAACTTGTGAAAACCTATTGCAGCATCAGCTCGTGTGTGGTCCAAAGGCTTCCTAACAGGTGAGCTTTCCTGATTTTCTGCAACACTGTGTTGCCTTCGCATATGCGTGGAATGATTTGTTGTGCTGCCTGAATATGTTAGTGGCCTCTATCTAGAGCAGGGGTGTCAGACTCATATTAGGTAGTGGGACGGATTTGAGACCTCATGGGGGCCGGATAATTTTTTGATAAAATAAATTTGACTCTACACATTAATATTTAAGCTTCTTCTGGATGTATTATTTGAAATCATTCAAGGCCTACAGATACCAATCAATGCATTGTTGGCACATGAAAATAACACACAATGTATTATTACATAAAGCAAAAGAGAGAACTGCAACAAATACAAAGCATTTTCCTATGCAACATTGACAATAATACATTTCAAGTAGAAGAGAGAAGTGCAACAAATAGCCGATCATAATTGCCATAGAAAGCATGTTTTCTATTAATGTTAACTATTAATAATTACATATTGTGTTTGAATATCTGTGTTATTTATTAATTATACATTTGAAAGAATGCAGAATAGCTGTACCAATCAATCAGAAACAGACTGTTGGCACACACCAAAATGTAAAATTATAAAAAGTAACAAAAGTGTAACATAATTGCCTATTATAAGTGCCACAGAAAGCATTTCATACAACTATTAACAACAATAATTGCATATTGTGTTTGAATATCTGAGTAATACTTGAGTATGGTTGCAAGGTCGTGCTGGAGTCCAAGTCTCCTGGCAAAGAGAAAATTCCTGTGTGAACGTCATGTTTACAACAGGAATCAGGAAGGGGACTGCTTGAGTGACTGACACAGGGGCCTATAGGCAGCTTTGATAGAAAGATGATTAGATGATATTCCAACGGAAACAAGTTAAAACCCCTCCCCCTAGGTCAGTGCTTCCTTTCTCAGATAACCAGTGTTTCATTCACAATCTTTCAAGTCTTTCTAAAATTACATGAAGCCAAAGTTGTAATCAGTGTTCAAATTGAGGGGGGGTTGGGGGGGTTGGGGGGGTCCCGGACCCCCTATAAGAGAGAAAAAATTGAACTTGGGAGGTCTCATGCTATATCATTGAATACAATTAGAATGTTTTGTTGAAATGAATGCAACACGAGGTGACGTTGTCCTGTTTTTCACAATTTTCTTCAGTGTTCCAAATTAGATTTTTTTACCTAACTGAAGTTCTTAACATGTGCATGTGTTCAACGTCGCAGTTTTGTCAAGCAGTTTATAGCTGCCGACCGACGCAGCGGAGCCCCGTGTGAACACAAAATTCTCCTCTGATTTAGGATTGTTACTACACTTGCGTTACTATAACTATTCAGTTGTTACCTTTGTGCTGAAAAGCAGCTAGTTTGTAATGTAGCCACTAGGCTGATTTTTTTTTTTTTATCTAACAATATCAGACAATTTTAGGTTGCTAGCTGTGCTACTGTTTCTACACATTCTGAATGAAATTATTCTAGTCATTAAGAGAAAGAAATCTGAAATGTACGTTTGCATGCCCCACTCATCTTAAATTAGATCTTGAACAGGGGACTAACATTTGAATGACAGCTCAAGGTTCATAAGGACTCCCTACAATTAAAAAAAAAAAAAAAATGGACACTGTATGACCGATTTTGGGACATTTGCCAGCCTCAAACCAGCACAAATTGGGCATGATTTAAAAGCTTACACAGTTAGCCACTGTAACAGATCGAGTCTGCCACAAGAAATCCTGATTAATACATGGACATCCCCAATGTTTTATTCCCTTCTATCCAGTTCTACCCTGCTCTCTCTCTCTCTCTCTCTCTCTCTCTCTCTCTCTCTCTCTCTCTCTCTCTCTCAAGTGGTGGGTGCATGCGCTGACTCTGCTAATGCATTTTCCCAATCAGATGTCGCTAGCTTGGCTAATCCATACAATTCCGTTCAGGTAATTCACTACTGGTTTTAAATAATGACATAACAGGCAGTTATTTAACATCCTTCCATTTATTTACCTTGCATTTCAAACCGCAACAACGAGCAGTTCATACATGCAACAATTTGCAAACAGTACATTTGAAAGAAAAGAAAGGCAACAGGCTTTAAAATATGTGTTTGGGTTTAAGGACATTGTAGGAAGTTGACCATGACATTTAATCATGCATGAGAGTTTTCTGCTCTCCAGAGCATCTGCACACCTGTATATAGTTATAACATGTGCATACTAAGAAAATGTACAAACAAGGAACTTCCACACAGGCTCCTTCTTAGTGCTACATTCAGCGCAGCATCTTGATTCGCTTTGCCATGGGAGGCAAACACCCAAACACATATTTTAAAGCCTGTTGCCTTTCTTTTCTTTCAAATTTACTGTTGGCAAATTGTTGGCCTCTGGTCTTTCAAAGTACTTATTCTTCATAGTAAGTCATTAGGCTAAATCTTTGTAAATGTTTTTCCAGAATTAAAATGTGGTACCATATATCTCTCATCACAAAATGGTTAATGAATATATTTTTGTGAAGCTATTACTGACAACCAGCAATTTCCACAATGTTAAATGACACTGAGGGATGTATGTTGCACTGTAGTGACAGGCTTGGTCAAGGCCAAAGTACTAAAGATTGAGGAGAGAGGACTCAGGCTCAATCTCAGGCCCTGTGGTATAAACCTCATGTGCCAGTTGAAAAAGGCAGGTGTGTGCCTGAAATGGATAAGTGTGTACTAAGTATTATTTAAAACGTCTAACACATGCTTTCATCATCCCCTTCGTCTCTGCATGCTGCATTGTGTACAGCCTTTCAAATGTATCTTCCTTCTCCCTTTGTCTTTCCTTTTCCCTCAGTCTGTTCTCTTCGCACAGGTGGACTCATCTGTAGACTTTCATGCGTTTGAACACCACAGGCTGGATTTCTTCTGATTCCACTGTTAAACAGAAAATACATTTCTTACAGTCTGACTGCTTATGGCAATAAGTAAGCCTGTAATAATTAATATGTTTCTGTTCGGATTGCAATTAAACTGATATACATACAATAAAGATACAGTACAAATAATATAGGGTGAAACATTGTAGGAAGCTGTTCATTTTGAAACCTTGCAATTATGTACAATTTTACTCTTTTATGAAAATTGGCCAGTTAAAGAAATAACGTAGTAGGCTGCCTGAGGCCATTGATTAAATGGTGCTTGATCCAGTTTTTGACTGTCCAGGTTGCCCACCTAACACACAATCTACAATGCACTTATTTTCTACAGGGTCATGTAGAATAATCATAATTAGAATAGAGTTCTCGGATTGGCTCCTGATGGAGAACTAAATTTAACATTGTTTACAGGCCTTGGATGTACTGCAAGTTATATTGTCTTGTTTGTTTCTCACGTTTGTGCACCACCAGAGCTCAAGACTTTCTTTCTTTATATTTGTGATAATAACATGCTAAATTATATTCCAGATTGTAAGTAGCGGACCCTGCGGCTTCATGTTTCTCTAGTAATCGCTCTGACCTGCATCTTGGATTGAGTTGCGTATTGCTTAGAGTCGGGGCTTAATATTTTAGTCAGATCTATGGGGTTTGTAGCTGATTTAAGCAGCCCAGTGCTACACCTGGGATCTCTCGCAGTGTAATGAGTCAAATCACTAATTTGGGAGTGTTTATGCCACCAGTGTGTGGTTGGTGTAGGTCAACTACCCAGAGTGGGGTTACCTTTTAGGGGCTCGTCCGGAATCTGCCGCTCTCTCTCCCCCTGCCAGCTCTGTGTCGCTGTGAAGATATTGTACACAGCACTGTCGACCTTCTGGGGGCTGCTTTCCTGCGCCAAGCCCGTCGTCAGTGGGCATGTCCTCTGCCACCCCCAGCACCAGGGGAACTGCCTCGATTTTTTCTTCTTCTTCTCCTCTGTACTCCTCTTGTCCTTGTTCTCACTGCTACCCTCCGCCATGCCCGTTGTCAGTGGGCATGTCCTCCGCCAGCCCCAGCGCCAGGGGAACCGCCAACGGCTTGGTTCATTCTCCATCTCTCTCCTCTGCTTTTCCTCCTTCTCATTGATAACGTCATTTATGGGTTGGAAAGGGTTAGACATGGTGCCATCCTCCACCTCCTCCTCCGGCACGGCCCTCCCCTCTCGCTCGGCCTCCTCCCTCTCTCTCTGCTCCCGCTCCTCTCGAACCCGGCGCACTCGCTCTGCTCTGTCGCACTTGTCCTGCTCCTCCAGGGCCCTCTGCTCGGCCGTGTCTTTCTCCACGCACTCATTCAAGGCCGCATAGTCCCGATCGATTCTGCTCAGCAGCCATGCCAGCCCCTTCTTGATGGACGGGTCCTGTTTCTTCACGTTGCCTGTCACAGCCAAGCACGGCAGAATCTGACATTTGTTCTCATTCACCACCTTCTCCAGAGCGAGAGACTTGATTAGGTCTGCCTCGCACAAGGCCCCGTCGCAGTCCTGCTTGTTGCCCAGCACAAGCACATGCTTCCCTGCGATGCGCGGGTGTCTCAGGACCTCGGCCAGGGTGTCCCTGGTCTCCTGGATGCGTTCCAAATCGCTGGAGTCCACAACATACACCACGCCATGCGACTCGGCGTAGTAGTTCTTCCAGATGCCCCGGATCCTCTTGCCCCCGCCCAAGTCGAAGATAGTCACCTCAGACTTCCCCTGCTTCACGTAGATTTTGGAGAAGCCCACGGTGGGGGCCACGTCTTCTGGATTTTCTCCCAAGATGCCTCTCACAGTCGCTGTTTTTCCAGCTTTGTCCAGACCCAACATCACTAAGGTCACTTTCCTTGCCGGCTGGTGCAACCGTTTCACCCATTTGCCACAGTTCGCCATCATACTGAATGAGAATGTGTGACTGGCTACTCTTCACTCACTGCTGGGCTGTTCTAGCTACTCCAGTTGCTCCTCTCTGTGCTGAGATGGGTGATCAAAAATAAAGCAACTAGAAAAAGTATGCAGATCCTGAGCTCAGTTTATCCACTGTTGCAGTTGTGCTCCAAGTGTGTCCTGACCCTCTAGCAAACGGTAATGTGATATCTGCCGCTTATGATGTCATAATTGGGACCGGAGGCAGCTCGTCAAGCTGTTATTCATCCAATGATTGAAGCTGCTGATGATGTCATAATTGAAGGAAATGGCAGGGTGTCAAGCCTTATATGGTCATCATTGAATCAAATGCCCAGAAGCTCATAGTTATATAGAACGGATGGCAAACCTTTTCTTGGCTGGAGTGCCCAAAGTCTGGTTTATTCGCATCGCTAAGTGCCAAGGGTGCCAATGATTAATTAGGGATTAAACAGCAATTTTTTAAAACAATATTTATATTTCTTTTTTGTAATTAAGCAAACATGCCAACAAAACAGCAATGCACAATACAAAATAATCAAAAACACTATGGACAGATGGAACCCCTCCATCCACCCTCCCGCCACCTGCATGCGCTGCTAACCTCCCCCCACATTGAACCCCCCATGTCCCTCTGTGGTCTGGAGAGAATATGAGCTCCAGTCTGCTAATGGGACTTCTGCTGAATTAAGTGACTCAACAAGCAACAGTGTAGCTGGAGTTGGGCTCGTATGCCATAATCCAGTGGTGTGCAACCTGTGGCCCAAAGTGCATCCCCTTGCAGCCCATGACCACCCTCCCCACCCCCCAAAAATAATAGAAATAAAGAACATTGAACATCTTATTTTGTATCAGTGTTACTCCCTTAATACATTGTTAATATGTATTTATTGCATGATATTGCAATTTTTTATTTTAAAATGTAGCATTTGTAATTGTGGTATAGGTGTCTTGCCACCCAGCCAGTTATTTGTCACCTGGACTTGGGGTCCACAGCTTAATTTAGGTTGCCCACCACTGCCATAATCAAATCAATGATAAGTGTTTTTCTTTATATATGACTTAATTGTGTATTGCATTAATTCTTGAAAGAAACTTGATGACAATAAAGCATTGCCTGATTTGCCACCAAACCATCTAACATGAGACCAATTAGCTATAAAACATCAGGTAGCAGAATTTCACACAAATTGTAGATAATGGTAAAATTCTTCCTTGGATTCTGAAAAAAAGCTGGGAATATTTTCTCCCCTTTATTTTTTCATATGAGTCAACCAACCCCTCCTGTTATTCAATCCATATGAAACATCATCACAGTCACAGCTGTACCAGTGGTTAGAACTGCTATGTCCAGGCCTGGAGCTTGATGGGACTGTGCTCTTGTTTATGGCGAATGTAGAGGTCCCTCGCTCACTGAGGTAAACAATTCCAGCACTGAGCAAACCAGAGACTCTCATACAGTATTATCATTGCTATTATTATTTATTTCTTAGCAGACATCCTTAATGCAGTTTAAGTGAAAAGCAAGTGGAAGAATAATAATTTCCATAATTGTATGTGCGTGTGGCTTATTTTGAAATGAATTTAGCATGTTTATGCCATTTGAAGTGAAATTATTACAGCAATGAGATTTTTATGTATATAGTAATATTACCATGTGTATAGTTATTTTTTCCTTAGCTCTTCTATAGTTAAGTTTCTCTACACTATATTTTAGAAACAAAAAATAAGCAAAACCGTATTTGTAAAACTTGAGAGAATTTTACCAGTTCCAAACAAATGGCACCTCACAAAGTATTTCTCTATTATTTATGTTTTCTAAGCCAGCTGGAAACATGATAATAGATTTCAAATCTAGAAAATGAAACCATAGATGTTTCAATCACTAACGTCTGAACAAGTTCTTGAACAGGAACAGTTTGCTTTTCCCCTGAAATGCTGAAACCAGTGTGAAGATAACAGCCCAAATAATGGCAACTCATTGGAGCAGTTTTTCAGGTGGGACTTTTTTCAGGTTTTCTTTCTCCGTGTTTTTTCTTTTCAAGGATTGTACCTTGGAGTAAAACAAACCAAACAATTATTGGAGACAATCTGAATGCAAATCTACAGGAGAAGTAATGTGTTTGGTTTAAGAAGCTTAAACTATTGAGAATAAGTTATTTTTTTATTTTTTTTATGCACATGATGGCTACACGTGATCTACTGTTGAAAGTATTGTGTAATTGCTTTGGCAATAGTGTTAGTAATAGTCATGCCATAACAGAGACCTTTGCATTTAAATGAGGGAAAGGGAGTACAACTAAACTATACAGACAGATTTAAAGTGAACTGGGACTGAATTATTGAATGATTTGAATGGAAGTTTTTCTAGAGGAAATTGGAGGTTGTCAAATGGCTGGAGAGTGTCTGCATTGAAACATGGAGGATTTAATGAGGTGTGCTTTGCTTTGCTGATACACTGATACACCGTGTCCTTCCATCCTTCCTATTCTGCACTTGATAGTGAATACTTTGCTTTAGTTATAATTGCATTGGGCAAATGAGAGCATGCAGACCAGAGCTCGGCTTTTAACCACTAATGTATTGCAAGAAGAGAGGTTCCCCACCTGCTTGTTTCACCTCATATAGGGGTAAGAGGAGCTGCAAAAAACAACAGGACAGTTAGTAGGATCTGCCGATAATAGCGACTTGCCTTGTTTTCTCTCATCTGCATGGGGAAATGACAAGGATTGGCACTCTTCCCTACCCCATCTGCATTTCTATGATTCTAATAATCAGCTGCTTTGATAGACTAGAACAAAGCTTTTACATTAGATAATCGGGCCTATAATTTGAGTGTGAAACCATTATTTACAGTCCTTTATTTATGGAAGCCATTGCCCTATCTCCCTTAGAGTGTTTTATGCTTTCACTCTCAAGGACCACAGCATTGTCGGGGGTTTGTCAGAATTAATTAGCAATCCTGCTCCTCTCTGCCTTACTCACCTCTTGCCAAACATCTAAATACCTTGTTTTATGTGAATATAAGTGTTTTAAAAAAGGATGGAGAGAACATCACCTTCAATCCATGATGGTGCACAATAACGCCAATTTTCTTCATAAAAAACAACAACATTGATGTAAGAAGTAAGATTCACAAGCCCAACCCTCTCTTCCCATTAGAATGAGGGCCTACCTCTTGTTTCCGCTCTTCGCTTCTGCAAACTTCTGTCGGATCATAAAGCTTGCCAGGGCCTCCGCCACCTGAACACAAACAGAACAACAACCCCAATGGCATATATCCAGTGGTAAGTAAATGTGATCATATCCTTTATGTGAGAAAATGTAATTCAGTTATTTATTTTAACTGAAAAGTCATGCTTATAAAACTATACTTATCCATCCTTCATTTAATCCACAATAATCTTTAGAAGTAAATGGAGCGGTTTATTTAGATTGACTCAATCAGAAAACTGTATTCTTCCCCAAAACCAGCATTTTATTATACAGGAATCATTTCAACAATGTAATTAATATCAGTATTACACATTTCAGATGTCATTTTCAGCATCCCTTCAGTATTTAATACAACTGTACAAAATTGTATATTACTATTACAAGCTATGGCACCGGTGTCTGTGCATAATATATAATAAATACAAAGTTAGCCACTAACTTTATCAGGAGTATCCTCATGCACTGCGTGTCCACAAGGGGGCAGAACTTGCATCATGAACTTCCCTGGAACGCAGAGACATTGGGTTTCAGGAGCTGTTAGACTTCTCAGGGCAAATGGCTTTTGTCCTTGATTTTATATCATCATCACAATCTAAAGCATTTGAATAGTTTGAAATTTGGGATTCCATTAGTTTACTGTGTATTATTAATTATTTTGTGAATCTGTTGGTATTGTACCCTCTGATGCGTGGTGGAGATTCCTGCTTTGATTACCATAATATTTTGAGTCACTGAGCTTTTTCTTTTTTAACAGGTAGGCATAAACCTCAGTCCCACCTGGATATCCCCCTGCCAGATTCAGATTGTATAACAGTGTCAGGTGTTATGTCCACGTCCTTACCTTGTTCCTAGTCTCTCCACCAGAGGTCAATGTCTCTCACCTTCTACCCTTTCTCAGCTTTCTGTTCTCCTGCTCAGGGTTACTTCAGGTCAAGTGCTCTCCATTAATTTACCAGTTATCACACCTGTTCCCAGTTACCTGGGCTCATTAGCTCAGTATTTAAACCCCCTTGTTTCTACAGCTCCTTTTGAAGTCTTGTAAAGTCTCCTGTGCTATACTACTGAGCATTAGCATTAGGGATAGTTAGCAAACTTGTCAAATTTGCAGATGACACTAAAATAGGTGGCTCAGCAGATACAATCTTGGCAGCACAGGCTATTCAGAGGGACTTAGATAATATTCAGTTGTGGGCCGACATCTGGCAAATGAAATTCAATGTGGACAAGTGCAAGGTAATACATGCAGGTAACAAAAATGTCCACTATAATTACACTATAGGAGGTACAGATCTAGATTAAGTAACGTGTGGACTCCTCACTTTCTCCATCCAAGCAATGTGGTGAAGCAATGAAAAAAGGCAAACACAATGTTACGGTATATTGTCAAAAGTGTAGAATTGAGAACAAGGGCAGTGATGTTCAGATTGTACAATGCACTAGTTAGAGCTCATCTGGATACTGTGTACAGTTCTGGGCTCCACACTTCAAGAAAGATATCGCTGCTCTAGAGGCAGTTCAGAGGAGAGCAACCAGACTTATTCCAGATCTGAAGGGAATGTCCTACTGAGGGACTGAGGGAACTGAACCTTTTCACCCTAGAATAGAGACTACTTGGAGGCTTGATCCAAGTCTTCAAAATCATGAAGGGCATCGACCACATCAAACCAGAGGAGCTTTTCCAGATCAGCAGGGACACATGCACCCGGGGACACAAATGGAAATTGGGCTTCAAGGCATTCAAAACTGAAAACAGGAGACACTTCTTCACACAGAGTTGTCACAATCTGGAATAAACTCCCCAGCGATGTGGTAGAAGCTGAAAGTTTGGGAACATTTAAAAATAGACTGGATAGGATCCTTGGATCACTTTGATATTAATGGACACCAAACGAACACGATGGGTCGAATGGCCTCCTCTCGTTTGTAAACTTTCTTATGTTCTTATTAGCATTAGCATTTCTGAGTTCTCCTGTTCCTGACCTCTGCCTGTTCTTTGATTATTGTCTCTTGGATCTCCCTCTGTACTCTGTTTGCTTGATCGTCCGACTTATAGCCTGTTTACCCTGACCACGACACTAGCTTAACCTCCATTGCCCAGTTTGCCAGTTCTTGACCTCACGCTTGTTTTGACCTATATCTTTAATCATGCACTGGAGCAACAACCCTGGGCAGTCCTGTTGTTCCAGCAGGGCTGCCTTCCTCTGGGCTTTTGTGGGCCATTATTAACCACCAGCAGAGCAGCGACTGACAGCATCTGGAGTTGTCATCCATGGAGTTTCAATGCAGGTAACCAGGCCCTCCTCTGCATTACCCCCCCACCACCCCAACACCTATCTGTTGATGTCTAATTTAATTCCACTCTCTGAATATTTCAGGAAAAAATCAAATAAAGCTCACCTTGCATTTGCCCTATAGTAAGGTCTCTATCCAGTCGATCTATACCTGCAAAATTGAAACTTTCCGAATGAATATTCCAGTGAATACAGACATTAAGTCAGGATGCAAGATTAATAACAAGCACTGTAATATTATTTTACCACAGCATTCACAGTAGCATTACTTGGGATTGTTGAGTCACACAAGGCAGCATTCACAATAATTATATAGCATTACACTCTACCGGTTCCTTTCTAAGTATAAAATATAAAATTGTTCAATTAACTTGTACAATGGAGTCAACAGAAAGCTTAATGAAATAAAACAAACAAATTATGAGCAGAGCCACTAAGAGCAGATAAATGAGATGTATAGCACCCACCTGCCAGTAGTAACAGCTTTGGCACATTGCAGCTAAGAAAAAGATTGGAGATGCCCCGAAACCATCCATCCCAGTATTTCTCTGCCTTGGAGAGGTCAATCCGCCAGCTGTAGACACTCTGTCTCTGTAGCTGTGTCCATATTAAAATGTACAGTCAATTTGTAATTTAGCAGCCATTGCCTTTTTAAAACAAGTTGTTTTGCGAGTGTTTTTTACTTTCTTCACTTTCTTCAACTATATCTGGTGTGCATTTTGTTTCAAAATTCAAGTTTTGTTAATATAAAATGCCAACAACAACATTTGCTCTGTTCATTAATCTGGAGTTTTCTAAATGTTTGTCTGTGAACAGTCGTAACACTAATTTAATCAAATCATAAACTATACGTCATGCATTCCTTGGAATACCATTAGATTTGCTTATGTTTAAATCCTTCTAAACATTTTATAAAGATTTTCAAAATAATTATTATATTAAGATACTATGCATTTGATTAAAATAAATCAATTAAGAGTGAAAAGAATACAAAAATAACTAATGTATTTAATACATATTACTTTTAATATTTGGATTTCATAATACAATCTGCCATCTGGTTGAAATGCACAACCAAATTGTTACTGTTTCCAGAAGTGAACGGGTTATTTTAAATGAATAGACACATATTTATTCTGGGCAAACAAAAGATATATACAGTATAAATGTAGATTCAAATTAAAAGGAATTTTAATAAATATTTTAATCAAATTAGTATAGATATATGATATATTCTATAATATATGTATTATCTTTGTTTTTTCCTCTCTATTTTAGATAACATTATGCATTTACTTGAAACAAATCAACATGTTTTGAATATAAAGTGCATACAATGCTCTGTCACTCACCTCCAGCTCAGGGAAGCTCACCTCTGATCTCAGATTGTCAGCTTCATCAGTGACATAATTGAGGTCATAGAATTCTTCGTGTCTCTCAGCAATCACATCATTGACAGGACTGGGCTGATCTGATGGAGCCACGTCTATGTTGTCACACCTGTTGGAGGCACACAGAACCATTCTGTAATTGCTGTAGTTCAATCCAGCAGTAATTACAATGAAAACATTATTATTATTATTATTATTATTATTATTATTATTATTATTATTATTTCTTGGCAGATGCCCTTATCCAGGGTGACTTACAACATAAGTGCAAAAAAAGTGCAGATTCAGCCAAATTCCATTAAAGTCAGCTGTCACCAGCTGGAATGTCTTCATGCTTCAGTCAACCTTGAGTGTGTTGTTTATTAAACTACAATATAGGTAACACTTATTTATGTATTTCTTGGATTTATTTTCACCCTGAATCTAAAGCTTATTGATGCATTTGCAGTTTTGTTTTCTTTTCAAAAACTGATTTGGTGGAATAAAATAGCTATGGAAGTGTTACTAGTTTACAAAAGGACTCGCTTTCATAGTTCAGCACTACAGGATGAAGAAAAATATTTTCCCAAGATAAGTTGACAGGAACCTTATTTATATGCCACCAGCAAACAGCTATATGTTATGAACCTAAATGAGTTTAAAATTGAATGCAATGCAGAATCAGCAAGAATGGCTTAGTCTTATATGTAATGTTTGTAGTTTATCTGGAAAACTTGTAATTATATGTACTGGCATAAATAATTCTGCCATATGCTGTGACTGAAAGCTTATAGAAAACTGTCTCTTGAACATCAGCGAGAATATTTACAAACATTTTTTGGAGAGCAGCATAAGGATGCACTATGAATGTTTTATCAGTTACACATATTGAATAAGTATGGCACTAGCACATTCTGAAATTATTATAGATTGTAAATGGTTTTCAAATTGTATCCCAAAACTGTTCACATGATTTCACCACCTGCACAAATACATGTCCATTATATATTATTCAGCAAAAGTGGTAAAACATTTAGGGTGAAAGAGATGACCAATGAACATGGAGACAGAACTGAAAAATGATTATAAAGCTACCTTCAATTTCAAATGAAATGCTGAACAGGGTGAGGTGTGGTTAACATGTCCATCCAGAACCAGTTTTCAAAATGTTCAGGTAAATATTCTTGAATTTAAGTACCAGACGTGCTTCTAGTGGAACTTCTCTAAATGTTTTGCTTAACCTTAATAACAGGCAAAATAATAATGACAAAGAAATAAATGGAACCAAATCAAATTTGGATTAACTGTTTTCATTGAATGTGAACATACTGAAATATATGTGGACAAAAATACAAACCTTCTTACTTGACCAACCATAGATACTTTTGCAGACTCTAAGTTTCTGATTTGTCCACTTTTGATGCTGAAAAAAAGAAAAGAAAAGAGTTAAGGAAACAGGGACACAGTCTTTCACATAACATTATAGCAATCTTTGCCAACCTGGATCCATACAATATATTTGTAGTTCAATAAGTAACTATAATGTATGTATATAGAACACATTTTGCTTTGTCTTGATGTATTATTTTAGCCTGTATATATGTACCTCTTCCATTATGTATGTTTGTTCAAAACTGTTGTCAATTATATGCAGCCCAGGAAAATTCTGATTTTCTATTTCCAGCTTCATCAGTCATTGTCAGCTTTACTTCTCCAAGCAATTACAGGGCAGGTATTTAAACTTTCACATTTAATTAATATTGTAAAATATGTTAATTGCTGAAACCCATTTTTAGCTTCCTGACATGAGATCATCAATCAATTAGCAGCTCACACAGGGCAAGGAATTTAGCTTACTTAAATCAAGAACTAAACGCTTCATGCAGGTTCCAAATAAGACCGTGATTAAAATAAAGGCATTACAGGCTCACATTCAATCTACATGTTAATTAAGATCAGTTGATTCACACATATGCTGCTTAAGAATTGTGGAGTATCTGAAGTCTCCCAATATAATAGAGTCAAGTTGGCAATTATCAGTGGTTAAGGAAAATGTATTTGTGTAAGTTGCTGTGCTAATTTATTTATGCTTAATTTGAATATTGTATCAAATTGTATTTCGGAACTTTTATATTGCTATTGTAATCTGTAAGGGAGTCTATACATAATAATAATAATAATAATAATAATAATAATAATAATAATAATAATAATAATAATAATAATCAGTTGTGTGAAGTGAGGTGCAAATTTATAAAAATAAACATACAAATTAAGGTAATTGCACTTTCAAGTATCTTTAAAGACTTCCTCAGATTGCTACCAAATATATATAACAAAAATAGGTTCAATATGTGTCAGTAATAAACTGTTCTACCCTTGGGGGAGGCATTGGAATCTCAATGTGCTCCATCCTTTAATTTTACTTAAAACCAAGTACCCAAGTAAACTCTTGTAAGTAGATACCTATTTAACATCTGCTACATGATTAAGTGTTAAGGTGCACACACACTGGGCATGAATGCCATTCTGCACTGGACGCGACGTGACCAGACGAATATCCCCCTCCATTGTACAAACCTAGATTGTCCCACCAGCTGTTTGGGTAGTGCATAGAGCTGCTCTGTTGCAATAAAAACAAGACTGTAACTGTAATCTTTTTCTCCTTCATCTGAACCATGATTGATTGACACATGGGTGAGATTGTGCGGTCTCTGTGTACAAATAATGATGTTGTCTATGCATGCAGACATTCAATCTGTCTTATACGCAATATACGAAACGCGCTGTTGTGTGTTTTCATTGCGCATCAGAACATTATATATACATATATATATATATACACACACTAATTAAAAATGTCAAATATGTAGTGTGTGTATATATAGGGAGAGAGAGAAAGGTGAGCTTCTCTAGAATTGTTTCACATGACATCTTAAAAACATTTGTTTTATATAAAGGACCTTTTCTCATTAACAATGGCCTTCTTTACATCATAAAGTTAATATAGTAACATAAACCTTGCATTTAATTATCCATATTATTTATGAATACTGTACCTTTTATGGACAGCTGTCATGGAGATGCATGAAGCTCCTGCCACATTCACCCATGCATTGTCTCTTTTCTGGACATCTTTGTAGTCATTTGAGTTACAGTTATACAGTAATTGATATTGTTGTACCTCTGAAATTAACTTCTCATTGCCCATGCTGTTTATTATGGGACTGTGCATATACTGAGGTGTGTTTCCACATGGGTTTACATTACTTCTGATTGGTCAGATTATTTCCAGTCGTGACGAAAAATAAAACACATAGAGACAGTTTCTATCTTATCTTTTTTGGAAGCTCCTATTGACATACAGGCTTTTTTTTAACTTTTGCTCACATCCAGTGTGTATGCACCTTTAGTGTCAGGGACTGTTTTTAAAAATAATATAACATTATTCTTCACAGTACTGTACTGATGGATGCAAAATACTGTAATATAATTGTTGTTGATATGTACAGAAATGCTAGAGATACACCTTTACAAAGTGTAAACACAACAATCAGAGCAACTCAGTTTGCTCAGGATCATACGTTTCTAAATTTTTTCGGACATGTTTGTGAAATCCAAAATACAACCCTACTACGTACTAGCGGGGTGGATTGTATTGAACTCACCTCCACTCGATAGCATGGTCAATGGATTTAAATGTCTTCGGTCTCCCCCTGAGAAAATTCTGCATGCTGTGAAGAACATCCATGGCACTACCTGAGTGTGAATACATTTTGTATATATTCATTGCAGGATGACTTTCCTGAAAGTACCGAATGACGTTTGTGAAAATAAACAAAGCAAAGTGAGTTCAAAGCAAGTGAAGAATTTAAGAGCTGGAGCAACAGAAATGCATTACACCTTGTGATCATTTCTCCCATAAACCCCACACCTACATCATCCCACAGTGCTTCTTTCCAGCAGTTGGCAATTGCTAATGTCCTTCCCCTCAGTAAAGACAGCTCCCTCACCTTCAACCACATCAATGACCACCAGGCCAACCACGGAAGGAAGCAGGGTGCCGGTGGCTGTGTGTATGGCAATGGCTCCTCCCATGTTGTGTCCCACCAGAATCAAGGGTGGTGGTATCTCTCCATACATTGCTCGCACAACATTAGCTACATCCCTAGACAAGTAGAACCCATACATACTTAGGTCCAGTAAATTAGCTAATTAACATACTGCTATTGATTGGAAATGCTTTAATTTAAAGGGGAGAGGGGCATATATATGGGATATCTATTAACAAGAAAGTTACAAATACATTCAAACAAATTATTTTCAACCAGCTAGTAAGTTATTACATACAGATATTGTTTATAACTATTTATTACATGTTTATGTGACTAGCAAAATATGAGTATTAACTTATTGGTAAACAACAAAACAATTGTTTTGTAAACATATGCATGACCTAGTTTTTTATCCTAACCACTGTTCTTAAAAAATATATTGGGCGGGAAATCATACATAATTAACAAAAACATGTTAAATATACATTGGCATTCTCCACTGCAGTGCCCTTTGATTTTTTTCTTTAACAGGTGCTTTGTAGTTTCTATTACATACCATATATTTCCTCTGAACTAGTAACAAAAAATATAAATGTCTTACAAACAGCACAGCAAAGCCAGAACACTTTGTGCTGCTCTTTCTTCTGGAAAGAGTCAATAGGCACCACATAAGGGAATACATTACCGCAATAACTCTTTTTGGGATAAGGTGGAATACTGATCAAGTCCACCCTTTCTAATGAATAAGACGACATTTGTTGGTAAACTGAACTTTTGTGTATATTTGTTCCTTGTAGAATAAAGTCAGGCAAGTGTAGAATTTAAAAATAAGCAGAAATATACATTAAAATATTGCAGCATCAATTTAAGCAATTACAAGTAAGTAGCTTTCAATAGCAACAATAATAAAACAGTGGAGCTGAATCAAAATACTGTGGTTCTGAGTTTAACTCGGACACATCCTGACATCAGGGAGAAAGCTACAATAGCAAATAACAGAAGTAGGAATTATTGTAAGTAACCAAGTCATAAACTTAGTATGTATGCCATGCAATTATTTTTTAAAGAAAATAACATCAGCATGAGAGACCATTACTAGTTTCGGTTGAGATTATGAAAGAGCAGACTGGCCACATAAGCAACTGAAATCCTACCTGGACATGGTTTGCGTTGAAAGATCATCAGAGTTCCGTACTTGAGTATCACCTGTGTAGTCATGAAGAAGGGAATATAAGGGAGGCAAAAAAACATCAAACCAGCTGCTGAATCTGTATTATGAGTATTACATTTAAACATGGGGTAAAACATTTCATTCAGTTGTTACAAATCAAATCTAATCTTAAACTTAGATTGTGGAAGCTGCAGATGTCAAGATATTCTCAGTTGGGAGGAGCAGCATACCAAAATGCAGAATTTTGCCATCAACTGTTCTTTCTATACATTCTGATATGTACTTTTTTAAGGAATGCAATTACACCTGAGACACATGTGAGATAAAGACAGTAAAGTTTGACTTTCTTGTAAAGTGTTTTTGGTTGCAAATATCTGCCTTCTCTAAAGCTGTATTAACCTTCACCATTTAAACATTCAATTAAATAAAATAAGCTAGAAATTTTATATTTTCATTACAATGGACTCCTTTACTAATACACACATTTTAGTTTAAAACAAGTGGAGCATCAACAACACACTGTGACCCAGAGATCAGAGTATGTTTTACAGGCTGGATTGAGCTGGTCAAGCAAACTGTTTAACCCTGATTATGCAAATAACTTCTCACAAGGGAGTTTCATTGGTGCAGCACATAAATTGGGTTGTGAATAATCTGAGCTTGAATACAGTAATTGGCAATTCTAAATTGGGTAAAACAAGGAGGTATTGATGAAGACATTCCAAAGGTAAAGATGAAGAAATGTTCTTATTGTGGGTAAAGAAAATAAAATAAAACATTATATATATATATATATATATATATATATATATCCTTAAACATCCTGCAGAAATGTGTAAATACAGAAACAGAGACTGAAATAGTGGAGAAATTAATGAAAATGTAATCTCTGCTTTGAAGTACGTAATCATTACAGCCTCTTTTATCAATGACCTCCAGGGGATTTTGATTTTGATTACACGATGGCCATAAGAGAACTGGTTTAATTGTAAAATGATAAATATCTATGGAAGGCCGTCGAATTTTGGCTGACATTAGAAGAAAATGGAGCAGAGGATAAAAGAATAATACATACATTAAATAGCTATATTATTCCATCATATATGTACTGTTCAATTTGATGCCAAAAACAAAGCATATCCTGAAAAAAATTATATATATATATATATGTTTTAATTAATTTGTATTAATGTAAGCAGAAAAACTTAAAGAATGCACAGATTCTGAAACATTTGCAATTTGTCTATGTCTGTATATATATCCACATAACTGCAGTATAGTCTAGTCTCTGTATTAGTCTTTGAAAACTGAAGAATAAAGGTTTGAAACACATAATGATAATTAAGATTCTTACCATGACCTCTAAGGTCCACTGCCAGGACTCTGCAGGTCACTCTACTGGTCATAGAGGCCTGGAAGACAGATGAAGAATAGATTCAATCTGGCTGTGGAAAACAACAAAGTATCTGAGTTAAACCCTTAGAGTACCGAATTCTTCCAATATGGTGAAGGAGTTTGACATGCATACAATTATTATTATGTTGTCAATCAAGCCTAGAAGACTTTTGACTTTTTCCCTGTATTCCTTTTTTTATATATATATCTTTTCCCCATCTCACCTGTTCACCTGGGGTTAAGGGTATCATCCTTGTGTGTGATATGTGGTTAAATTGATCAAATAAACATCTAGTTTTATCAGATGTCTTTTTACTGTTAGAAGCAGTGATGTGTGCTGAATTAATGCTGTTCCAAACCTGTCACAAAACTAGACATTACAGTTGTAAGAATACAAACATTCAGATATAGAGTTTGTTCCAAATGATATTGACATAAGAGAAACAGTTTTGCATATAAATACAATGTTACTGAATACAAAATATTACCTGAGAAATGTGTTTATAAGCCCATAATATACCAGTGATTTTGAATTTGACCAATACATTAATGTTTATGCAGGTGTAACCCATTAAGAACCCAATGGGAAGCATATATCACAAACATTAAAAAATATAGGATTAAATTTACCAGATCTCTGTATATGACATGAATGTCTTGCTGGGTTCATAATGGATACCTAATGGAAAACCATTGGCTAATCTTCCCTATCTATTAAAATAATTAATATAATTAAATGTGCTCTTGTCTGTGTTTAGAGCTGATGCTCACAAACAATGACCTGACTTGCCTTCCCCATGCGGTACAATCCAAAGAGGTGAGATCAGAACAGACAGGAAAAGGTCTTACAGTGAAAACAGCCCAGGAGAGGGCAGAGTGTCCCCCGCCATGCAGCAGCACCAGGATGGGCCCATCCAGTCCACTCTTATACACTCGGAAGATGTGCTACATGCTAAGGAACCGCAACATATTTTTTTTTTCCCAGGGAGCAGGATTTTCCAGGATACTCTTGGTCAAAAGCAATTCACATTTCTTCAGTTACAATCAATGACCTTTCTTCAACAATTCAAGCATCACTATATTGGTAGTCAACAAACAGTCAATAGCACATCAAAAAAAAAAGAATCACAAAATGAAATAAAACCCACCATGAAAAACTCAACACTTACAATTGTTAAAATTGATCAAATTATTTTTTCTTTCTACCCATTTTTTTGTTTTTACTGGTACAAACTTGCTCAAGGGTACATTTTATACTACTGAAGAGAAAGGCTTACTTTTTTAACAAATGGAAGAAAATCTAGAACTGGTTGAGTCTTTGGAGATATAGTACCAGGTACTTCTCATTAGAAAGAAAATTAAATAAACACTCAATCTGGTGGCGGTGCTGGTTGTAATTAATCTGTAATAACCCTTTGGGACATATATAAAAATGAGAACAGAGCACTATGATCCAGGATTGAAGGAGTATCTACACTCACCTAAAGGATTATTAGGAACACCATACTAATACTGTGTTTGACCCCCTTTCGCCTTCAGAACTGCCTTAATTCTACATGGCATTGATTCAACAAGGTGCTGAAAGCATTGTTTAGAAATGTTGGCCCATATTGATAGGATAGCATCTTGCAGTTGATGGAGATTTGTGGGATGCACATCCAGAGCACGAAGCTCCCGTTCCACCACATCCCAAAGATGCTCTATTGGGTTGAGATCTGGTGACTGTGGGGGCCAGTTTAGTACAGTGAACTCATTGTCATGTTCAAGAAACCAATTTGAAATGATTCAACCTTTGTGACATGGTGCATTATCCTGCTGGAAGTAGCCATCATAGGATGGGTACATGGTACATGGTGGTCATAAAGGGATGGACATGGTCAGAAACAATGCTCAGGTAGGCCGTGGCATTTAAACGATGCCCAATTGGCACTAAAGGGCCTAAAGTGTGCCAAGAAAACATCCCCCACACCATTACACCACCACCACCAGCCTGCACAGTGGTAACAAGGCATGATGGATCCATGTTCTCATTCTGTTTACGCCAAATTCTGACTCTACCATCTGAATGTCTCAACAGAAATCGAGACTCATCAGACCAGGCAACATTTTTCCAGTCTTCAACTGTCCAATTTTGGTGAGCTTGTGCAAATTGTAGCCTCTTTTTCCTTGTTGTGGCTTCACAAATGCTTTGCTGCATACCTCGGTTGTAACGAGTGGTTATTTCAGTCAAAGTTGCTCTTCTATCAGCTTGAATCAGTCGGCCCATTCTCCTCTGACCTCTAGCATCAACAAGGCATTTTCGCCCACAGGACTGCCGCATACTGGATGTTTTTCCCTTTTCACACCATTCTTTGTAAACCCTAGAAATGGTTGTGTGTGAAAATCCCAGTAACTGAGCAGATTGTGAAATACTCAGACCGGCCCGTCTGGCACCAACAACCATGCCACGCTCAAAATTGCTTAAATCACCTTTCTTTCCCATTCAGACATTGAGTTTGGAGTTTAGGAGATTGTCTTGACCAGGACCACACCCCTAAATGCATTGAAGCAACTGCCATGTGATTGGTTGATTAGAAAATTGCATTAAAGAGAAATTGAACAGGTGTTCCTAATAATCCTTTAGGTGAGTGTATATGCACTGTATGGTCTTTGACATAACCAAATGCTTGCAGAGACCGTGATTGACTTGCTGTTAGTAGTGAAACAATAGTTCATTTATTGCATATAGTTTAAATGGAGCATAGCAACTGAAATGGCTCTAAGTACAGTCTCTAACAAAAATCAGATGAAGCTTAATATTCTTATATAACTGTAAGAAAATTTATAAGGGTTTGTTTATTTATTTATTTATTGTATTTATGTACCAGCACTGTAATACTGAACACAGTTAATACTCAAGGTAAAAGACTGAAATGGAGATTCTTTAACAAAAGTAAAATCTGCTTTGTGATTACAGTTGTTGTTGTATTTGCTTAAAAACTAGTAACCTTATTTGCAAACAAATAAATAACTCATAAACTACATTGTAATTTCCAATTGTTGAGTTAATGGAAGTTATGTTTTAATCTAGGCACTTGTGGTCCCATGCATTGTTAAATTCTGTCCTTTCATGCCACAGGTTTTGAAGGTTACAACTCCGGATAGTATGTCACTGAAAAGGATATGTCTTTGTTTTCTCCCGCTCCCACGACAACATCATCCATCGTCTCAAAATATTCACTCCAGGACACTGGGGAATAGTCTCGCTTTCTTCCAACGCCATGGCTGTCAGGAAAACAGACTGTGTTGTTCTGCAGCAGTGAAGTTCAGAGAGGGTTTTTATCCACAGACAATTTTGGATAATCTTATATTGAAAGGGTTTTTGGAAGTATTGTAGAATAGAAAGGATTAAAACAGAACAGAATATATTTAGTTTAGTTATCTTTTTTGCCATTTTGGTAACCAGGAAAAAAACATGTGGAAACATTTATGAATTACTGTATTTTTGAATTCCCTATACGTTTAATTTAACATCTATAAGATTATCATGTAACTAATTATATTTTGATTTAAAAAAAACATCTTCTCAACACAATATGATTTACAGAATATATTTATTTTAGATCATGTTTTTGGCTTTGAAAACAATAAACATTTAAATGAAACACTTCAGTAAGTCCACATTTAAAAAAAAAATGCTTTAACCTTTGTATGAGGTTTTAAAATCAGGAAATTAGTATTAATTAATATTTATGCTTCCAGCTTTCAATAGCACTGAAATTAAATCATGCCTTTGCCTTCAATGTACCAGAGGGGCTCTCATTTTAAATGAATTTTTTTTCACTACAAAATTTTAATACTAACTTAGCACAACCCATTACCTTTTCTTACAAAGGCCATTCAATTATTTGTTGTATTCCATGTGAATTGCTTTGCCTTCATTTGTTTACTGCTGTTCCTATTCCCTGCAGGTAATTCAGAGCTCTCACTGTGTTTGTAATTTGTATATTCACTGAACTGCAAAACAAGGCAGCTCCGATTCTTTGAAAAGCTTATAATTCTCCAGAGTATAATGGCAATGAAGTGACAGGATGGCAGAAAACTATTTAAGAAAAGAATTAAAGCTAACAAACTTGCTGAAGACTAATGTCAAATAGTGCTTTGAATTTATCCAAAACATTTCTGTCTTTCAGTCAGTCATGTTTACATTAAAATATATGCCACTTCCGATGGCTATCTTTAAGAAAAAACCCAAAGCTCGGACTTAATTGTGCACTAAGAGAACTTCAAATGGGCCAAACACTTACTGTTCTGTGTCAAAATCCTCTTCCCACATTTTGTGAAGGATGCAGCCTGAAAGTATAATGGTGGTGTGAAAACAAGACAGTAACTCTTGAGGTGCACCCCAAATGCCATAGAAAACTGACTAAGGCAACAACCCCTCGGCACCTAAGTACCTGTCTAGCATCCATGTGAACAGAAACCTGACATCTGGAGCAGACAGCAGCACAATAGATAAGTTGGACTGGCCCCACAGAATTTCAGAATATTTTTGTGGTAGCTGTGTGGTTGCTCTGATGCAAGGTGTATTATTCTGCTCAAATCCCAAAACAGACTTAAAATTAACTGTGCATTGAAACATTGTACATTGTCATGATGAAATAGTCTTTTCACAATTTGAATACTTCGGCCTCTGTAGAAACATAATATACAAAATCTATATTATCAGCTCAGAGATATCATAAAAATACACCAATCAGCCATAACATTATGACCACCTGCCTAATATTGTGTAGGTCCCCCTTTTGCCACCAAAACAGCCCTGACCCGTCGAGGCATGGACTCATCTAGACCTCTGAAGGTGTGCTGTGGTATCTGGCACCAAGACGTTAGCAGCAGATCCTTTAAGTCCTGTAAGTTGCAAGGTGGGGCCTCATATGCAACAAACTGCGATGCACTGTGTGTTCTGACACTTTTCTATCAGAACCAGCATACATTTTTTCAGCGATTTGAGCTACAGTAGCTCGTCTGTTGGATCGGACCACACGGGACAACTTTCGCTCCCCACGTGCATCGATGATCCTTGGCCGCCCATGACCCTGTCGCCGGTTCACCGCTTTTCCTTCCTTGGAGCACTTTTGATAGGTACTGACCACTGCAGACCGGGAACACCCCACAAGAGCTGCAGTTTTGGAGATGCTCTGACCCAGTTGTCTAGCCATCACAATTTGGCCCTTGTCAAAGTCGCTCAGATCCTTACGCTGCCCATTTTTCCTGCTTCTAACACATCAACTTTGAGCACAAAATGTTCACTTGCTGCCTAATATATTCCAACCATTGACAGGTGCCATGATAACGAGATTATCAGTGTTATTCACTTCACCTGAATTGAATTAAATTGAAGCATATAACAATATTGGAAGACATTAAACAGTTGGCAGAAGATACTTTAATATAGAATTTCATTATATTCTGAAAACATTTATGTCCTACAAAAAATAATTTTTCAAAATGTGTTATATGTTTAGCAATTTCCCCTGTAACATTGAAAAGCAGTATGGTATAATAGTATGGTATACAATAGTATAATCTATCAGATTACATTTAACACCTAGTCATATACGTGGAGTGATCAAGCTAACTTAATTTGAAGAGGAGAATTAAATTTCCTTTTTTTTTTTTGTTGCTATGGTGTGCTTTGACTGCTACAGATCTGACTAATTTTAGATTTCCAACTCATTTATTATGATTGTGTCATACAGACACACAATGCTTTGCATTAACAACTTAGTATAATGATCTACTGTATTTAATAAATAACTTCAAATCCATTTTCATAATTATATACTATGTTCTGGCAGTATCTTGGAATAGGCTTCAAAAGCAAGGCACCAGTTAAATATATTAGATTTCCCCTATTTGTAACATACTGTGCAAATGTTTGTTGAACCTCTTTTTTTTTTCTCTAAGACATATATAGCAGTTAATGTTGTAATAGGAATGGAAAAATCCAGGCCTGTGTTTAATTTGTTTTCTAGAAAAGTTCAGGCTTTGCATTGAACATTTTCTTTGCCACCTCAGGTGGTTATGACAGACATTACCAGTCTCCTAGCAACTGTCATTCACCATTATGAATCCTGTAAACATTATATTTGCCTTTACATTTGAAGACCATTGCATACAAATGTAGACAGCATAACAAATTATTTTGTTTAATTATCTAGGAATGGGTTTAATTGGTGGATGGTAGGGATGGAATTGAACTGTCACAAATTTCAGCCATGCAAAAATTAGCTCTTGATAAGTGATAGATATTTCAGTTTTCTGGATAGAACTTTGATAAACTATTCTTGGCCAAACATGTCTTCCTAAAAAAGTAGGTCAAGGCAGTAGAAGATCTAAATGATTAAGTAGATTAGAAACACAGAAAACATTATCACAACAGTAGAATATTTTTAGCATCTATAATTTATATAAGACTTCAGGGAATATTACTACACCAATTTGGGTTTAACAAGGGCCGGATAATGTGGAATTATCAGGAAACATATATCTGTGTTGTCAGTGTGAGAGTGTGGAAATGTAACACAGAACAGGGAGAACAGCCCTTTCTGGGGTTTTGGATATGTACATTTGCACAGAAAACCTGCATTAGGTGCATTCCATGATGTAAGAGAGCTACAGATTTGTCTGAATATATATATATATATATATATATATATATATATATATATATATATATATATATATATATATATATATAGATCCCAGAAAGCAGGCTGGAGTCTTTAGTGAAATTAATGTATAATTTAAAGCATGAAATGGGCAGCAACCTTAAAATAGAAATCCTGTACTGTAAGTGTGATTATAATGTCAAAAGAAGTAAAAAGTACATGTACAATTGTGTGAAATAGAGTACATGTATAGGAATACTTCATATGTTAACAAAACTATTACCAGAAAGACAATTGTGAAATACGACAGTTCACATACATTTGAAATGACAGCAAATCAATTATTTTGTGCACTTACTCCATAACATCTGTTTCTTGATAATAATAATAATAATAATAATAATAATAATAATAATAATAATAATAATAATAATAATAATAATAATAATAATAATAGTCCAATGTGACATTATTCCTGTAGTCTTCATGTTTCCATAGACAGTTAGAAAAATAGATGATTTAAATATCTATAATTCAGAAGTATTGAATTCTTACTTGTAACTTTCTTGTTTGATTAACAGTTCTTTCCATTAGAGGGAGACAATGTGCATAAAATATTTTCCTTGAAGAAGTCAACTGTAATGATTTCCTTATTACATAAAATACAAAACAAAAAACAAAAACTTAATGTAGCCTAATACAATGTGATATAATATAAACATAGACAATGTTATTCATGTACAGTGGCTCTTTTAAAAGTATTCACCCCCTTGGGCTTTTCCACATTTCATTGGGTTAAAACATGAAATCAGACTGGATTTAATCAGGAGTGTTTACCACTGATCAACACAGAAAATGTCCATGTCAAAGTGAAAAATATAATCTGCAAATTGTTCTAAATTAATAACGAATACAAAACAGAAAATACTTGAATGCATAAGTAATCACCCAATATGCTATGACACCCCCGATTGAGCTGTGGTGAAACCAATTGTCTTTAAAAGTCACGTAATTAGTTAATGGAGTCCACCTCTGTGCAATTAAGGTGTGTCACATGACTTCAGGTTAAATACACCTATCTCTGGGAGGTCCCACAGTTGGTTAGTACAATTTCTAACAAAAACTACATCATGAAGATTAAGGAACATTCAAAGCAAATCCGGAATAATCATAAGCACCAAGCCTAACACTGCACATTATCCTGAGAACACCATCCCTAACGTGAAGCATGGTGGTGGCAGCATCATGCTATGAGGATGCTTCTCTGCATCAGGGCCTGGAAACCTTGTAAAGATAAAGAGCAAAATGGATGCAGAAAAGTACAGAGAAATCCTTGAAGAAAACCTGCTGAAGTCTGCAAGAGACCTGGGATTTGGGAGAAGATTCACCTTGCAGCAGGACAATGACCCTAAACATACAGCCAAAGCCACACTGGAGTGGCTTAAAAACAAAAAGCTAAATGTCCTGGAGTAGCCCAGTGATTGAGAATATGTGGAAAGAGTTGAAAATTGTTGTTCACCAAAGTTCCCCATCCAACTTGATGGAGCTTGAGCAATTTTGAAAAGGAGAATGGACAAAAATTGCTGTGTCCAGATGTGCAAAGCCGGTAGAGACTTATCCACATAGTCTCATGGCTGTAATTGCTGCCAAAGGTGCCTCTACCAACTATTGACTGAAGGGGGTGATTACTTATGCATTCAAGTATTTTCTGTTCTGTATTTGTAATTAATTTAGAACAATTTGCAGATTATATTTTTCACTTTGACGTTATGGACATTTTCTGTGTTGATCAGTGGCAAAAATGTAAACACATTATAATATCACCTCATGATTGGATATTGTACTGTACATGTTCATACATTTCTTCTGTAATAAAATCTAATTTTTTCATATATTTTACTCATCAATCAGAGGCTACACTCAAATCTTCACGAAACGTATTTAAAATCACAATTCATTTGGCAAATGTTATAAGCTTACGTGATTTCTTCACTCCAACACTATTAACAGAGAGTTTACATGTACATGCCATTCTGTAGTTGAGGGTACTTGGACCACCGCATGGGAAGTGAGTAAGAGCAAGGCCGCATAAAAAGCTGTGTTGGGAAGGGGTCTCTGTAAATCCTTTGTACATATGTTGCATTCATAGTTATAAAACTACATAAAGTAATATAATTAAACACTCAAATTGAATTTAATAATTTTGTTTTACCTCTGTTAATAATGTAGGCCTATTTAAGTTATGAGTCATAACCCAACCCCCAATAAATACATAAATAAAATGAATCAATAATTAACCAAAATGAAATATATTGGACGAGACGCATAGATTAGGACTTCTGTTAAGTGTTAATACCAATAAGCACAAGAATATCTCATTTAAAACTTTCTATTCATGACATGTTTACTTCCAAACAACTCCAGAACATAAGGGGACATCTAAAAGAACATCTAAGGAAAGTACAGATGTATTTACAGGAAAGTTAAAAGTCCAACTTAAGGAAACCTTAGCTCATGACACCTAGGAATGAGCTGCTTAATCGTGGATGTTCAAATAAGGGTTTGAACCCTGGGACTGATTGTTTTCCTTTGAAGAGATTTCAGGAGGAGTAATTGTTTGTTTTGTTGCAGTAAGAGGAAACTGACCTTAACCTCTGAATCAGAAGCACTTCATTACTTCATGTTGTCTCTCTTGGTCCACGGTTCAGTGTTAAATATTAAACATTGATCAATGGGATACTTAGGCCATTTATACAAAGTGCATTGTTTTCCAATTTCTTCATTCCTGTTCTGTCTAGACATCCACTGCTACAGACACAAACACACACACACACACAAGTGTAACAGATGTCTAAAGAAGCCAAAGGTCAAGTTCTGAAAATGATTATTTTTGAGCTTAAATAATGTAATGTTTATTTACTGTTCTCACCAATTGCACATACTCAAACTTCTATTATTCTGTTAAACTAATGTGTCATACCTGTAGACCATTCTGATTTTCTCCTCTCCTGATGTTTTATATTATAATGTGTGACTGATTTTCTATAGTAATGTTGATATTATTGTAATGTTGTCTGTAAGTAATACATTTTAGCATGGTTAACACTGGAATCTGATAAAGTACTAAGTAATAATAATAATCAAATCATCATCATCATCATCATAACAAAAAATCATGGGAGCACTAATAGTTCATGAGTAGTGATACTGATTCATTGATTGGCTGGTTGATGGAGTGATTGATTGATTGATTGATTGATTGATTTAAATTCAAAGCTAAGTATTAAATTAAGTGAAATATCGGATAGACAAACAGCTGGTTTCATAAACCTTGATTAGTTGTAGTTGTGGACTACTCTACATAAATTACTTTGGGTAATCCAAGACTAGGGACTGTGAAAACAACCCATAAAGATCTGTTTGCTGTAAAATGTAGACCATAATTTTATTCACAATTAGTATTTGCTTTAAGATACCACATACTGTATGTCTTTATTGCTTCAACCTAGAATAATTGTAGTCACTTTATCAAACAATAGTAATGCAATATTCATGTACACATTTCAGACTGGAGCATTGTACTCTCTGTGTTTGACACTAAGTATTAAATGTATTACATTGCTCAGGAAAGCTGTGTGTGGTGATTGTAATAACATTGTGAACCTCTGACACTAGCTTGCTGCTTTAACACGGCATGGTTAACGTATTACGTGAAAATAGACTTTGTCAGGAGGTTTGGAAGTGTTAAGTAAGTCCTTTTCTTTCCCCTTGCCTGTTATTACGTTAGGGGGAGAAACACGGGTGTGATCCACTGTGGCCAATCAGTACTCCTCTCTCCTGAAGGTTCAAAGACCTATTGGCAACCTCTCCTGCACAAACATCATAAGTGCATCATAAACCTCTGTCAAGCAACAGCCAAATACATTTATTTGGATTACGCTTTTCAGCTACAAAATATTGATGGAAATGGTGCAATGGCACAAGTACTTATTTGTCAAGTGTCCTTTTAACTTGTTACCATCCCTTCTTTAAAAAAATATTATGTCCATGTTGAAAATATCAAAGTTGTCCAGAAGGGTTTGATGTTCATGTTTTCCTTAATGTTCTCAAATTTGTAAAGACATGGACAAATAATGAGAGCTCTACAGAACTGTTTTTAACAGCAATAATAATAATAATAATTTATCTCCCCAAGGAACTGCATTAAATAAGAATGAAATAATTAATAATAATAATAATAATAATAATAATAATAATAATAATAATAATAATAATAATTCTTATTTAATGCAGTTCCTTTGCCAAATAAACTTCAGGTGCTGTATAAGATCTCAACCAGGTATTGATTTAGATGAAAATGTATTAACCTTCCTTCTAAAATATAAAAAGTCACAGGCAACACATTTTCACAGTTCACATATTTATGTCTTTCAAACACACCTTTTTTTCCCACATAGCACTAGACCAAATCAAACTTTGACCCACCCACCAATCGCAAATTACATAGTACGGGCTGCATTTTTTTTTTTTTCACACTTCTGTCAAGCTCATCCTAAAACATTTCAGTGAGGTTAAGCTCTCCATGACTCACTGGAAAAATGCAAAAAAGAATGCAGCCATTTATTTTCTCTGCAAGATGATGAGGCCTGAACTGGCAACAATGAACAACTGTGCTACTTCACTAATCAAGTTGTCTGACAGAATGCCAGAGGAAAAATGTTGTGTATATACAAGGTTGTCCTGAAAACTCCAGAATTTACCAGTCGGGGTTTCTATCTGACCTAATAAGGCACTGGCATCCCTATAGGGCCAAAATGTGTTGTGTTAGTTGGGAATGCTGTTTTTTGTATATTTAGCCTGAAATATTTATTAGGGGTTTGCAGTTATACCCAATGAAATACATTGAGTAAAGATACACCGATCAGCCATAACATTATGACCACTGACAGGTGAAGTGAATAACACTGATAATCTCGTTATCATGGCACCTGTCAGTGGATGGGATATATTAGGCAGCAAGTGAACATTTTGTTCTCAAAGTTGATGTGTTATAAGCAGGAAAAATGGGCAGCGTAAGGATCTGAGCGACTTTGACAAGGGCCAAATTGTGATGGCTAGACGACTGGGTCAGAGCATCTCCAAAACTGCAGCTCTTGTGGGGTGTTCCCGGTCTGCAGTGGTCAGTACATATCAAAAGTGGTCCAAGGAAGGAAAAGCGGTGAACCAGCGACAGGGTCATGGGCGGCCAAGGCTCATTGATGCACGTGGGGAGCGAATGCTGGCCCGTGTGGTCCGATCCAACAGACGAGCTACTGTAGCTCAAATTGCTGAAAAAGTGAATGCTGGTTCTGATAGAAAGGTGTCAGAACACACAGTGCATCGCAGTTTGTTGCGTATGGGGCTGCGTAGCCGCAGACCAGTCAGGGTGCACGTGCTGACCCCTGTCCACTGCCGAAAGCGCCTACAATGGGCATGTGAGCATCAGAACTGGACCACGGAGCAATGGAAGAAGGTGACCTGGTCTGATGAATCACGAGTTCAAGGTGTTGACTTGGCCTCCAAATTCCCCAGATCTCAATCCAATCGAGCATCTGTGGGATTTGCTGGACAAACAAGTCCGATCCATGGAGGCCCCACCTCGCAACTTACAGGACTTAAAGGATCTGCTGGTTTTGGCGGCAAAAGGGGGACCTACACAGTATTAGGCAGGTGGTCATAATGTTATGGCTGATCGGTGTATACTGTAGTGGTTCTTAAAAACGTAAGAACTATAAGTGCTGCATCATCCCCTTAGGGAAAACTCCCTAATGTAAAGAAAATCACTCATTCCCTACATATTCAGGTCAATGTTCAAAATCAGTTACACTACCACATTTGCCAAATTGATAGGCAAGTAATCTGAAATATGTTTTATTACCAGCTTAGATGTTTGAAAAGATAATGATTATAACCACCTAAGCAGTTTCTGCCAATATAAAGAGTTCAGTCAGCCAACAAAACATTCCTGGCATTATAGTGCCTGAATATGTTCAGTAAATGTATTGCAAAAGATCCTAAGCTTTTTTCTGTTTCAGTAAAATCATTAAACACACACAAATTCATCTCTGTCTGTCTGTCTGTCTGTCTGTCTAATACCGCCAAATTACAGGGGCTTAAACTCCTACAGAAATAAACTAAGAAAAGAAGAATCAGCCTGAGAATGTATAAATATATATAGTTTTCCCTGACATTTTATTGAAAATGTTTCTCTGCATATTGCATAAGCAATTAATTCTGCACATACTATATGCTTTCTGACACAACAAAATGTAACAGTGTATTGCTGTCCAATTTCACTTCTCCAGTAATACACATCCTGTAACACTTCTAAGGGGTTATGATCAGATTCCAAGCCCTTCTGTTGTGATTTCTGATTTAAACAATCAGGTCTAAACTAGATTTGTTTTTAAGGGAAAAAAAACTGAATTGTAATATCCCAGGCTGAACAAATCCATACACCTAGATCCTGAAACTTGACAGCTGACAGTTTGACATATGGAAAATTTGTATTGTCAATCTGAGTTATCAATCAATGCAGATTATTTATTTAATTGTAATTTTAATGTCAAAATATTTTGCACTTTTTTCACCTGGAATTTTTGGTTTCTTTATTCACTCAATTTTTACTGTTAATTATTTAATTATCTTCAATTATCAACAATTCCTGTGGAAGCGTTCAACAGTAAATATATTGCAAAAGGCTTTACAGTCAAATGAAATTAATCCTTTGTTAATTTGCCCCTTTGGTGCTGTTGTCTTCTTAAACAACTAAAGCAATTACCGTACTGTAAAGATAAACAGTCTTGCGATGCCTGGATGAGGCTCCAGGGATAGAATCTTCTTCCTAACAGAGGTTTGTTCTAGTGTGTGTTAGCATTGCTTTATGCTTGATATATCTTTGTAATTTAACTGACAACCACTCAGTTTAAACAGGAGACTGCAAGCTTACTGTATTCAATGATTTATATTCAGTGCAATATGTACATTGCTTGCTTTCCCTAAGAGGACAAGAAAAATGAGTCTGAGTGATTGACCAAGAAAGCAATAGCATAAAACATGCAGATGTTTAATTTGATTTTGACACTGACAGTACTTCAAACATATTTACAGCAATTAAGTTCATTACAACTCTGTTTGCCTGAAAAATTAACTAAACTTGGTAGCCCTCTGCAATGTACTTCAGCCAGATGGATTGAAAACAACAATTTATGCACCAGCTGTGAATCCCAAAAACATTTCTGGGAGTTTTCTGGGAGAAAGCAATGCCATTGACTAATATAAAACCACCATCAAGTGATGAGAGTCAACTATGAAGTGTTGATTTAAACTAGGTGTGAATGTATAAAATGGAAAACCCACTGTGAAATCATTTAAAGCTTAAAAATACACCATTAACATTAAAGTAATTTCAGAGAATCAATCCAGATAAGTAATTACAACATTAAATATTGGTTACATAAGAACTATGGAAACATGTAAGCTCTGTTGATACAATAGTACCAAAAAATATTGATGTGAACAGTATTTAAACCATTCTAAAGGCATAAACACATCTCCTGCATGGCTCCATAACAGCTGAATACTTCAACCAAGTCCATTGAAAGATTATTTCACTGGGTGTCAGGATTGCCAGCCAGCAATGAGCAAAGGCACTGACAGGTTTGTCAAGTGGGCAAGTATAACTGGATCCAGGGTCCAGTTGAGTGACCCCAGGATGTGAATGGGAACATAAATATGTTCCCTATAAAGAGACAGCAAAACTTTACATCTCAGTAAAGAACCAATGATCGATAAGATCAGAGTCTACCCTTTATCTTTGAATCATATTTCTTAAAACTATCATGAATAAACTGATATTATTAATCACATCAATTAAATGCTCAGCTAAAATTGGATTTAACTGCTTAATTCTCAGAGTATTTGTGATAATTTCAGGTTTTCAGAATATGTAAATACATTTGCAAAAATATGAATGACCTGGACTATTAGACTGTTTTACATATGTTATCTACCTTTGATTTTTCACATTTTGACTGCAAAATCTCTAGAAAGCAAATGTTTGCCAGAGGCTGAGAGTATCTATGTAATGGAAATCTGAAATCTGCTACAACCCACAGAATGGTAGAATTTGATGACTGAGCTGTTGACCACTGGTCTCAAAAACACAGAGAGAAATCAGTCAGTAATTACAAAATGTGATGACTGAGCAATGGACTTTATTCTCCATCTTATTTTACTGTTGGCGTTTACACAAGGTCTTGCTTTTTATTAATTGCTCAGGTGTAATTTAAGTTTCCCATCTTAATTGACAGAGTTAATGAAAGTTCAGTGCATGTGGTCTGAGATAAAGCTGTACAGTACACTCTCGATAAAAAGGAACAATGGACAACTAAGAAGGTTCAAAACAAATCAATTGAACGGATTTTATGGAACGCTGTAAATAGATCATGATAACATATATTTAGATATGCAACCAGTGTGTGAATAAAAGTTCAACTGCTTCCAAATATGACAAAAAATGAGTACTACTTAAATACTACAAAGTATGTAATATCTCTGAATCATTCTAACATTAACCATTTACAGAGATATCTAAAACATAGTAAAAGATAGTAAAACAAAAAATTGTTTGATTCAGCATAGTAGGATCAAAATTATGGGAATTATACTAAAATATGGCTAAGTAAGTAAGTAAATAAGTATGGAAATGCGATATCACTTTTACTTATTATTCTTATCAAAATGCACTTAGACATATGTCACACGACACAAATGGTGTATTGCCACTATAATATAAAAAACTATTTAAGGATGTTTGCACTTTTTTAAAAACCATATCATAACATCAATAGGGTATGGGTGAAGTGAATATGGAAGTTAGCTGTTTTTCTCCTAATCTGAAGTAAATACTTAAGGTTGAGCACAGTTGTGTCTCAATATGATCACTATAATGTTGCAAACATAAACCTTTCACCTACAAACTGCTTTTCCTAGGCCCTAGGATGTAGGGTATTACATAATACTGAAGAACAGAATGATTTTGCTCCTGTAAAAAGCACCATGTATTCTTTACCATATCTCCTGTTTGCACTCTCTCACATACCTTTCTTTTAGGTCACAGTTTCCTAATTGAAGAGGAGTTGTGTTTTTGTTTGTTTTCAAAAACATCTCTGTTCCCATTTATAGGATATAGATAGATTTAATGTGGAGCTGAAATTAGAACAATTATAACCTTTGGTTGAAGAGTCAAAAGTCAAAAGCCAATTTTACCATTTGAGTTCCCATCATAAAACAGTTACTGTACGACTAGTTATCTACAATACAGAATACCATGTTCACATATTTATGGTAATCCCTAACAAGGACAATTATTCTGTGTGCATTGTGTGTGCATAACTAGCTTTATCCCCCTGTAAGACCTAATAGTTGTCTGTAATCTATTAAGCAACATGTTGAGCTTTCTAACATATTCCTGTACAGAATAATTGTCCTTGTTAGGGATTACCATAAATATGTGAACATGGTATTCTGTGTTGTAGATAACTAGTCGTACAGTAACTGTTTTATGATGGGAACTCAAATGGTAAAATGAGGGTAAAAATGGTAAAAAGTTGTTTTGCATAAGTCAATGTTTTCTGTGTGGATGCAGTATCTGGTCAGGACACAATTGTCCATTTGAAAGATACATCTTTTTTTGTCAAATATTAATTATTTTCTTTGATGGTCATTTTGCATTGTATGCATTCTATGTTTAGTTGTTTTAATATAGTTTAATTTCTACTTTATTTTATATATTTCAGTTGGACAGTTAGAGATTATAGAAATAGTTGTATTTATATGTTCTGTTAATTTATATTACTTTATTTAATACACTTATTTGCAACTGGACAGTATTCCCACCTTAGTTGGATTTTAGCAAATATCACTGCCAGTGTGTATATTTAAATTGTGGAGCCCTGCAAGCAAAACCTGAAAGTGGCATTGTTACCAGGTGAGGATATTGTTACTTGCTGCTTCTTGATGCTGTTCTGTTTACCCACATTTTCCTGCCTCAACAAGTACCTTATCCTGGGTTTATTGTATGAACTTCGTCAGACTGATAAGAATGTTCCAGGAGTGATGTGTCGAGTGTCACCACCTTCCCTCACTAGTTATTGGTTAAACTTGAAAGGATCAATTACGTACCATTACGCAAATGGAATGTATGTTGTTTCTGGAGATGACTGACTGTTTTGGTGAATTAAGTGCTCTCTGAACTTTAAAAAAAAAAAAACTGTAAATAATGTGTGGGCCTTAGCTCCGTACCAGGTGTTTCTGTGTCATAACTGAAGGTTTCTAGGCTAGGCATGCTGCATTATAGGAGACTGCCTTAAAAAAGTTCAGAACAGTGTCCCTGGCATTCTTTTAATCTCATTTGACATCTCCCTGAAACTGAAAGCACTGTTAAAAAGCAGACAGGTTTTATCTTTCTTCAGTAGAGAAGGAAATTACCAGCATTGGAAATCCCAGCAGTATTAGTATTTAACATTTAGTGTTTCATTTGTTTTTCTATAAATATACACATATCAGATTATGCTAACTGGAATAGGAATAGACTGTTAGCTGTGGTGTATGCTCAAAAGGTTTACTTGCAGTTTTAAAATGTTTTATGAAAAAAATAAACACACCTTCGGCTGTAAATATCTTCTGTCATCACTAGATGGTCAAGGGTGAAAGCACAAGCTACATGAAGCAAGACTTAGCTGTATTTGCTTGCTTCAGTAACCTTGTGAGACACAACCAGGCAGCAAAGCAGAGCTAGATCAACTTTTGGCAAAACAAACACACAAAAAAACTAAACAGCAAAAAGCAACAAAAACATTGATAAATAACTTTTTTATTTGTTTAGGATACCAGGACAGATACAGTCAGCCACAAAATTAACATGATATACTTTTCTTCTTATAGACATGTACATTTAGGTGTTTCGAAATAATGTTCTTTTAAATCCAAGAATGAACCAGTGGAGACCAGCTGTTTATGACAGAAGGGGTTATGAAACGATCCTGTTATCAGTGTCCCATTGAACCGCAGTATCATAACCATGAACTCCACTCAACTTAAAATGAAACATTATCTGAAGCAAGCCATTAGATAAGTTTGGAAAAGAAATTGTATAGGTACTCCATGTTAATAGCAAGAGATTTGTGTCGACTACAAGATCACTGAAACTTGGAATATACACATTTGTAATAATAATATTATAGACACTATACTAGCTGGATGCAAAGGTTAAATAAAGTAGAATAGACAGCCATTCATTTTTCACCAGTTGTCTGCAAAATTATAATCACAACTCTTTTTTCTATTGACATAAAACATAAATGATAATGGAACCAGAAAACAAATGCAAGAACAACTAACAACACGAACAACCATAACAGCTCTTAGAGAAATTAAGAAGTTGCTGATTGTAATGATTGATTGTGGAAAAATGAAATGCATTTTAAATAACTCATTCATGATGTATGGAAGGACTAGTCAGTTGTAGTTCATGTAGCCAGGCCAATATAAGGCTAAAAAAAAAGCTTTCTCGCTCTATCTCCTCTACAAATAAATCACATTACATGTCCATTGTACTAAAAGTAGAGGTATGTAGGAATCTCAATCATGGCTTTGAGAATACTTTAATTTACAATACTTGTCTGGAGAGAATACCATGTGTTATAAATATATACAATGATACAATATAGCTTGGTGCACCTTTGGATGATGAGTCCATGAGATTGTCATATCATTATTAATTAAATTAATAAACATACAGGATGCATGAGATTTCTGTTTTCCTTTTCAAACCAAGGAATCATTTAGAGTGCTTATGATCTTATTTTTAAAAAGCTTAACATGTCCCTTAAAGTCTGAACCCATGTCATTTGCTTGCTTAGTTATTTCTTAAATTTCTAGGTAGATCAGCAACTGTTGTAATAGCAGAATCGACTCACCAGATTCCTGCAACTTTGGTCACGTTCTTGTAGCGCATATTTCCGCATTTCTGCACACATCTGCACTTTTCGTGTAATGTAATTGGTTCAAAAGTGCAGATCTGCGCAGAACTGCGGAAATGTGCACTGCAAGAACGCGATTTTTTTACCCTGTTAGTAACCATTTAATGCTTTTCCTGTTGGCCAAAGGTGACCGTTCACACACCCTCTCAACCATTGGCTGTGCGGTGGCGAGCCCCTGCAACCTGCTACTGTGATTAGAAATAATGTAAGGACTAGTAGAGGTTCAATTTGATGACTGGACCCATAATTAATATACACAATAATCATACATTTTAAAAAACTGAAAGGATATTCAATTATTGTAATTTGTATCATAACAATGCATGAAATTAATGTAAAGACGATATTAGGGGTATGATTGTTTCAAGTTATGAAAGAACAAAATTACGTTCAAGAAAATTAAAATAAATAATTTTCCAATAATGCACTTACGCCAGCTTGGATATCGTGCCCAAATACAAAATGACATAGTTTGCCCTTTAACTGATGGTACAGAAACAACCCAGTAATCAACCAAATAAATACATAAATGCACAGATCCACATAATTGCACCGATCCTATATCCGAAGCTGCATAAATGCGTGGCAGTCATTGTGCAGAGACAGGGTTAAGGTCTGCAGCAGACAAACAATGACAGTGGACTTTGTCAAACAACTCGGCGATCATGGACCAAGACACGCCTCTCTGACCAGGCTTCAGAAAAGTCATTATAAAAAGAAAATCACAAATTCATTCCCCTTTCACTTCTTAGTTTAAGAGGACAATTAAAGTGCCTCACATTTATTTAAATACATTGCTCTAAGGTATCCCGAAAAGGATCTGAAGTAATCATCCACTGGATTTCACAAAGTAAGTACCTTTCCTACATGCATAGCTTCTCTGCTTAATGTTAGTAACAAACAACGTATGCTGTAACAATGTAGGGTAATTCGGCATGTCAAAATTAAATTATGGATACAATCTGAGAAAGAAGTGTCCTTTCAGAGCGTCATTTCACGGATTATTATGTAATCATGGATATTGTTTTTTTTTTTTTTTAATACAATTTACCTGTACCCTTTCAAATGATTGTACTTCAGTAATTTAAATATTTAATAGTAGATCTTGGAAGATTGAATCGATGTAACACTGCATTTACTGAATCAAGAAATACAGACTAATGTTGAACAATATTATGTAGAAAATGGCAACATTTTAATGTAAACAGGGAATTATGCACACTGCATATATTTGCAATATGATGTAAGTCATTGTATCAAACCTTATGAAAAGAAGTAGTTAAGTACTAAGTACACTTTATCTGCAAGTTGGATAGGTATACTAAATATGTTTATGGTGTATTGGACTGTATTTCTTTTTCATGAGGGATGCTGTATTATTCACTGTCTTTCTCCTGGTTGAGAGAAAGCTTAGGAGAAAATATATTTTTAATATTGCTTTTTGCTCAATGCAATCCCCTTTATTACAGGGGACATATAATAAAGTTCTGTATTGATGACAAATGTTTATAGAAGCTTTGTGAAATTGCATAAAATGGTGTTAGTTATTGAATAATGTTGAAACTGAAAGAAAAGGAAACCAAGATATAAAAAAATGCTGAACAACCTGCTGCCTGAGAAAAGAAGAAAACATGACTGAAGCAATAGGAAGTATTGTTGAAGTTAACTGCACATGTGTAATTATGTGCAGTCACATGCTTCAGTATGTGCTTAATTAAATAACATTGTTATACCTATATGGTCAAAATGAAGCTTCAAATCCGATGGACATGAAGTGAGTGTAGCAATTACATTTCTGTATTACTGACCAATACAAAGTAATGGAGGTGGCTGAGAGATGTCATTAACAATCATGTCACTGGGGGTTGCTGTCCCATCCCCATCTTTCTTTCTTATTTATTCATATTTTGGATCTGCCATTGAGCTGCCCAAATGTACAGAATGGAGATAGTATATATATAGTATTTGTAAGGCATGTACTATTTTAAAGGGGGGAAAGTTACCTCTCTGGAGTACTGCTTCTTGCTGAACTATATCTCTGTTTCTCTCTTTGGCAGCTCCAAAGATGGTCGGACTGAAGCCTTCAGATACCCCCCCCACCCAGGGAGTGAAGTTCCTCAGTGCTGGAACCGCTGCCTGTATCGCAGACCTGTTCACCTTCCCCCTGGACACGGCCAAAGTTAGATTACAGGTAACAGTGCATATTCATCTGCCCTGGCTTTACCACAGGAAACAGCAGTCAGTCATGCAGAAATGTCATCCAATATCACAGAATGGTTTCACAGTATTACATTTTACTCTTCATACATTTCCCACCAGAGCACATTTTCTAAGACAGCTCTTCATGTGTCCTAGATTCAAGGGGAGAAAGTGGCTGCCGAAGCTGCAAGGAACATCAGATACAAAGGAGTGTTCGGGACCATCACCACCATGGTTAAAACAGAAGGACCAAAAAGTCTCTATAATGGGCTAGTGGCTGGACTTCAGAGGCAGATGAGCTTTGCTTCTATCCGCATCGGACTTTATGACACAGTCAAACAGTTGTACACAGGTGGAAAAGACAGTAAGTACAAGCATTTTAAGAATGGTACAGCTTTCTTAAATTGCTAAAGATAGCAATTATCTAGGTTCAAAGTTATGGCAGGATGTTTCTGTTAGTATATATATATATATTATTAAATATGCTAGATTGGGAAATTATTTAACTATTTTATTTCACCACATTTTAATTGAACTCCCCCAGTAATATTATTATTATTATTATTATTATTATTATTATTATTATTATTATTAATAATAATAATAATAATAATATTTCTTGGCAGACGCCCTTATCCAGGGCAATTTACAACATAAGTGTAAAACTAAGTGCAAAAATACAGTTAAGTAAAAGGCATCAATCATTACAAATTCAATTAAACTAAACAGCAATTCAAAATACATTTTACAAATTCCAATTTACAATTTTAACAAGCAAGTACCGTAAGTGATGTCCTACATCCTGGACGGTAAAAGCTAAGTGCTGTCAAGATGTAGGGTCACAGTCAAGGGCTACAGGAAAGGTGCTGTAATATTGTGGTGCAGTGTAAGAGGCCTTGGTTTAACACATAATGTGAATATTTTGCATACTTAAACCTTCTTTCAATGCAAGTTACTTTACATAACTCAATAATATCCAGTGATACTAGTGAAGTAGTTCTCAGCCCTGGTCCTGGGTTTGTGTTCCTTGTCTTCTTATAATGATTCGATCTGCATTTTGATTTGTCGCCCTGGTGTCTAGTTGAACGTGCTGGCAAGACCTGTGTCCTTTTATTTTCTCTCAGACGCTGGTATTGGCATTCGGATCCTGGCAGGCTGCACCACAGGGGCCATGGCAGTGTCTATAGCTCAGCCCACGGACGTGGTCAAAGTCAGGTTTCAAGCTCAGTTGAACCTCAAAGGTGTGGAGAGGCGATACAAAGGCACCCTTCAGGCATACAGGCAAATCTTCAATCAGGAAGGGCTGAGAGGACTGTGGAAAGGTCAGCAGAATCGAGTCTCATCTGCACAGAGTGCTTTTGTTGTTTCTGACAGCTGTAGACAAAATAAGCCTCACAGAGGATGTGTGCAGCTTCTTTCTTGTCATCCATCTAATTGGAGGGTGGTACTGTGTGGTGATCTACCCTTATAATATGGGGCATTTATTAGCAAATGACAATTTCACTGAGTGATAACATCTGACAAGTAACATTAAACATTTTCTAGGGAAACTAAAGTGCATTGGCATGCATTCAAACAACACTATCATTTGTATCTACACATATCTGTGTAAATATTATTTTGTTCTTTACTTTCTTTAGGCACACTGCCTAATATCACCAGGAATGCCCTTGTCAACTGCACAGAACTTGTGACTTATGACATCATTAAGGAGGCCATTTTGAACCACAAACTGCTGACTGGTGTGTTTGCAAATTCTACTTTTTGTTCACTGTTTAGCTGTCTACGCTCTGTCTATCTATATCTCTCCACATGTTCTATAACAACAATCAGATTGTTAATTGTATGTATATAGACATAACCATTCTATTTTGATTTAACCACCTGCGATATGTGAGATACCTAAGGATTCAACTGGACAGCATGTTCATAATTCTAACAAACCTTTAGTGTAAAAATAAATAAATACATTTAATGAAGTTTCTCATTGAGGCACCAGTGTAAACTGAGTACGATGGTGGCTCTTTGACAGGGCTTTTTCAATTTCATGTAGTCTTCCACAGCAACATCACTTTCTCTCTTTTACCTTCAAATGACAGAGAGCAGCTGAATTTGGAAAATAAAGCAAGGCTCTGTGACAGATGTGGCGTAAACTCACCCACCTTAATATACATTTAATATAAGATAATTGTCTGTTATGATAGCCATCACATATAATAACTGAATTACACTTTTTAGTTACATAACACATTGCTATTGTCTATGTCCTTATCAGATTTAGAATAGTAGCATTGAATGTGTCACTTTTCTTGCTGTATTACAGATAATCTGCCATGTCACTTCGTGTCAGCTTTCGGGGCTGGGTTCTGCACTACAGTAATAGCCTCCCCAGTGGATGTTGTTAAGACTAGGTATATGAACTCACCCCCAGGACAATACACAAGTGCGCTAAACTGTGCTTGGACCATGCTCACCAAAGAGGGGCCAACAGCATTTTATAAAGGGTGAGTCCCACACACAGATACAAACTTGTTTCTGTTCTCTACAAGATTAACTCATGCTGCATTAATCTCTCTTTGTTTTTGCTTATTGGGGTGATTAATCAACTTGTGCATATTATATTCTCTTGCAAAAACTGGATTGTAAGAATGACATAAATCAAGGATGCATGAGAAACCAGAGCAGATTACAGATTAGGCTTTAGATCTAGATACTTGAGTTACATTTACAAGCTTTTCTTTTTTAAACATGAAAACCAAACAACCAATGTTGCAAAAAAACAACAACAACAAAACGATTTACTTTTAACTTTGTGCATTTAGCACAGTTAAGCAGTTACATACAATCAGCTGCAGGTTATTTTGCAGGAAAAGCATCCTGCTACCAACAGGACCCTGTTCGTACTCCAAATTTTGATTTTCTTTGTTTTATTTTGCAGATTTGTTCCCTCATTCTTAAGGCTGGGTTCCTGGAATGTAGTGATGTTTGTCTCTTATGAACAGCTGAAAAGGGCAATGATGATGTCCAAGCAATCTATAGAAATTGCTACGTAACTGATCTGCCCCGCTAGAGACAATAACCCCCATGAGTTTTTCCTAGTATGAAAAAAATGCATCTAATGGACCAATCACCCTGTGCAATTTTGAGCCTCAAAAAGACCACTCGGAAGAATAGCCCTGGATGTAACGGCGAAGAAGGAATGCATTATTACAACGGGGAGAATGACATGTCTGAGGGTCTTTCAGAGCCTGAAGTTGTTTATTTAATTACCAAAGGTAATTACTCCTTTGTAAAAAGGGAAAGATGGTTGTGCATGTTAATGTATGCATTGACTGAAAGTAATTAGCCACAAGTGGCTGAGCACAACTGTATCCTCACAGAATTGTGAAAGAGAAAGACGTCCCTGGGAGACAGCAAGAAGGTCCCTTTTCCTCCTGATTCTACAAAGTGGATTCTCAATAAGTTTTAGTTTCTGAATTATTGCAGCCATGCTGGAGCCCTGTTTTCTAGTTTGAGAGTGAAGTTATGTGTATCAGAATTAGGTTCATATATGGAGACTTACTTTATTCTGATTAGGTCTTAAAACCTAAAAGTGAATACTAACCTAGCTGACCAAGAAGCAGTGAGGATTGGAAATGAAACTGGGGCACCGAGCTCCCAAGTCCACAGCAGACTGAATAAATCAGGTTTAGCTTGCTACAACATACATGCTTGTTAATGGAACAGTCATATATATATTTTTTAACCAAAGTACCAATTCACATATTTATATTGACAATTAACCATAATAAAATACATATTTTTAATACAACACTTTATTTGCGTTCTTAATACATTCATGCGAGTATTACACTATTTAGATATTCTATGGTAAATTGGTTGCCTTGATGTTTTAATTTGGAAATTATTCAATGATTCAGCTGGAAAAAGACAAGGTGGTTAGTCCTCTAGAGAAAACAGAAGCCCGGAGGATCACCTAGATTATACATTCAGATTACTTTTCTATTTGATACAAACATTGCATGCATTTCTGAATAATGCACCAGGTCAGAGTCCAAATAGACACAGACACCTTTGTTGCTTTTCCCCCTAAGACATATTTTAAGGAAAAAAGTTTGTTATACACTTACAGGGCTGGATTATGCCTTAACATATATATATTCAATACAAAACAACTAAATTGTGACTTCAAAGGTGTGGAGAGGCGATACAAAGGCCTCTTTTTTATCATGTCCTTGGGTTTACATAAGCAACTTATCAGTAAATATACTTTGTTTTAATTTTACAACAAATGCAAAATGCATAAAATAATTACAATTTAATTCTACTATAAATATTGTCCATCCATCCATCCATTTTCAAAAAACACTTATCCTGGTGAGAGTGGCAGGGAAGCCAGAACCAATCCCCGGCAGGCATAGGGCGCAAGACAGGAATACACCCAGAGTGGGTATAAATAGTGTCTTACAACTAAATTGTTTATATATATATATATATATATATATATATATATATATATATATATATATATATATACTCACCTAAAGGATTATTAGGAACACCTGTTCAATTTCTCATTAATGCAATTATCTAACCAACCAATCACATGGCAGTTGCTTCAATGCATTTAGGGGTGTGGTCCTGGTCAAGACAATCTCCTGAACTCCAAACTGAATGTCTGAATGGGAAAGAAAGGTGATTTAAGTAATTTTGAGCGTGGCATGGTTGTTGGTGCCAGACGGGCTGGTCTGAGTATTTCACAATCTGCTCAGTTACTGGGATTTTCACGCACAACCATTTCTAGGGTTTACAATGAATGGTGTGAAAAGGGAAAAACATCCAGTATGCGGCAGTCCTGTGGGCGAAAATGCCTTGTTGATGCTAGAGGTCAGAGGAGAATGGGCTGACTGATTCAAGCTGATAGAAGAGCAACTTTGACTGAAATAACCACTCGTTACAACCGAGGTATGCAGCAAAGCATTTGTGAAGCCACAACACGTACAACCTTGAGGCGGATGGGCTACAACAGCAGAAGACCCCACCGGGTACCACTCATCTCCACTACAAATCGGAAAAAGAGGCTACAATTTGCACAAGCTCACCAAAATTGGACAGTTGAAGACTGGAAAAATGTTGCCTGGTCTGATGAGTCTCGATTTCTGTTGAGACATTCAGATGGTAGAGTCAGAATTTGGCGTAAACAGAATGAGAACATGGATCCATCATGCCTTGTTACTACTGTGCAGGCTGGTGGTGGTGGTGTAATGGTGTGGGGGATGTTTTCTTGGCACACTTTAGGCCCCTTAGTGCCAATTGGGCATCGTTTAAATGCCACGGCCTACCTGAGCATTGTTTCTGACCATGTCCATCCCTTTATGACCACCATGTACCCATCCTCTGATGGCTACTTCCAGCAGGATAATGCACCATGTCACAAAGGTCCAATCATTTCAAATTGGTTTCTTGAACATGACAATGAGTTCACTGTACTAAACTGGTCCCCACAGTCACCAGATCTCAACCCAATAGAGCATCTTTGGGATGTGGTGGAACGGGAGCTTCGTGCCCTGGATGTGCATCCCACAAATCTCCATCAACTGCAAGATGCTATCCTATCAATATGGGCCAACATTTCTAAACAATGCTTTCAGCACCTTGTTGAATCAATGCCACGTAGAATTAAGGCAGTTCTGAAGGCGAAAGGGGGTCAACACAGTATTAGTATGGTGTTCCTAATAATCCTTTAGATGAGTGATATATATATATATATATATATATATATATATATATATATATATATATATATTTTTTTTTTTTTTTTTTTTTTTTAATTAAACACGCCTCTAAAAACTGGCACACAGGTAATACAAATCAAAATGTTTGAATCTGTATTGACTGTATTCTATGATATGTACCGATATACAGACAAATTAAAGGAAAAACCTGAATAAATGAGTGGAGGAACATAACAAATGCAGATGCCTCCAAACAGGTGTCCTGCATGATACAATTAAGCAATGAACATCCTATCATGCTCGGTAGCATGTATAAAAATGCTGAGCAGGCCCAGTTAACCTTGATTTTGGATCGAGATGGCAAGAGTAAAGGATCTAAGTGACTTTGAAAGAGGGGTCATTATTGGGGCGCGAATGGCAGAAGCCTCAGTCACAAAGACGCTTTTCGACAAGTGGGTGAGTGCATGTGTGGTGACACCAAGAGAACGGTACAGGCCTGACTGCTTAATCCCTACAATTAGGGGGTCCGGAGGCTCTGTTATGCTGTAGGGGGCATTTTCCTGGCATGGTTTGTGTCCACTAGTCACCTTAGAGGGAAGGGTCACTGCAAATCTTTACAAAGTTATTCTGAGTGATCACCTTTATCCTATGGTGAAACATTTCTATCCTGATGGGAGTGGTCTCTTCCAGGATGACAATGCCCCCATCCACAGGGCACGAGGGCTCACTGAATGGTTTGATGAGTATGAAAATGATGTGAATCATATGCTATGGCCTTCACATTCACCAGATCTCAACCCAATTGAACACCTATGGGAGATTTAGGACTGACGTGTTAGACAGCGCTCTCCACCACCATCATCAAAACACCAAATGAGGGAATATCTTTTGGAAGAATGGTGTTCATCCCTCCAGTAGAGTTTAGAGACTCGTAGAATCTGTGCCAAGAGCATTGAAGCTGTTCTGGTGGCTCGTGGTGGGCCAACACAATTTAGAATTGAATGTCGTTAAAAGAAGGACGGGTTTACTCTTTGCACATCATTATTATAATCATAGCAATATATATGATTAACAAAGATTGTCCTTAATTTTTGAAACGGTTTTCAAAAATAGTACGTCTTGAGCACTTTAATTCTTTTCAATCTCATACAAAATTGGAAGCAAACAATCTGGTATTGTACCACAGGTGCATGGAGGTAGAATATTTTGAACTTCTATACTTAAAACATACAGTGAGGGAAAAAAGTATTTGATCCCCTGCTGATTTTGTACGTTTGCCCACTGACAAAGAAATGATCAGTCTATAATTTCAATGGTAGGTGTATTTTAACAGTGAGAGACATAATAACAGCAAAAAAATCCAGAAAAATTAATTTCAAAAAAGTTATAAATTGATTTGCATGTTAATGAGTGAAATAAGTATTTGATCCCCTATCAATCAGCAAGATTTCTGGCTCCCAGGTGTCTTTTATACAGGTAACGAGCTGAGATTAGGAGCACTCTCTTAAAGGGAGAGCTCCTAATCTCAGCTCGTTACCTGTATAAAAGACACCTGTCCACAGAAGCAATCAATCAATCAGATTCCAAACTCTCCACCATGGCCAAGACCAAAGAGCAGTCCAAGGATGTCAGGGACAAGATTGTAGACCTACACCAGGCTGGAATGGGCTACAAGACCATCACCAAGCAGCTTGGTGAGAAGGTGACAACAGTTGGTGGGATTATTCGCAAATGGAAGAAACACAAAATAACTGTCAGTCTCCCTCGGTCTGGGGCTTCATGCAAGATCTCACTTCGTGGAGTTTCAATGATCATGAGAACGGTGAGGAATCAGCCCAGAACTACACGAGAGGATCTTGTTAATGATCTCAAGGCAGCTGGGACCATAGTCACCAAGAAAACAATTGGTAACACACTACGCCGTGAAGGACTGAAATCCTGCAGCGCCTGCAAAGCCCCCCTGCTCAAGAAAGCACATGTACAGGCCCGTCTGAAGTTTGCCAACATCTGAATGATTCAGAGGAGAACTGGGTGAAAGTGTTGTGGTCAGATGAGACCAGAATCAAGCTCTTTGGCATCAACTCAAACCTGCCGTGTTTGGAGGAAGAGGAATGACCCCAAGAACACCATCCCCACTGTCAAACATGGGGGTGGAAACATTATGCTTTGGGGGTGGACAACTGCATCGCATCAAAGGGACGATGGACAGGGCCATGTACTGTCTTGGGTGAGAACCTCCTTCCCTCAGCCAGGGCATTGAAAATCGGTCGTGGATGGGTATTCCAGCATGACAATGACCCAAAACACACAGCCAAGGCAAGAAAGGAGTGGCTCAAGAAGAAGCACATTAAGGTCCTGGAGTGGCCTAGCCAGTCTCCAGACCTTAATCCCATAGAAAATCTGTGGAGGGAGCTGAAGGTTCGAGTTGCCAAATGTCAGCCTCGAAACCTTAATGACTTGGAGAGGATCTGCAAAGAGGAGTGGGACAAAATCCCTCCTGAGATGGTGGCCAACTACAAGAAACATCTGACCCCTTTGATTGCCAACAAGGGTTTTGCCACCAAGTACTAAGTTGAAGGGGTCAAATACTTATTTCCCTCATTAAAATGCAAATAATTTCATAACTTTTTTGAAATGCATTTTTCTTGATTTTGTTGTTGTTATTCTGTCTCTCACAGCTAAAATACACCTACCATTAAAATTATAGACTGATCATTTCTTTTTCAGTGGGCAAACGCACAAAATCAGCAGGGGATCAAATACTTTTTTCCCTCACTGTACAAGCACTGATAAAACATGAGCTGGAAATATGGAGTGAATTCACTGTCAAACTTAGCGAGTGCAGAAATACAACTTTTATGTGCAAAACTGCACTTGCGGTTTTCATTTTATGCTTAAAATTAAATTCTGCAATAGTTCAATCTTGTTTTCACATTTGCAGTCCTCACTGGACACTCAATTCTTGCTGCGCATTTGCAATTCTCTCTTTCCCCGCTTGCAATTATTTTTGACAGTATTTTCACACTGACTTTCATAAACAAAGCATAGATCAGACATCATAGATGATCATTGGCACTATCGATCTCCATTCTCATCAAACATGGCAGACCACACAGCAGCAGAGTCTCAAAACGCGTAACGTGGTTTAATGTCCTTTAAACATAACCATATACTGGTCAAAGTGTGTACGTTTACAGTTTGGCACGTCCTAGTACTATGAATTAAGGATGGAAATGTTTTTACTAACATAAACAATATGATTTCAACATTAAGCCCTGCATATAACCCACATAATTTGAATATCGCTTAATGTAGAAAATGCTCAATGTGGCTTAATGTACTTAATTTAAATTTTGCCATGGATTATCCTCCATATATAACAGTATTATAACACCAGGGGCTGGTTGCATAAACACAGACTAAGGACCCAATTAAATCAAAACTTTGAGCCACCCACTAATAGAAAACTACAAACCTGTATACATCAGAGCTACATTTATGATTAGAAGAAAGTGGCATCTTACTAAAAATGCAACTGAGTACAGTTCTGTAGTTCTCTATTAGCGGATGGGTCAAAGTTTTAATCCGGTGCTAAGTCTTTGTTTTAGTATCATTTTAAGTCCTATAGACACTTAGGGTCGGATTAACTCAAAACTACATTGTAGCGGTTACATTTATGATTACAAGAAACTGGCATCTTACTAACAATGACTGAGTACAGTTGTGTAGTTTTCCATTAGCGGGTGGGTCAAAGTTCTGATTAAATCTGGCCCTTAGTTAAAACCACTGCATGATACAGTCTTTTGTTAGACTGGTCTTACATTGTAAATCATGCAACGTATTCTGGGTATTTTAAGACTCCTGAAAAAACATGGCGGATATTTCTTTAAAACAGCGACGATCCCAGTTAACTCAAAATGTATGCTAGTTACTGAAATATAATGCAGCGAAATGTATAATTTGGATGACATTTTGGGATAAAATAACAACAAAGTGAACCCGCTGTGTACTTGGTCTGTAAAAGATGGTTAGAACAATGGAAGTATATTGTAATTTAAGAGGAAACATTTGTGTATGATAATGCGCGAGATATTTGTGCAAAGTGCGTTGTACCATGTTAAATAGTCCTTGCCAGATACCCTTATCCCGGGACAACTTACAGGGAGTGTTAATTTAGTCATCAGTATTTGATTTAGTCATAGTCAGGTTGGGTAAATTATCTATGAGATATATTTACATTTTAGTCCACTAAAAACAGACTAAAATCTGTTAGTTTTAGTCAACTAAAATTACATTTATTTTATTCACATTTTAGTCATGCTATTTAATTTCATTATATTGTAGCGACCTTGCCTTTCTTGGGTCACCGTAGAAATACTGTACTCAAAACAAAGTTTTCCAAAACACAGCTGTGGTTTATTAATCTTTTTCAGAGGTACCTCAACATTCCCCTATAGACTCTCATAAAGCACACAGGTCTGACTTTTTAACTCAAGTCCAACTCAACTCTCCAAGCAGCGCGTCACCACGCCATGTTATATGTCCCCCTAACAGGTGACTCCCACCCGCCCAATCACCGCTCTCTGGCTATACCACCCCGAGACGGGGGGAGCAACCCGTACCCAATTAACCCACGAACATGTTATATTGTTGTTTTTTGTTTTATTGGCAGTTTGCCATCTTGCCAAATTTGATTTGTTGATTGCTTTAATGCATCTGTCACTAGGAGTTTGGTTTTCATTTAAGATTGAGTTTACTTTTAGAATTTTAATGTTTCAAAATAATTTTAGTATTGAATTATGAATCTTTTAATCATGAGAATTAAAATACGGATGATTTTGTTTTGCTCGAAAATGTAAAAAACTAATAAAAAGTATTTTACTAAAGACTTCCATGCAGAGGAGCATTGCTGAGTTTCAATGCATTTTGTGGTAGCCTGGCTTCACAGCGGAGCTCATCTTGCTGGTAAATAATAGACAAACTCATTTTTTTTTTTTTTTTATGGGATCAGATCAAAAACCCTCGTATGCAATAAAAAAACTAAAAAAAAAAACTTATCTGTATGCAGAAAATGAGCATAGAATGCCATACATTCATGTGTCATAAGGGTACAAAATCGCCCCAGCAATGCACTTTCAAAGGCATTCCTATAGTCGCACGACAGCACCAATTCAGAAAGCCCACTCCCAACAAAATAGTATCTGCAAGGGTACACAGATTTTGTGAAGCGGATTTGCGATGACTACGACTTGCAAACTGAAATCACGGTCGATACATCACAGGGGTCACAGACATTAGCTGCCGAATGGGGCAGAATTTGATGCGGATGTTTATGTGCATGCGGTGAACATTATTGCTGCTATAGGTCTACTTATAATAGCAGTTTTTACATTACTGGTGAAACACATCAGATTATCGTATGCTGTGACAGAAACATCCCTCTGTAAATTATAATGTAATACTCTATTCATAACCATTGCAAGATAATAAGGACATTAGCTTGTCTAAATTAATTCAAATCTGCACGTGAAAAGCATTTACGAACTAAATATAAATCAGGTGTTGCAGTTGAACGACATTTCAGTTTAAAAATGATGAATCCCGGTTTATAAAGCCTTCGATCTATTAACATCAGCGACACCCAATATAATTATGAAGTACAATGAATATTAAAAGAATATGAACCCTCATAATAAAATACACATCTGTTACATGTCATGGTTCTCCCCCAAATCCCCCATTGCCTAATTATCCTAACTGTACTATTTCATACAATATCGATCAGGAGTGTCAAACTCAAGGCACGCGCGCCGAATACGCCCCCCACAATGGTTTTAATCCGGCCCCTGTAAAGGTGGTGTATCATTAAGTAATTAGGCCCACGACAGCTTATGAATGAGCAAATTGCATTTAAAAACTACAATTCCCTTCAGCCATTGCAAATGTCATTGGCGCGAGGTAGGGTTTTAAGAGCCAATCATAGGTTGAGTTACTTTCCACATTCCTGTTTTTCAGTAATCTGCTATAAACTCAAAATGTCCAAGAAAAGACAAATGAACAAGGAAGGTGGGATTGGGTAGAAGTTGGGGTTGTTGGCTGCACTCACAAAAGTCAAAGCATTTCCCGACTTGCCAAGCTATCGTTAACTCTCTCCCAAACATCACTATTCCCAGCGCTGGATTCGCTCCAAAACTGAACTTGTGTAAAGAATTTAAGCTCTGCTTCTCGCATTTTAACAAACAGCAATTCAGTTTCCAACTTTTCCCCAACCCATTTGGGGTTGATGTAAACAATGCTTCAGAGCACATCCAGATGGGATTAATGAAATTGCAATGCAATGACACGCTTAAGGCGAAGTTCAATTCTGTTGGCGCTGCAGAGTTTTAGCCCTTATTACCAGTGACGTTACCACAGACCCACCTTGAAGAGGCCCCAAATTCCTCACCCGTACACGAGCTTACCAAAGAGCACATAACGAGACCAGCTTCTACCGGTTTGTACCAGATGCATCTCTGCAGACACACAATACAAATTTAGTACAGAACGTAGGTTCTAGTAAAACCACAAGAAGATGGGGAAGAAGGCACACAACCCCCCTTTGCCTATCTAGACATACACTCTATACTGAAGAACGCTTCAGCACAAGACATTACACCGGTCATTGACAAGCTTGTCTCACAAAAAAAAGCTGTCCAGTCTCCTCAACAAATTAACCCCCTCAGAGCAGCAATTCAATCAGATGCGCATTTTGAATCATAAGTGTTAAAGATTAAGTATAATTCCAATTAATTTAAATGTAGAGTGTTGCAGATCTTGTTAAAACTAGTGAATTTTAAATGGGGATGACCAAGTATTTGTGGCCCTCCAATGAAACTTGAAATGATCTGGCCTGTGGTAAAGTTGAGTTGGTCATCCCTCATAGACAATATAACGTCAGCTGTAGGCAAACGCTAGATACGGAAGCTTATATATTAGCACCACAGAAAAAAAAAAAAAAAAAAAACTTTAATAAGTTGCCCTATAGAATGCAACAGATTAAGTCTGATGAAGTTGGAGAACCTCATGTAGTTGCTCAGCAACCATGGCGTGAAATCTACTATAGCATATTCTTTAGAAAAACTAGGATTAATACCAATTAAATGTAGTATTGTTCCAATTCAATCCAGTCAATGCCTGTTCCTTGCCCCTTGACAGTACATTTCTCCACATCAGCTTGTAGTACAAGGTCATGTTACAGGCCATCAAGCAAAGCCAATTTTACAAGCGTTGCAGGCACTGTGCTCCCAATTCTAGCGTTGTATAGTTTTACCAAGGGACTCTGCTTGATGGCATAGGCATCCGCTACAATACTCTTGATCCATGGCCTTTCAGATTAGAAATGGTGTACATGTACACCATTACAGCAGGAGGACGATTCATTCCATCCAGGCAGGTAGACTCCAAATGCAGTCCATACACAGCAATGACATGGCAACAAGCTAGATTAAGGACATCACAAATCAAACCCACATAGACAAGGTCAGGTTTACCATTTATTCAAATCCATATGCATTTCAAGTCACAGTTGCATTGTTGCCAGGCAGCTAGAGAGCAAGAGGTTCCACTGCAGCCCTGAGGGGAGAAGAAAGCCAAGCAACAGTTTACTACAATAGCCAGTTCTTGCTAAATGAAGGGGGTAGAAGTTGGGGTTGTTGGCCGCACTCACAAAAGTCAAAGCATTTGGCAACAAGGGGATTGAAACCCACACTGTGCAGACATGGTTGAGGAGTGCCAATGCACATTAAGACAGACACGCCCTGCTAGTAAATGGCATGTGGGCCTCCCTGGTTTAGTAGAACACCAGGCCAATGCTTACCCAATCACGGTGCTTCGAGGTCTGCAGATCTTTTGGCCTTGCCTGGGCAAGGCTTCCTGGTACAGCGCTCATCCACATTGGGGTCCTCAACCACTGGGATTTCTGGAATACAGGGAGAATAGCTTGGGCAGATTCCCAGACCAGGAATGGTGTACACCTCAGCTGGCAATATCCCTGCATTAAAAGGGAGGTTCCCCAAACACCCAGCTGGGATTGGCAAGCACACCAGTTGCACTATTCAAGTGGATCTCAAGTGAAGGATCCCAGAAACTAATGCCTCAATACTCCAAGAAGCTAGGCCTTTAACCAATCTCCAGGAAAATTAAGGCTCCATTTCCTGCACTTACTGCGCCCATCAAAGCATCCTTCCACACACTTCTTGGCTGATGGGGAGCAGACTTCCGTGGAGCACATGAAGTAGATCTACAGAGGGGCATAAAAGCCATTAGTCATTGAGATTGGTGTGCCCACTCATTGCCATCAGCTTACTGCCAATAGCCCCATAGAGCATTCCACAATAAGAGCCACAGTCCATTCCAGCCTGGGGAAAACATGGTCAATAAAGTCAGATCGACTGCTAAGGGCTATTCAGGCTTGTGCACAGTGCAAGTTGGAGCACACACGGTCCCTCACCTCCTCCTTGAGGTAGCGGTGCGTCACGCCATCCATAAACTGGAAGGTGCGGATCTCAAAGCGACGGTGGTGTTTGGGCAGTGGCTGCTTGTGGTGGATGTGCAGGGTAGATGTGTGACCATAGTCCAGGGGGTTGGGGCAGCTGGGGAACAAAGGAGAAATGCAATCAGGTATTGGTTACCAACAGCACTGTCCAGTAAAAGCCATTCCATCAGTGCTGCACACGGTCAAGTTAGAGCACATGCTTAAATGCAGTAACCAGGACACACCACACACATACTAAAGATATTGCAACCATCAGCTAAACCCCCTGCGATTTAGTCATGCCCAAGAACACCTCCAGTGGAACAGTTCCAGGTCTAGCACTCACCCCTCATAGATCAACACCCAGACAGCCTGTGCAGAGCGGGGGTAGGCAACACAGTAATGCACCAGCAGCACCAGGCTGGGGTCAGGGGCATTCAGCAGCTGCACCTCCAAGAAGACTGGCCTGCCCAGCAAGAGCCGCAGGGGCCGGTGGTACTGAGGGTAAAACCGGCTGTACGTGTCATCCGGGGGGGGGGGGGGGGGGGGGGGGAAGACAGCAGTTGGAGGCGGAAGCTTGGACAGAGGAGGAATCCACCCACCTTTAATCCTAGTATGCTAGGATCCCATGCTCACCTGTGGCAATCCTGAGCTGCACCCCAAACACTCCATGGGACAGAACTGCATTGGGCAGGGAGGGGTTTTTCACAAGGTATCCAGTGCTAGCCAAGTTCCCCTCTGCATAGCGACACTCCACCAGCAGCCTGCACACAAAAGGGCAGCTCTGCACAAGGGCCTTCAAGCAAGGCGGCTACGGTCCAGCTCAACATGGAGCTCCGCTTCACTTACTACAGGGACAGTAGGCTTTGGAATCCTGGCATGTAGAGCACACCTGCATGTCCACAAAGAGGCAGGTGGCACACCCAATACGCACCCTTACCTGAAGGGACTGTCCCTAGTGATGACTCCATAGTTCAGGCTATTGCGCCGGGCCAGGGCCATCACTTCAGCCAGGTAGATCGTAGTCTCTCCCACCACCTAAGAACACAAGGGGTTATTTCTAGCAACACAAGCCAACCGGATGTCTCAACTGGATCCTGAATGACGACAATAGGCATTTTACTGGGTAGCTCCTTGCTGCAGAGAGCAGCGTGAACTGCAGATCCAGCCAAGACCCCAGTAGCTTTACTCACAAACGCATGGGTTCCACAGCCAGTCACGGGGAACTTGAAGACCGCAAAGTCTGCTGTGCAGATGACCGGGATGCAGGACTTGTTGCCAGCAATCACCAGGGAGGCAGGGTCCACATGGGGCACAGTGATGGTGCGGTGGACCACAAAGACAAAGTGCCGGTCAGCAGTGCATTCTAGGAGAGGGGATGTACAGGTAGACTAGGCAGTCAAAAAGCCCCATTACTGAATTGCAGGTATTCCAGCACGGTCAAATGGACTGGATCAAAGCACCATTCCAGCTGCACTGAAGTCCAGTCCCATTTTAACCAGTTCTCTACCTTCCAAAACACTAGCCTTGATAGCAACAGTAGAACTGCCAAGACCAATGTGATGTCTCTCGAAAGGCAGGATTGCTATCAAGTTGATCCAGATTTACCAAGAACTGCCAGAAACAGGACAGTTGGATGCCAGAAACACAACTCGCATTTAAATGGTATTCATCATTGCTCCCAACATATTGAGCCAATTCAAAATCAGGTCTGCAGCCCTTACCTGAATGACATGAAAGACAGGGATGTGCAAATTAGCAATGCCAAGACTGAAACATTTTGGCTTTTAAGATGTTATGCAGGATTGGGAACCAGATTCCAGTCACATTACTGGACAGAACTGCATTCATCCAATTGTTTACATGGTCTGCATGTCCTATACACATACACCTAGGTTATATCCAAAACACTGCACCTTTCCATTTTATAATAAGGCTATACCAGTATAGATGCAGCCAGGAGTGCAAAATGTACTAATGCATGTAGCCCATCCACTTTGGGTCAGTTGCAAGATCAACCAATAGGCCATTTTGTGCCACTTCTTTATACCATCCCAGTATGCTTGCTACATGCAACATTTGTCCAGATTCTACAGCATTTATAGAAAGGCTATTGCAACTGGAGATTCCTCTGTACACAAATCAATTTCTAGTCAAATCCCATTCTGGTAGTGCAGACGCTTTATACACAACTTGGGTGGATAAAACTACCATGTCAGGTTTGCTACAGCCGACAGCTCCTAGCAGGTCATCATAATAGTCTCGTTAAGCCTAGAAGTTGAGCATCTGGAGTGCTAAAGGACAATCTTAGCATGGTCATTAACCCCACTGAAGAGGAGTTCTGCCAATAGCCAAGCATTTCCTTTAACACAGCTTTGCTAAAGGGAAGTTGCACGTCAATGCCTGGAGCAGAAAGGTAGCTGGAATACAGACCTAAAGTTACACAGCACTATCCAAGCCTGGCCAGCCAAAGATTGGCATACATACCTTCCAGGGGATAGTAGCAGAGGCCAGTGTCAGGGTCTACACAGCAGCCCTGGGCAAGGCAGGCTCTGGAGCCTGTTCTCCTGGGACCACAAGACACCTGCTGGCTCTTGGGGATCTGGCATCCTGCAGGGTACAAAGAGCAACCAATTAGGCATCTACAGTTTCTGAAGTGGAGGAAGGAAACCCTGCTTAGAGCCATTAGCCCCATCAAGATCCCCGCATTAATCATCCTTTTGGATCAGAGGATAAAGCCAAGGACTCACCTTGCTTTGGCACAGGTCGTTTATAGGGGCAGGATACCTGGATCTCTGCTTGCTCTCCCCCACTAGTCAAGTAAGCCACCTGGATAATGTACCTCTTCTCCTGTGGGGACAGAGCACAGGGAACTACATGGGAGCAGCAGAGGATATATACCAGATGGAAGCCAAATTTACTTTCTTGGTGCTAATCAACCATTACAGAAGACCCAAGGTATGTAAAGGGTCAAGTTGCACTTGCAACAGTGTGCTTACCACAATCCGAACATCACAGGCACTGTAGGGGATGGTCAGGATGTTCTTGCCATCCTTCTTGCCCAAGCCATAGCCACAGTCCTTGGGGGCCTGGAGCACAGGGACCAAGGTTTTGGAGGAGTCTACAGAGAGGAATGGAGAACACCTGCTCAGTCTTTGGATGTCAGATTACAGCATCACTGAAGCAATGCACATTTGCAATACTGTATCTGACCAGGTCTAGAGAGCCTTTGCCATTTCAGTCAGGGTCATTCACCCTACAACTGAAGCTGTAGATGGTGTCAAATGGCAG